>NW_020897730.1:8014806-8536064 GCF_003984885.1 Neopelma chrysocephalum
CCTCTCCCTGCATCCCCTGCCTCCTCTCCCTGCATCCCCTGCCTCCTTTCCCCGCATCCCCTGCCTCCTTTCCCTGCATCCCCTGCCTCCTTTCCCTGCATCTCCTGCCTCCTTTCAGCACCGTGCCCTGAATCCACCTGTGTGACTCTTTGCCATGACCACAGCCCTGTTCTGCCACTCAGTGCTCAGCTGCCAAGCTCTGAGGCGCTGAGATCAAAGCTCCCTGTCAACAAGACCTGGTTTGTTTTGGCAATTGCCACAGGAAACTGGCAGCATAAAGGACATGTTTACATTTGAACTCACATCATCCTGCACTGGAGTGGCACAAATTTAACACAAGTCATTGTTTATTCACCATGGATCACTTTTTGCCGCGGTCCGATGCTCCTTCACAACTTTTCATTCTCAAACTAACATTGTGCAGTGTAATTCCTATGACTTCTTCCAAATTATTTCTCATTGACAGCACTGCAAGCTATCAAATAATAAAACCCTTTTTCTTTTTCCACTATCCTGAATATCCCTGTATTGAAATTTTCTTCCTATGTCTTTCTCCAGTGAGCCCTGGGAGGGACATATTCCTGTGACAAAGTCTACGCTTTAAAACATTGCTCCCACACCTCTTTAGGTCAGTTGAAGGCATTAGGAAGGATCTAAGGACTCATTAGATGCATCACTCCTTAAATCCATCAACTAGCATTCCTCTAGTGCTCTTCCCCACTACCAAAGCCTTGCCTTTCCCTGCAAAATCTTTTCACTTGCAGACTCTCCTCTTCACTATCAATGGGAGGGAGGGAGGGAAGGCAAGGAAAGGAAGAGAGGAAGGGAGAAGGGAAGGGAAGGAGGGAGGGAGGGAGGAAGGAAGAAAACACAGTTTGTACATTTATAACCCTACCTGGTTTAATTACTTTGGCCTAATATTCTTTTCTTAACAAATTATATCATTTGTTTCTAATGAGAAGAGAAGCAAAAAGGAAGCATGTCATGCCATTATTCTCTGGACTGCTGTAAAAGAATGTTCCGGTCATTTTATTAACTAAACAATGCCACAAACACATTAAAGTTAGATGAACGTAATAAAATTGGTAGGCAATATTCAAATGTAAAGAGGGCATGGATAATTTAGAGAGCATGTAGCTTGAAAATTCCGTAAATAAAAAAGAAATTAACTGAAATGGAATGAGTTTTGTCGCATTAATAGAAAGCTCCCTCATAAGAGAAATAAATTATCCAGTGCTGAGCTAGAAAATGAATTAAGGTCCCAATACACTTGGAGCTTTATAATAGCTGAACTTACATGGACTGTAACTGGTCTCTAAAAAGGATTTGTCTGAGACATGGTTAAATATGCCCCTAAAGTACAATGTTTCAAACCTAGAACAGTTCAAACAAAGTTGCTGTCTATGTACCCTGGCACATCTGTAGATATTAGAGAGGCTTTAGCCTGTAAAGAGAAATTCTCCTTACTGACAGTTATCCTGCTCCTGGACAAGAATCAGCACACCCAATACCCTGTCTACTAGTGACAGACTGAATCACACCAAAGCATCACATGGTTGAGGATGGAAGGGACCTCTTGAGATCACCTTGTCCAACCCCTCTGCTCAAGTAGGGTCAGCTACAGCACATTGTCCAGCTTATGATCACATCTCTTTAAATGTCTTTATGAAAGTGCAGGAAAACAAATAAAAAATGTATTGTATGAGATGATACTAACATCCACTTCCTCTTGTTATTTTATGCAGACCTAGAAAAGGTGTTAGCACTGCACTAGTTGGTATGAACCCCCAGGTCTTCACTCATCTTATTAATGGCTTTAAACAGCATGAAAAAAAAGTACATTTTGCATATATTGCACAATTAGCCATTAACTCACTCAGCAGTTCATTGGTTAGTATGAACATTTGATATATGTGTATGTGAAGAAACACCTGGAAATGAAAACAAAGCACTGCAAAACTTCCCCTCAAAATGCTGTTGGCATCTTGAATGCACTGGGGTTTTGGTTAAAGGCATTTGAGTGTTTTTAGGAGGAAGATGGGAAATGATAGAAAGCAGTTGTGTAATTGTGTATTTACATTTTTTGATTGAACTTATTTTCATGTATTCATTAACTTCTCATTAGCATATCTGCGTTAATGATCTGATTCATGCAGACACTGGTGACCTGGGATGGTGACAAACTGGTCTGTGTTCAGAAAGGTGAAAAGAACAACAGGGGCTGGAAGCACTGGATTGAAGGAGACATTCTGCATTTGGTAAGGGCTGTTGTGCAGACATGTCTGAGGGTGGAACACACTCAGGTTTTCCATTTCAAAGGATCCTTTTTCTAGTTAGAAAGGTCTTTATTTAGACAGTTCTGATCTCTGAACTCTAAGGAAATTACCCTTAAGTAATAGGAATGCTCTATTTCTTTCCACCTGCTCCCAGTTAAGTCATAACCCTGCAGTGGGGTTTTTGCTCCAGTCCACTGCCCTCCAGCCATTAGCCCTTCCTGTTATGTTGCATCTCTAACATCATCTCATTCTGTTACAATCCCTGATAGGAAAAAAAAAAAAGAAGAAATAACAAAAAAACAATCAGGCAGATTGCAAGAGAAATGTTATTTTTTGTTCTGAAAGAAGCACTATGAAATTTAGCACACTGTGCTGTAATACAGATCAGAAACCCGTGGATACTCAAGAGGATCCTGTAAACAACCTCTACTGCAACTATTTTTGCTAGTACAATAAAAACTTCAAAATATTCCTACATCTGAGGTAGTAGCTGGAACCCAAAGGCAGAAGAGGTGAGTCCAAGAGAGGCCTGACGAACCTGTGCAGGAAATAAGCAGGCAGTGAAGTCCAGAAAGATTTCAAAATAATAGAATCATAGAAGGTTGGAAAAGACTTCCAAGACCATCAAATCCAAGATCTGACTGAATACCACCAAACCATACCATGAAGTGCCACATCTACTCATTTTTTTGAACATTTCACATAATGATAATGATTCCCGAGTTTCCTGGGAGAGCAATCAAGAAATGGGCATGATAGTGTTGGATGGCACAATGGGTGGGGGGAGAAAGATTGTGGAGGAGATCTCATTGTTCTGTCCCACACATTGCTCCAGACATCTGCCCCTTCACATGTTTCCTCTGGGCATACTTGGTGTGGCAACCACAGTGGCTCAGGTCTGTACCCCTGAAAGGTCAAAGCTATGAATTAAAACCATGATCTGCCACCAAACTAAAAGTCACCCGTCCAGTGACTTCAAATCTACTTGAACACATACTCAAAAGCTGATCTAACAAAGGTTCTACAGAATGGAACCATGATTGAGGCTAAGATTGGAGGAAACAGAGAGGCCAAGGAGATCCTTACAAGAGTCTTCAGAAACTGTATTGCAGGTTTGGCTCCCTGCTGGCCAAAAAGTGAGCTCCATCTCCCTTCAAAGTGCTGTTTGCCCAGGAATGCTGCTGCTCAGACTAACCAAACTGACTGCATTGCAACGAGCAGCTGTGCCAAACTTTAGGGGTCAGCTGCAACACTGGGCAAAAATGGTGTATTGTTCTGGCCCCTGAGAAATGGCTGGGCACACCTCTGAAGCAAATCATCTTTTTAAAGTATTCCTTTTTTATTATTATTTTCTTGTCTCATTGCTTCTCATGAATTATGAGGTAACGTGAATTATAAACTAGTACAGTATATTGTTTTAATAACAGAGCATGAAAAGGCCTTGCATTAAAGCACAGTTTTTATGCATTTTTCATGTTTATTCTTCTTAGAGTTCAATTCAAGTGTTAAAAACTGATTACTGCAACGTGAGGTGCATGCCTGCTGTTTGGTTACATATATTACACTATACTTTCTGTTCTCTTTTTCATAAACATAAGTTTTTAATGCAGTGGCTCAGTTGTAGTAATTTCTGGTGGGATCTGCTGTGTATGCAAAATATAACTTCTACCACTATATATTTACTCATTGTTTTAATACTGTAGGAACTGACATGTGAAGACCAGGTGTGCCATCAGACATTCAGGAAGAAGAAATAAAATTGAGCAGAAAGCTGCCCTGATCTTCATCACACTGTTCTGCTGTTATGTTTTGTCTAAAAGAAGAATGAAGCCAGATTTTCACTTCTTTGACACTGCTATGTGAATATATTATGTTCCTGTTTATGGAAACAAACACATTTTATAGAAATAACATCAAACAGTTACAAACCTCATAAATTTCTTTGCCTTTCAGTCTGGAGGTAAATAAAAGTAATTGTCTTTCAAATACTGCTTCCCTACGTCTTTCAAATAATTTCCAGCGGAATGTCCTTTAGCAACAAGGCTGACAATTAACAGTCACAATTATCTCAACCACGGTATATCTCTCCATAGTGCTGCATTATCATAATATATTTGGATGACTGGGTAAAGTTGGACATTCATTGGACTGTTTCTATTTAATTTAGTCCTGGATCACTAAGTCCACAGTTTCAGGTACCAGAATGGCTCACTGAGCACAATACACGGCCTTTCACAAGATGTTCACTTGAATTTGGCCCAGGTCTATAGCTCATAGTAGTTATCACCTGATAAATGTCTCATGGCCATGGGGAAATGCTGCAGCTCCTTACTATGGTGGATCAACGACAACGCTGTAACCTCCAGTTAAAACTAGCATCCTACTAAAAATCCCAGTGGAGAAATCTGCTGTTTGAAGCAAACTCTACATTTTCACAGTTGCTCTGTGGTGTGAAAACTAAGGCACACTTAGGATGTAAGAGGAAAACTTCAGAGCATACCCCATCTGCGTGCACCCCGTGCATAAAGAGCACCCCGCATGCTGCAGTCTTTGCCTTGTACCTCCCTTTCAGAGACTTTAAAAAGGAAAAGTCATTTCTATGCAACTCTACTCAGTTTTATTCAGGGTTTTTCAAAAGAATTCATGTTCTTTGCTAAAGGCAAGTTCAAGTTACCCATGGCTGATGAGCACTACTTCAGTAGATGAACTGAAATTATTTGGCAAAATGCGTGTGTGCCTTGCAGGGAACTGAAGAAGAGCTGGTATGCCCAAAAGCTCATCTGCTTTTTCCCAGCTATATGAACTATTTAATAATACATACTGTCTTTCCTACAACCTTGCCTTTCAGATATAAAAATTTTCACGTCAACTTTATCACTGTTAAAGTTCCCTCTTGTCATTAGCCTCTATCTTCTGTCTAGTATGGGAGGGGTGGAAGTTCACTAAATAGATCAGTGGTAGGGAAGAACAGAAAATACGTGGAGAAAAAATTTCATAAATGGAGGAACATATGCTTTCTCCTCATCCCTACCTGTTCCTTAGCCCACTCACTGTCAATAGCTCAGGATAGGAAAAGAGTGAGACAGTCCCAGCTGAAAACTAGGTTACATCTGCAAAAATCTGATTATTATGTCACCAGTACTTACATGGCCATGGACATTATCCTGGTGCCAGCTGGGATTGAGTTAATTTTCCTCTTAGTAGCTAGTTTTATGGAGTTTCTGTGGCCAGGTTTTGGTAGCAAGGGGACTACAGGGGTGGCTTCTGTGAGAAGCTGCCAGGATGGCCCCGCCACTGGCCAAGGCCAAGCCCATCAGGAAAGGCAGTAATGCCTCTGGGATAACATCATTAAGAAGGGGAAAAAAAGTTATTTGGCAGATGAAAATTGCAGCCAGAGAAGAGCAGAGTGAGAACATGTGAACACTCCGCAGAAACCAAGGTCAGTGGAGAAGGAGGGGTAGGAGGGGCAGAAGGGGCTCCAGGCTCCGGAGCTGAGGTTCCCCTGCAGCCCATGGAGGACCATCGGGGTGCAGAGACCCACCTGCAGCCCCTGGAGGAGCCCAGGCCAGAGCAGGTGGATGTCCAAAGGAGGCTGTGACCTCGTGGGAGGCCCATGATGGAGCAGGGTCCCTGCAGGGACCTGCTGACCCCTGGGGAGAGGAGCCCACACTGGAGCAGGTTTTCCCTGGACTTGTGGCCCTGTGGGGGACCCACACTGGAGCAGCCTGTGCCTGAAGGACTGCACCCCATGGAAAAGTGACCCACACTGCAGCAGCTTGTAAAGAACTGTTGCCCATGGGATGGACTCACGCTGGAGAAGGCTGTTAAGGACTGTCCCCCATGGGAAGCAGGAGAAGGACTCTTCTCCCTCAGCAGCAGCAGAAATAACCTGTGACGAACTGATCATGACCCCCATTCCCATCTCCCTGCGTCACTGTGGGGAGGAGATAGAACTTGGAAGGAGGGAGGGGTGGGGGAAGGTGTTTTTAAGATTTATTTTACTTCTCATTCTTCTGCTCTGACTCTGTCAGTAGTAAATTTAATTAATATCCCCACTTGGACTCTGTTTTGCCCGTGATGGTGATTGGTGACTGATCTCTCCCTGTCCTTATCTCAACTCACGAACCCTTTGTTATATTTTCTCTCCTCTGTCCAGCTGCAGAGGGGAGTGAGAGAGCGGGTACCTGGTGTCCAGCCAGGGCCAACCCACTACACCAGTGCTGTGGTTTGGATTTAGTATGAGAATAATGGGGACAACGCACTGATGGTTTAGTTGCTGTTAAGCAGTGCTTACTCTAAGCCAAGGACTCCAGGTTCCCATGCTCTGCCAGGGAGGAGGTGCACGAGAAGCTGGGAGGGAGCTGGGACAGCTGACCTGAACTGGCCAAAGGGATGTTCCATAGCACAGAACATCATGCTTGGCTCATAAAGCTGAAGAAAAAAGAGGGAAAATGGTTGTTTCCTACCCATGGGAAGTGGTGAAATGATTCCTTGTTCTGCTTTCCTTGGTCATGCAGCTTTTTCTTTACCTATGAAACTGTCTTTAGCTCAACACATGAGTTTTCTCAGTGAATGGCTGTGTGGTGCTTAGTTGCTCTCTGGGGTTAAATCCTGACAGGCACAGAGGTGCATGTGTAAGGATGTATTTATGAATTGGACTTTGCTTCTCCTGATAAAAGTTGACCTGGTATCAAACTTCCTGTGTACTTCAACTGAGCAATGCTTTCGTGTTAGTTCACATAGAAGAAACTGCACTTGGACTTAGTAAACTCCTTATTTTTTCTTATTCAGCCCTGACTCGGACTTTTCAGTAGAAATTTATTTAATTCCTGTTTCTAAGTCTCTGACAGTTACAAGGATAAGAAGTGCCACAATTCATTAAGATTTCAAAATGTTATCCAAAGAAAGTAATCACTAGAAAACAAAATATGCATGTTTCAATCAGTGACATTTCTCATAGTTCTTGCCAGGAATGAGCACAATGAAGGGTTTTGTGACTTCAAACCAAATCATAAAACAAAAGAAAACCTTTCATATATCAAAAAGAACTATCATCAATTCACAAACGATGAGTTTGAAGATGGAGAGCAAACATTCTTCAATTAGTTTCATATTATGGTTGTGGTTCAGAAGTAAATGAAGTAGGAAACTGAGCACAAGTAAACTTTGATTAGAAGAAAACTAGATTTGACGCTATTTTCTCATCTACTTTGGAAATGAAAATTTCATATTCTTTAGCAGGAAGTGAGAAAATGTGCAAGGTTTTTTATTCTCCAAAACAACATTTTGTTTCTGGACATACTGATATGGAAGAACCTGCAGTATCCTTTACAACTGTATGCACAGAACTGGAGGCAGAGGAGATATTCATTATGTTGCATTATAATTTCTTCCAAAGGTATCCTTGTTTGTATAATATTTGGGATGTTAGCTTGGTCTCCAAGCTGTACAAAGCCCCTTATCTCCTTGCCAGCAGATTAAATACTTGCACTGGAGGAACAGACCTTGGTGGTAAATCAGAGCATGTTCATTCACATTTTTCAGCCCTCTGGCACACAGTGCTGTCTCAACTGTTTTGAAGGATTACCATTTGCATGGATTCTTTTCCTCACAGAGAATATTACCCAAATACAGCTCCAGGAAGGGAATTTACCAGCAACCTTCTGATCCAGAAAACAGAAAAGCCTGTACTGTACAAAAGCCCTTCCTAGTGATACAGGGTCAGTACCATTACCTGTCAGTGGATTTTTCAAATGACAATGACAAAGCTGTGTGTAAGAAAAGTTTATGGTGGAATTTCTAAAGATCCTCTCCACTGAGCCAGTTTTTCTCTGCAGAAGTTAACTGCATTTTCTTGCCAGCTGCTAAAAGAAGAGAGCAACACTGCAGGCAAAGGCTGTAGAATAACACTGTAAATGCTCCTACCAATAACACTCTGTGGCAAGTCCCTGTGATGCTGCCTTTCTGTGGAGCTCTGAAGGGTCACCAGGATATGCACAGAATGCCTCTCGAATTTTCCATGGATATCCTGGATGCTCTGCTGATTTGCTGCTTGTGAAAGGTGTCTACTGCAATGCCATCTGGCAAAACATCTAAGGCTTCTAAATCAGCATTTACTTCAAGATCTGATGAAAATGAAATTCAGAAAAAAAAAAAGTGGCTTAGTAACATCTATTTGTATTCTTTTAAGCAAGGGTAAATGTTTTACTTTAGTGGAGAGAAATAAACAAAAGGGATTTCTTTGGAAGGTTTTTTCCTACTAGAAGACACTGTTTCCAGGTTTAATTTGTGATTGATTTGAAGGGCAGAGGTGGCAGAGACTTTAATTTCAGCTTGCCGATTACACTTGTTATGCAGATGGTGAAGATTAGAAGAAATCATTTTGTGAAAATGAGTTTTAAAATAAAATTAACCAGACAAGCTTTTCAATAACTGCAAAAATTTTGTCAGTTATTCTCTAAATATCACATGGGCTTTAATTGTATCTCACACTGCAGTGCTTCAGTCACCATTAAATAGAAATGGGAATGCAGTAGATGACAGTACATATTCCAGAGTTCTTAGAGGTGGAGGAATCCATGGAAAGATTGGGAGTTTTGTCTTATGTGACAGCAAACAGAGACTTCAGTTGGCATAAGAACACAAAATGAAAGGCTTCTGCTCAAGGAACGGAGGCACACTGTCACCCACACTCAAAGACAGGGAAAGAAAGACAGGACAAGAAGTAACGGGCTGGAACTGCAGCATGGAAACTTCAGGCAAACATTAGGCAAGAGCTCTGCCCTTGAAAGACAGTGAAGGACTGGAAGAGACTGGCAGATGAGCTTGTGGAATCTCTATGGTCCAACCATTGTATCCACTTTCTTCCATCAACAAATCTTTTATTTTACCTGCAATAATAGCTGACAAAAAGATTGTCAGGAAGATCTCAAAGATACTATATTCTTCCCATTTTTATGGGGAAAAGTGGTCAAATAGAGTAGTAAAAGAAAAGCTACAGCATAAACTAATGTTTACCAAGACCCAGAAAAAAACTTTAAGAACCACTGGAAATTCTCTTTACCTGTTTTCATGGCACTGTACTTTGGATTTCTGCTAGGTTTGGTTCAGGTAACAGTCATTCAAAGAAAGGCTTTCTGAAAACCTCATAAACCCTTTACAAAGGCTTTTGCTGTAAACTTAGTTATGACTTCAGAATTAAACACTGGCATGAAAGTTAAATAGAATGTCTCTCTGTGAAAGCTGCAAAGGGCCTTCCTTCGAACTGCTTTTTAAATATGTGATGCCCTTTGCTACCTTTTGTCAGTGCAACCAAAGCCAATTGTTTTCCTATAGTTTCTTAATTGGTTTTTTTCTGTCCCCTCTATTTCATTCACTTTGGATAGACATATGCACCTTTACATTTAGGGGTAGTAGGGTTCAGTAGCCTCATTTGTTAAGAAGAGGAGGCATAGTGTCCACAGTATTTGTTTGCCCACACCTCCACAGCTTTTGAACCAGTTGCCCAGTGTAGATTGGCCAACCAAACCTGACTGAAAAAGATAAAGTCTGTAGGATGTTGTATTTCTACAACATTATGTGAGATTTAATGGCCTGATAGAACATCTTCAGTAAAAGACAGGCTGCAGGGTGAACTCATGTTTGTCAAGTCCCAGCAAAATCATTCAGGATAAACGCCCGTAATCATGGAAAACCATTGGCTGGAGTTCGTAATTTGATGCCAATGAATTCAACCATGAGATAAAACCCACTAGAAACCAAGCTTCAGGAGTTCTGCTGCTCACAGTAGTACTTGTTTTATTGACTACTTTACAACATTTAATATTTTTGCTACTTACTCAATTATCTGGTTTGCCTTTTTCTGGCTGTCTGTCTCTAGTATCTAATAAGTTGTTTTTTCAAAATTTGCTCATCTTTTCCTACACATGTGTAGGGGAAAAGAACTTTAATAACTGAAGAATATGTTTTTCCTGGAGGTGCACTAAAGCCAGAGATTGCTTAAATTTTCTGATGGCCAGACTAAAGCCATGGTGTTCCAACACTTCATCCAGGGCAGCAGTCCTAAAAAGAGTGTGGGGTGCCTTTGGAACACATGGAGTCATTGTGGTCATGCCTCTTGCTCGAGCAGAGAAAGGCTATTGAGCCTTTGGCACAAGAAGTGAGCAAAGTCTTGAGTCAGTTGGTGTGACAAGTGAGACAATGGCATATTCTCCAAATATGTAATTTTAGCTTTTCTTTAAACGTTTTTAATTAATTGTCAGCTTATGAAGTAATTATAAAGGCCTCTAACTGTACATTGGAGCTGGTTTTGCAAGTAGTTCTACTTAGGTGAGAGCACTTCCATGGAATCATTTATTCCATTCAGCCAGGCCATATCCTGAGTCAGGCCACACACATCTCCTGCCAGCACGGACTGAAGCTGCAGAATTTAATGCATTCAAAGTATCAGGGTCAGAAAAATGTGTATTACTATTCACTGTTATTGACACCTGCTTCAAAAATTCAACAAAAAAGAATTCAATAAAGATCCTGAATATTTAAAAAGAGGGTTTTAAGTTAAACATTTTTCTTTTTTATTAGATGTTCAAATCAAGCAACTAAAAATAAAGGCATGTGACATATGGCACTTTCTTCTGTCATTTTGAAAAGACATTGAGAATTTACATTTATTTATATAGATATATATCACGTGATGCAGTCATCATCACTTTTTAGAAGAAGAAGGGAGTTAAATCAGGCTGTTCAAATTACCGTGGTATTACTCTGCTCTCCATTGTTGGCCCATACTAAGACCTTAAACCATCTGGTCCGGGAGCTGCTTTACGCTGATGACGCTGCCCTTGTCACCCACACAGAAGCAGCTCTGCAGTGTTTAACATCCTGCTTTGCAGAGGCTGCTGAACTCTTTGGGCTGGAAGTCAGCTTAAAGAAGACTGAAGTTCTCTATCAACCTGCACCTCAGGAAGTCCTCCATCATCCCCACATCACCATTGGCCAATCAGAACTCAAATCAGTCCAACAGTTTAATTACCCAGGCAGCCTCATCTCCTCGGATGGTAAGATTGACAGAGAGATAGACAACGGGTTAGCAAAGGCATATAGTGCCTTCAGAAAGCTTCATAAAAGAGTTTGGTGAAATAAACACTTGAAGAAAAGTACCAAGATCAGTGTTTACAGAGCCATAGTGCTGTCTACTCTTTTATATGGTTCCAAATCATGGATCATCTACCACCACCACCTGTGTCTCCTAGAACGCTTCCATCAACGCTGCCTCCGCACAATCCTAAACATCCACTGGTCAGATTATGTGACCAACACATCTGTTCTAGAACAAGCAGCAGTCACAAGTATTGAGGCCATGTTGCTGAGAACACAGCTGTGCTGGGCAGGGCACGTCTCCAGGATGAAGGACCAACCACCACCTCCCTAAGATCCTGCTTTATGGTGAACCTGCCACTGGCTGCCGCAAGAGAGGAGCCCCGAAGAAAAGATACAAGGACTCTCTGAAACAACATCTCAGCCTTGGGCATATTGATCACCATAACCGGTCTACTCTGGCCTCCAATCGGGAGGTCTGGAGACAGACCATCTATAACGCTGCTGATGCTTTTGAGAAAGCACGCAGGATCACTCTTGAGGAGAAAAGACAATGCAGAAAGAACCGTGTCTTGCAGAATATACCATCTAAGGAGTCTTTCTGCTGTACTTTTGCAACCGGACGTGTCTATCTCGTATTGGCCTTTTTAGCCACCAACGCGCTTGCAACAAATGTGGGTAGAGCCCTTCCCAAATTTTTGTTCGCGAAGCCCAGCCATGATATCACATACTTTTTTAAATACATCACCAATGACTTAATTTAAATTAGACTTTAATTTTCTATACATTTTTTGAAGCCATTATTAGTAAAATAGTCAGAAATAACACCTGGAAGATGAGCTTTACTGGTTAGAGGATTAAGGGAGAGTTGAATTGCTCCCTTTGTGAAATAACAGCCTTGGTTCTCTAAAAACACAGATTGCTGTTTGCTACTAATGGGTGCCTTGTGCAGCATTACAGCAAATTGCTTTCCTTGATGGCATACACTGAATACACAGAAAACATGAACACTTAGTTAAAATGTTAGCACATCAAAAAGCACTAAAGGAAAATAACTGTTTTGCAGAGAAAGACTTTGCATGATCATAATTGATCTGTTTTAGTGATCAATTTAGTTTCTGTTTTAGTGAACTTGTATCATTTAAAACAAGAAGCAGAACCAGATTTTCTCTGGCCATGCTGATTGCACAGTCACTCTGTAGCAGAGCAAAATGGATGGGGACTGTGACTAAATGACAATAGCAGGAATAAATTAACCACTGGCCATCGGCCTGCAGGCCCCAGTGTGATCCCCAATGGAATTCTAGACAGTTCCAGCCCTTGCCTCTGCTTGGACTTCCAGATACAACATCTGCTCTCAGCAACAGGGTTATCAGACTGTTTTGGTTACACCTGGCTTAGCTTGCACTGTACCTGCACTAGGAGGTCCTGCAAAGGTGATGCAAGAGGAGAATATTTATCAGGAGATGATCTCATACCAACTGGTTGGACTCTTTCCACAGAACAAGTGTGGCAGGAGGGCCTACCCCAATGAGACCTAAAATCCAATCAGAGAATGCAAACAGTTCAAGCTCTCCTGAAGGTCTGTGTGAGTTACTGGTGGCACTACGGCGCTGGTTTGGTGTTGAATTATGCTAAAACCAGCCCAGTTCCCCAAACTTCAAACACACATCCTGCCTTTTGAAGTTGGATGTGACAGATAAGCTGGTAGCTGGCCTGTAAATTTGTGACTAGCATTCAATCACTTTATAGTATAAAAGTCCAGTCCACCTTCATACAGTCAGGTTCTTCTAACCTTTTGGGGTGTGTGTGTGGAGATTCAACCTTCAAGGTCACTCCTCAAGGCTGAGAGAAAGAGATCTCTCCATGTGTGTTGGTGTGGGTGAGTTACATCAAATCTCTACTTAATAATTATTTATTTTTGCAAGCTTTAATATAATTGTTTCAATAAGTGTTTCAAAATAGTGCACTATCCTATCTTATACTCTCCTAGTAGTAGTTTTAGCATTTAAAGTGTGTAGTAAATACTTCTGATGAATATCTTCTGTCTGATCATTTGTAATAATAAATGATTCATTTTATATAAATATTCTCATTTTGCCAATCATTAAAACCCGCTGGACAAAAATGGTTCAATCACACCTCTGTAATTCCTTAAATGTAAACCACTGACACAATCCGAGGCTAAGATTGGATTCAGCCACACCCCGACTCCTCTCTGACAAGGAGTTTAGAAAGCAAGGGAGTCCTTTCTGCACCTTGTGACTCAACAGCAGGGCTTTTCTTTAGTAAATTTTGTCCCAGCCTTCCACTCACACCCACAACAACAAGTTAATCCAAAGGAATTGCAGACCATATTTTAGTATAGTAGTTTAAACCTGTCAATGTTCCACCGACACGATGCAAGGCAATGGAAATTCTGGCCCTTGAGCTCAGATTTGAGTTTACAGGTTTTCATAACTTGCTTTTTCACAAGGATAAATCTCTATAATCTGTTCATATAGTTTGTGTTTGTCTTTTGTTTCAAATAAGAAAGTCAACCCTTCACAAAGAGGAAAAAAAATCTGTTTGGTTTATTGTAGATCTCAATATCAACAAACTATAAGCAAAGCTGTGCATGAAAACACCATAATAACTTCTCAGATCTGTGGTTTTATTTATAAAGTATATGACAGAACTCTGTAGCTGCTCTAGTGCAGGTAATTTAAATAAAATGAGACCAAGAGCATATTAGGAATCTTCCAGTGAAAAGTAGAACATATTTTGGCACCTTGGAATAGGGTTAAAAGAAAGCCCAAGTAATTCCCCTCACACTGCAAATTTGTTTCCTAATGGAAGTAGACACAGATTAAATTTCTTTCATAGAATAAATCAGTATCACTGTATGAGATATAACAACAGTGCAACAATTTATCTAAAAATCTGGGCCTGCAAGATATTTCAAATATCCTTTGCTGGATTACCAACAATAGTAACAACCAAGAGTTCTAAATGTATACACACTGGTCATAATTCTGCAGTGAAGAATGTACACAGGCTGCCACCAAACAGCTTCACCTTAGGCAGCCCAAATAACCTTCTCAAATATTAGATCAATGCTAGAGCATTTGGAGCACATATTTTGGTTGTTTTCTGGATTCCACTTGGACTAAAGAAACAAAATATGGAAACATATCAATTATAACTTATAACTCTCCTGACCACTCCATTAGGTTTTGGTAATGAAATCATTACTACTCCTATCCTTTCCTGCTGGCTGCCTCAGCAGTAATTTATCTCCACAGACTGAAGAGCATAAAGGTGCTTTTATCACTATTTTCCCCCCACATTATAATGACTATGTAACCAAAAAAAGGCACCAGAGAACATCTTTGGGTAGGAAAAAATTTAATCTGAGAACTTCTGTATCTAGTTCAATGTCAGGTCTTCTTATCTGGTCATATTAATTAGAGAGCAAAAAAAACCAAGTAAATCTTGGTTTATGTAGTTGTCTTTAATGTGTAAGATTGTAACCATGTCTCTGCATGTGACATGAGCTGCAAAGTACAGCCTGGCTGTCCTAGCTAATGCAAGGTCTAGAGAACCTTCCTTCAGTACTCCATACTAACACACTCATGGCCCTCTATGAAGTCACTTGAAGCCACAGACGAATTTGCAGTATCTTCTCTGAAGACAAATGCTTTAATTTAGTGATATTTGTGTTTGAGGAGAACGTATTTATGAGCACTTTTTCTTCTATACTATCATCTTCAGCATAAAAGAATTTCCTCAAAAGCCTGGTCTACACTGCAAAGGCTTATTGCCAGAGACCTCCTTTTATCATTAAAACTAGAAACACAAACCTGATGTAAGCCAGGAAAGCCCAGTTTTTGTCTTGTCCAAATCAAATCTACTTTCCCAAACAACAAAATTCACTCAGCCAACCGTTACCAAAAATACTGCTGACAAAATAACACTTTCTCCAGTGTTATTTTATAAATGCTTCCAGCTTCTATTTGCAGTCAGAGTCAGTCTTCCCAGTCTCATCTCAGAGAAGCCCTTCAAACAACTCCACCACTAATTTCTAATGCATTGAATAGAACAATAGTCATCAGTTGTCATGACATAGTTCACATAAAAAAGCAGAAAGCATTTTCATTACAGTAACTTTGTAACTAATTTAAAAGTTTCAAGCAGTGGGTGGCACCTCTTCCAGTTACAAAACCATCTAAAGAGCCTGGATTTTGTCAGCAAAACAGCCACATACAAATAGAACATAATAATGTTCTAACATACAAGATCTGTTATATTAGGGTTTGGGCCTAGTGCAGCCCTTTGACTCAGAAAAAAATATCACAAAGGAATTAGGTCTTGTTGGCAACTTGGTGCCAGGAACTGCTCCCATGCCAGTGCCCACCTGCAAATATCTACACTGAAGTACTGCTTAACCAAAATTGAGGAAATTCACCATCTTTCATTGAAAGGTTGGAGTTAAAAGGCATTAGTGAAATTGAAAAAAATGTATTTCCATCAGTAGAGGACATTTCAAATTATCGTTTAGAAACGTGCCGTAAGCATTCTTTCCCAGCCGCATTTACTACAGAAACAGTTTCGGGATTTTCACATGCAGACATCAATCAGACACCACAAAATAGACATTAACAGAATCAAGGCGCCATCGAGTGGCGAATCGTGTAATCACACTGTCCCTTTCACAGCCTCGAACCAAAAAATACCGGCACTATTGTAATTCTATGTGTCTACAAGTAAATGAAATAAAATCCTCATAATGTCTTTTTAAGAACAGAACTATTAAGACAACATGCGCACTCTAAACCACATCACAACTTTACAAGTGCTTTTACTTTTAGGGGAAGAAATTCCAACCACATACTGACTACATATTATTAAAATTCATCAGTTAAATTTGGATAGCCACCTAAAAATAGTACATATCCATTTTTGATAGAATAATTCATAAAGGTTATAAAACTATATATAGGTGATAGGTGATAGTTATCACTACTTGGAGGGAGGGGGGACATTGATTATATTACAGAATGGTAGCATTTGCAAGAAAAGCAGCATCAGAGGAGTGAACCAGAAACCTCCAGGATTAAAAGCATACAATTTTTTAGCCTAAACTAAGACTCTATATTGATCCTCACTCATCATCAGTTTATATACTAAATCACTGAGAGTGAAATTGTGCAGAAGATTGGAATGCTGCAAATCCCAGGTCAGGTTCCATTTATGTAATATTTTGACAAAGGACTGGAAAAGAGACATTCAAACCTAAAAGCATTAATTGCTACAGTCTGAGTTTGACAATTCAAACATTGGGCACGGATGGTTGTGATAACTTGCAGACTTCAGACTAGATGAAGAGGGTACATACCACACACCATTATGATTGAGTTATAAATATATGACTGGATCTCTGAAAAAATTAATGATTCAGGGTCTACTAGAAATGGGAAAACAAAAGAAACAACTATTGTATAGGACTTGTATATACAAATATATTGTTACATTTGCCTCTGGCAATGTGTTATTTATGTTTGATTATTATAAAAGAGCAGGGGTAAAATTTAATATAGCTTTCATCCCTGCCTGCTCTCCTACATAAACAACTTGTTACTGTGTTGTTGGGAAGAAAAAGCTTCCGATACAAAGCCATACGTTTGATGTTACAGAAATGCCATAAAATTCTGTGATTGTTGATTGCCTGACTATGATGTAAACTGATAAACCACGTAACTATGCAGCTCAAATCACAAATACAGAGTGATCTTAACTTTCCTTTTAAAAAAAACCACCTTATGCATACAGAAAACAAATTAAAAATAAAATAATAGAATATTTCAAAAAGCCCCAAACCTATTGGCAGAGCCACTTTCCATTTGACATGCATATCTAGAGAGAAGAGCACTGGATTACAAGTCACATTTTGGGTTTCTAAAAGCTTCTCCTGACACCTTGTGTAAATCAGTCTGACTTGAAATAAAAACTCAGTAGCAGGGTTTTAGTTTTCTGCGCTATCACACCACAAGCCTGACCTGCATTTGAGCCCTGGTGAAACAATTGCTATCAAATTATAAACCAAAAGACTGCTCAGGGCAGAGCAGTGGGTCATGAGGGCAAGTGCCTAAGCAATAGGGCCTTAGTGACAGGAATGACAGCTACACTTTAACCTCAATTTCCTTCCCTTTGTTGGTGAGCAAATGCACAAGTGAAAGGTACTTATAGCATTGTCTTATATCATTGCAGTCCCATAAATGTTTCGACACCATTACTGTTCCTTTGGAACAGACCCTAATGGAGAATATTTAGATATTAGTACTGTTCAGTTCATTTTAACTAAATAAATGTGCTTTGGCAGTTGGATCCTGTATGGTTATGTACATTGCAGAGATGTTACAGCAGGAGTTGAAGCCTCAACTCTGCATCTCGAAAACACAAAACCGCCAGAGAGAGAGAAAATAACCAATTTTGTTCCTTCACAAGCTACACTCAATTATCGAGGTCTGACCACCAACCTTTCACCTTGGCTCAGTGTCCATAGTGCTGTTCTTAAAGTACCAATATTACCACTTTGTAGCTGGATAAAAAATAACTCTATGTCACTTTTGTCTACCATTAATAGGAAACAAACTCAGTATTTTCAGTTTTCCAGAGTGCTGCCAACCCATATTATTCAATAAATATTTTTTGCAAGCTTATGGAAAACCTGATGCTGAATCCAAGAATGCTCCAACCCTGTGGTCAGCAATGATAAGGTAATAATATATGACAGAAATTAAAAGTGAAAATCATAGAATCTTTTTGTCCTGAAATCAATATCATTATAGAAACTTTTAAGTAGCTATTGGACTTATACTCCTCAGACAAGAAGAAATAATTTTATAGGTTTTCTAGTTCATGTTATCTCAAAATTATATTGAAGGATTCTTGCTGAATCAGACCTTAGAAACAGTCTGACATGTTTAAAGATGAGCAGAGAAAATAGAATAAGTTTATCTGAAGACTCAAAATTCAGTAAAAGAACATTAACACCAACATTCAGCCACAGTGAAAGGCATCATAAATCTGATAAAGAAAGACATTATAAGCTCCAAACTTGGAATACTTGGGAGGATATATTCTGCTGCCTTCTGAACCACTTCTGTGCTTTCAAGGCCTGGCCTTTTGTCACTGATCTTAATGGAAGTGGAATTGTGCCAAAATTGAGACTATGGCCTCCAGGAAATAAAACACGAAGCAGCACGTGTTCATAAATCAGAAGCACTAACAGGTCAATCAAGATCATTGCTGGTAAGTGATTTCATGAATGTCATAAAGACAGCACTTGTCTAATGAATCAAATGTACCCAAAGAAGATGTAGCACGAGAGGTCAAGAACTGGAGTCTTTATATTACGTACATCACTTTGTTTTCTCTCACTGACAACCTTCTTTATTATCAGAGTTCCCTGTCGATGGACATCTCTCTCTTCATTATTATTAGCATGTGGGCGCCACCTAGGAGTGTGCTACCATGATTAATACTTTAAATTAAGTCCATATCAGATCCCGCTAAAAATATTGTTGATTATCCCAGTGCTGATTTTAAAAAAGGTGGTATTTTGTGCTCCCTTAAAATTACTAAATTGCTCCTTTAAAAATGACCAAACCCTTCAATTGAAACTTGAAAATACAAGGTAAAATAGGCCCCTTGTTCAGATGGAGACATTCAGCACCAATAAATTCAAACCTACATGGCTGAAGTTTGGCAGAATTGTGGGTTGAAAAGGCAGGCCTGTAATGAAAGTGTCAGGTGATGTTATTTTAGATGACATCAAATATAAAACTTCTAAACCCTTCTTTACTTACTGCAGTATCTAGTTTCCCTGTATGCACCACACATATGATTGTATTTGAAGGAACAACCATTTTTTGAAACTATCAGTTTATGCACCATCAGGCTGCTGCTGACAGGGTGCAGGTTTTGGAGAGGATGGGATTATATATTTTCATATATGAACTCCACACTTTTGACAGTTCTCATTTCTTTACTGGCATTTTAATTCCTCATTATCCCAGTGAGTTTAATGCTCTGTATCAGAGTCACGATTGTATCCAAGGGTGGTGTGTTTGCAGGAGAGTGAGAAGGGACAGGCTGGGCATCTCAGACTGAGAGATAAACTGCATTCCACCACACTGCTGGGTCCCTGCTCTGCAACAAAGTGAAATGCTATCATTTCAAGGGAGGCTTTAATGCAGATTTACAGTGGGGTTTGTCTCACAGCTCTGACACCTACATGTTAATAACACCTTTTCTTTAATCCCACTGTGTTTCATCAATCTTTACTATCTTCCAAGTGAAGGCTGCAATGAGTTTTGCTTCAGTTCACTGCACCGCAAGTATTAACTCCTGGCAATCACCAGCACAGCACATTGATTTTGCAGATGAAATGAACACTTTACAATACTGCAGAGTTGACCTAAATACGTAAGTGCCTCTGTTTATTATAAAATAAAGGATCTTAGGAGAATGAAATACAGTAAATCAGGTTACAAGATAACTCACAGAACACTTAGGGAATTAATAAGCCACCCATAATACTACCTCAGTTAGCCAAGCTCCGAGGCACTGGCAAACCCAAAGTGAAATTCAGCGATTCTGCTACATAATCCCATAAAGAAAACCAGCAGTGGCTGAAGTCTGGAGAAACAAAGAATTTACATAACAGGGGTGGTGTCCTCGGTAGAAAAATCAAGGCAAAGAAATACTGGACCCTCAGGACTGAGCTACTTCCTGCAGCCAGCAGCAGCACACACTATAATAATTACACTGGGTGTAGATCTTCCTAACAGCATTTCATAGATTTTTGCCTGAATATGAACTTTCACACGCATGGGATGAGCCACATAGATATGGTTCTTACTTCCAGACCTCCAGTCTCCACCTGAGAGAAAAAGAGATTGGACTGGTGTTTTATTGTTAAAACACCAGTTAAAATTCATTTGCTACACTGAGGATAAATTACAGGTGCTTGTGACTTGTATCCCAAACTGCTTTAATCTTTTTCTTTGAAAGAATGACATTGTACAATTTTTTATTTTAAAATGCTCTATCTTGCTTCCAAAAAACCACTTTTTATATTGCCACGCAAATTCAAAACCTGCCAATAATTTCATAGCCTAAAGGATCTAAGCTGAAATCTCAGACAAATAAGGTTGAGTGGATTGGTTCTCCTGAGAAGCAAAAACCCTATAAAGAAGAAATTACCAGTAGGCTGAAACAGTACCAGCGTTGCTTCCTCCTTACCACTGTTGTATTGCTTGTGGCAAACCCATTTTAGCTGCTGTATTTCTGACTAAATCACCAACAGTAAAAATGGGCAGAATTCCTCTCTTACAGAACTTCAGTGATTTTTTAGCTTTACAAAATTTAATGTGTCAGAACGCAACTGCTTCAACTACCAGCACTTACCTGGTCAGTTGTTTAGAACATAGGGGTTTTTTCTGATTTTGGGGTTTTTTTTGGTAATAAAAAAGATCCTTTTTAATGCTTTGTATTGAGAACTTCAAGAGATTTAAAAGTAGCTTTGCACCTACAGGAAATGTGTCCTGCAAAATCCTACTAGCAGTTCCTTTATTATGCACTTACATACACACAAATATCCACACTTTTCAGGAATGCTGGTTGTGTTTCTAACAAGAAGACAGTTGAAGACACTGCATTCTGTACAGCTTTATTCTGGTTTCTTAAGGAAACAAGGCCTATGGCTGCACTCTAATGATCTGTAGCCATCTCATCATTTGCCCTTCATCATTCTCTCCTCTTAAGTCTGTGGTCTTAAAGTTATCAAGCAGCCACAGGAGACAGACAAACCCAAGTTTGTGCCCTTCCTCCAAGGTAAAGCAAATGCCAGATTTTTTTCAGGCCTGGGAGGACAGAGCCAAATGCCCAGCACACTTGTGTTGTTCCAGGTAAGCTCAGCAAGTGCTCCTGCACTGCCAAGCAGGCAGAGGGATGAAAGAGGCAATGAGGGACTTCAAGACAATGCCTACAAGAAACAAAGTTTTCTTTCTGCTCCGAAGTAAAACATTGTCTTGGGGGAGGGGGGTGTTTACCTGAAAAATATCTCTCAGTAAACAAGCATAAGAAAAGCTGTTGGGTCACACAAAAGAACCCGAAGTAGAGATTTTGTTCTCATTTAATCCCTATAGTGAAAGTCTTCTTAGAGACACCCCATGGTTCCAGCTATTATGTATATAACCCTTGGTGAAACAGTGGCCAGTACAGGATGCACTGGAAAGAACGTGAGAGGAAAACAAATACATAATATATTTCCTCTGTGTATTCATTCAATTCCCACAATGGATCATGGTTTTGACTCAGAACTGGTACCCAGTTGGTCCCTTTGCATGTAACAGCTGTGAGGGATATATCTTATTTTTAATTTCATTGGTTTTTTTCATTTCTTCTCCCCTACTGTAAGGTCAGCCTTGGCTTATACCCTGTGCCTTTTTTCTCCCTTTAGTTTTCCTATTATTACAACTTTCCAGGAGAAGCTAACAGCAAAATAATTTCTTCCTTTCCCTGCTCTTATTTTCTTGACTAAGATCTATACCTATATATTTCACTTACCTTTCTGATTATCTTTGATTCAATACTCTCATCTCTCTCTGGATAGGATTTCATTGAGTTTTTCAAGGAAAAATATACAGTGTGTGCTCTATATCCCCCACTACCTACATTCTCTATTATGGTATCTTTCCTCTACATCTCCTCTTTCATTGTTAGACCTCAGCTGCCTAAAAACCATGAAATAGACTCAAAAGTCATAAATTTTACTCAGATCATTACTTTTAAGCAAGATTATCCAGATTCTGCATCCTGAAATTCTGTACTCAAACGTTTTCAGTGTTATTCTACAATCATTACTCCAATGAATTCAAAGTGAAAAGCAAGCCTTACGGAAAGCTGAAAGTCTAAACTCACCCATAACAGTTGACAGTATTGTGCCCCTTCTCTTGCTTCAGGCATTTCTCTTCTCACTTTTCATCAGGCTTGTGGTTTTTTGAATTTTAATTATCTGTCTTTTCTGTCTTTGCCCTCTTGGAGTGAAAATAACAAGCATTGCAGTAACGTCTCTGTCTCTCTCCTTTTTGTTTGTTTATGTCCTTCAGACTGTAATCACTCCAGGTCAGTGTAATCCTTCTTGCCGTGCTGTGGGATCGAACACACAGGGCTCCTAATCCCCAAGGGAACATTTGTTTTCGAAAGGAGAATTTTCTTTAACTGAATCCCAATGAATATAAATATGCTCCATGTTATCCCTCTCCTTTACACAATGAAAGGGGGGGTTGTAATTTTTAATTGGAGGTGGAACTTCAACCTGGCAGCAATGCTGGGAGAGAAATTCTCTTGTGCTTTGGTGCTTCCCAAACCCTCACATTCCCCGTGTTTCTATGAGATGCTGTTTGGGTTTGCAGTTGCTTCAGCTGACAAAATGAATAGTAAGAGGAGAAATGTGTCACAAAGCCTCTCACAGGGCCTGCAGGGCTGACCAGGCTCGTGTCTTTGTCTTTGAGAGAGGTCCGCTCAGGGGACACTGAGGGGACACCGAACAGACACAGTTTTGGGCAGCATAATATAAAAAAAGACATTAAGCTATTAGAGAGCATTTAAAGGAAGGCCACGAGGATGGTGAAGGGCCTTGAGGGGAAGCTGTACGAGGAGTGGCTGAGGGCACTTGGTCTGTTCAACCTGGAGTAGACTGAGGGGAGACCTCACAGCAACCTACAGCTTCCTCGTGAGGGGAAGCAGAGGGGAGGGCACTGATCTCTGCTCTGAGGTGACCAGTGACAGGACCCAAAGAAACGGCCTGAAGCTGCGTCAGGGCAGGTTTAGTTTGGATGTCAGGAAAAGGTTCTTCTCCCAGAGGGTGGTTGGGCACTGAACAGGCTCCCTAGAACAGTGGTCGCAGCACCAAGCCTGACAGAGGTCAAGGAGCGTTTCAACAACAATTTCGGGCACATGGTGTGACTCTTGGGGTGTCCTGCGCAGGGGTGGCACTCGATGATCCTTGTGGGTCCCTCCCAGCTCAGCCTATTCCACGGTGCCGCCACACCGCGCGCTCCCCCCTCACCCGCCGACTACATCTCCCGGCACCCCGCGGGGCCGCGCCTCGTTCTCGCGAGTGCCGGGAGTTCCCGCGTTCTGTCGCGAGAGCGGCGGGTCCGGAAGCTCCACGTCGGAGGGTCGGAACCTGCCCCGGGCGCGGCGGCGGCTGAGGGACAGCGGGGGAGCTGAGGGACACCGGACAGACACCGCGGGGAGCTGAGGGACACCTGAGAGACACCGCGGGGAGAACTCGGTGGGAGCGCAGCCATGGTGAGCGCGGGGAGCGCCCTGTGCCAGCTCCCAGTGCGGGAGGTTGACAGTCCCAGCCCCGCGGCCGGCGGGACATGGGGAGCAGGGGGGGGTTCGCGGGGCCGGAGCAGCAGCGCGGTGTCACTGGTGGGGTGTTCATCAAACACACCGAGCAGCTGGACCAGTGTTGTGGGTGCGTGCTGCAGGTCGCCCCTCAGAGCGGCCATACCCGGCCCTGATGGGCTGCAGGTCTGAGCAGTGCCACGAATAAGCACAGAGTCGAGTGCATCGTGTTCTAGTGTTTATGTCGGGAGAAATAAACCACAAATCCATCCTCTCCCGCCATGTCCTGTCTGTAAGTCACGGGTACTGCATGGTAACTGGGTATTTTTGTCTCCCTGCGGTGTGTTAACAAATGTAACTGCAGGTTTTATTAATATTATCCCACCACTAAACACAGCGTTCTTTGATCAGATATTATCCATTAAGTTTTCTATGAGGTAAAATGTCAGCAGAGTTAAGTGAGCTCAGCTGAGCGTCTGAATGAATCTGTAATGCGTCCAATAGTTTATAAAATCATTTCATTAGACTTCATGCCTTTCAAATACTGTGGATTTACATTGTCTGTGATGAAAGTGGAAAGTCAAGGCCTTCTCTGTAAGGGAAAGACTTAAACTTTTCCCTCCTCTCAGTTTTTATGACATAGTGTTCTGTTCTAAAACTTTATTTTGGAGTTGTGAAGGGAAATAAATTCATAATGGGCAAATCTTGTTGTGCTCTGTTTTGATAATTGGCTCTCCTACCTGTTTTTTCAGGTGAAGTCGCAGGAAGATTAATTTTCTAACATCTGTATTAGGAGCAAGTTCTCTTTGCTTTGCTTTGTAGGTCAGGGACACCAGGAAGATGTACAGTGCATCTTGTTTTTTACTGTTCTCAGGATACTTTCTATGGTATGAAGAAATTTTGAATTTCACAAAATTAAATTTAATGGACCCATTGCCATTGGTGGCGATGTGCTGTTTCCCTACAAAAACAAATAAGCAGATGGATAGAAAACAGTGGTAGCCTTCTGTCTGCCTGAAAAGCAAGATTGGATTCTTTTATTTTGAGGTTTAACATCAGCTTTCCTTTCCCCGTTGTATTTCTGTGCCAGTTTTCTCTTAAGTAACTGGATATTCCCAATTCTTTCCCCCCAGCCTCTCCGACTGGATATAAAGCGGAAGCTGACGGCTCGGTCCGACCGGGTGAAGAGCGTGGACTTGCATCCCACGGAGCCATGGATGCTGGCCAGCCTTTACAATGGCAGTGTCTGTGTTTGGAACCATGAAACACAGGTGAAGGGGCTTGGTTTGCCTTTGTTATGGAATCTTCATAACTGTCAGATGTGTATCTGGGACTGAAAAATTGAATTTATCCAAGAATCTTAAATCACTGTCACTAATTGACTGTGCTCTCCTCTGATTACAAAAGTCACTGTATTAGTAGACAGGGAGGTAACATAGTGGACACTGTTAAGAAAATATGAAGAGCTGATTTCAAAACTTGTGTTTTCTCCTGTACTATAAACTTACTGTTTTTATTTTTAGACTCTGGTGAAGAATTTTGAAGTGTGTGACCTGCCTGTGAGAGCTGCCAAATTCGTGGCGAGGAAGAACTGGGTTGTTACTGGAGCTGTAAGATATTGTCCTCTTGTGATTTCATATGTAGCTGTGCTTTCTCTGATTTATTTTCATGCCATTGCTTTGTGCATGTTTAAGCTTAGAAGCTTAAACTTTTCATTTCCAAAGAGAGCAGCCTGATAATGTGACTAACTCTGCAAGTAGTGCAGGGTAGATCTAGAGTCAGCTTTTGCTGCCACCTGGAACATACTCAACACCCAGTTTGGACTCAATATTCTTGGTGCAACTTTAAGATGAAACTACTGACAGTCCTAGGTAAGATGAATTAGAAGTTGCTTTCTGCTTTTGTTCTTGGTCATAAATTTTTTAGTTTTGCTCATCTCTAGGAAAAAATCTGCTTTTATTCAGTGAGTCTACTTTGAGAGGAATAGTTTTATTCTAATCTTGGTAACACATTTTTCTTGATGGAATGAGTATTTTTGTTTGAATTGAGGTAGTGCCTAAATATTTTTGTCTCAATTTTCTTGTCCTAGTCTTCTGCCCTATACACAGAGTAAAAATTTCTTGTCATTTTATTGTTTTACACTGCTGTGACCAAGTTACTTTTAAAAATTAAATTTTGGTTGAAATTTTTTCCATTTCCTAAGGGTCTTGGGAATAACAGTGGGTAATTTATAGACTTCTGAATCAAAGCATAATTTTTACCATTAGCAATGTGCAGAAAATACACTTTCTTAAACATTTTGTTGTTAGAGGCTCTTAAGTGCCAGAATATTTTCTCTAGCTCCCCTGCATTGCACAGAAGGTGCACTGGACAGAGAGTCTTATTTTAATGGTGGCTTTTCTTACCTTTCACAGGATGACATGCAGATCAGAGTTTTTAATTACAACACCTTGGAAAGGGTGCACATGTTTGAGGCCCATTCTGATTACATCCGTTGCATTGCTGTGCATCCCACACAGCCCTTCATACTGACCAGCAGTGGTAAGAGCCCTTTGGCATATTTTTATATTTATTTTATATTTAATAACCAGCTACTTTTAGGCTTCTGTTTTCTGTGTAGTGAGGGATGCATGTCTTCTCCTTTTCCTGCAGAAACAGGAATCGGTTGTCAATTGGTTATTTCTTTATGAGTTGCATTCCTGTTTCTTTGGTTGAATATCAACTGCACCTAAAATTTAAAATATAATAGCTTATGGTCATGTCAGAGAAGAGCAAAGAGCTTTCTCATTTAAATATCTGCCGGGGAAGGGTTCCTATATGTGCTAATTAGTGTGGCAAACTCTCAAATAACAGCCTGAGTTCCATTTTTAAAAACATTTCATAATGATTTGGAGTATGTTTTCAACTGGCAATCTGACTTGGAAGCAACAGGTAACTTAAATTTTTTTCCCAAAATGTCACTGAGCTCTCTGTTATTTGAAGTGATCTTTGTTACTCAGCATTGGAAGATCAGTGTCACAAGAGATCTTGCCCAGGAACACCTGGATTGTGCTGCTCAGTCCTTTTTGTTCCTGGAAACCTTACTATTGCAGTCAGAGCTCTGCAGGAATGCAGAGAGCTTTGTGTGTCACAAGCACTATGTATTTCTGTGTTTTGCTGTTAACACTTGAAGTGAAGGTCCTGAGGACCAGCTTGGTGGTCTCTGCTTCCTTTTCCTTAGCACTCATCAGAGTAGGTGCTGCAGAACAAAGCACAGGTCCAGTTACTTAATGTCTGCACACTATTTTAAGATTAATAATTCAATCTTAATATCAATTCCTAATCTCCCTTTTAAAGACAGATGTATTTCTTTCTCAGTTTTATCACCATTTTACTGGACAGTCTTTTTGAGAAACTTGTACTCGCTGTGGTCCTTCTGCAAGGAAGGACTGGTGAAATCTTACAGATGAAAAATATATTGAATATTAGCAGTGCTTCCTTTCCAGCCTTTAGCTTGAAGCTTTTGAGGATTATGTAGTTTAAGAAGGTAGTTATCACTCAGTGATACTTGGTTGTTTGTGGGTTTTTTTCAGATGACATGCTCATTAAACTCTGGGACTGGGATAAAAAATGGTCTTGTTCTCAGGTGTTTGAAGGACACACCCATTATGTCATGCAGATCGTCATAAACCCAAAAGATAATAATCAGTTTGCCAGTGCCTCTTTGGATAGGACAATTAAGGTAAAGAAACTGTATTTGGGGATTTTTTTAGTCATTAAGTAATTAACAGTATACACAAACCAATAATCCTGTATGGACAGTGCATCAGTATCCTTAAAAGCAGGTGCAAGAATTGAATATAAATTGAGCAAAGACCTGAATGCTGGTCAACTTATTAAGTATTTCAGTAAATTTACCAGATTACCTGTCACCTCTAATCACTGAAATGTGGTTCTTTAAACTTTTTGAAGTGCTGCTTTTCTATTTGGATTACACAGAAATACAGAGAGTAGTAATGGTTATACTGTCAGTGAGTGGTTTGGGACTATTAAAACTATGTAATGAGTAAAGGCTTTTAACTGTGCAGTAAAAAGAAAAAAACAAAAGTCTGGTAAAGGTGTCTCACCCATTACTTTCATGTCCTTGGCTGTCTATTGAATTGTTTCCAAAGGTGTCCTCAGCCTTCTCATGGTAGACCCCGATGAGTCTGATTTGCTGTGAAACTATTACTAAATATCTGTGACTACAGATTTATAGGCACCTGAGCAGTGAGACTTCCTTTACAGTATATTGGCTGTGAAAAGCCAGTTCTGATTTCAAATGTCCTCAGATGTTGAGATCAGGTGCACGTAAATGTTGATTTGATGTGATAAACGTCAGAAAATAGCAGTATTTCTGCACTTATTTGGTATCCTCATTTAACATAGGATTTGTTATTCATTTAATGTAACTGGGAAAAAAATTAAATTTAGGAGCCAGTTGGGGGCAACCTGTGTATGCACAGTTGTTGTTTTTTTAAGGTGTTCTAGCTGGTATCATAAACAGGTACTTCTTACAGACAGTGCCTTACTATTTCTTACAAACAGTGCTTTATATGGTTTAATGTTTTAAAAAGAAGTTGAAAGAAACTGATTCCATTGTTTAGAGGTATGAGCAGAGCATGTGCAACTTGGCATGTTGGGGTTTCTTTTGTTTTTATTCGGGGGGAAGGACTGGTAGTTTGAGCAGTTGTTGAGACTCCTCACCTAAGAAAAGCAACTGTGCTTTTGGAATTCCGTAGTATTTATCTTTGGACTTGTAAAGTGTGCCTGGATACCTGCTCTGTTTGGCAAGCTTCACCTGGGGGCAAAAGATCAGTAACTGCATGTGGTTGGTGTTTTGTTGTGTCTTTTCCTGGGAAGGTGTGGCAGCTGGGATCATCCTCTCCCAACTTCACTTTGGAAGGCCATGAGAAAGGAGTGAACTGCATCGACTATTACAGTGGGGGGGACAAGCCCTACCTCATCTCGGGGGCTGATGACCGGCTGGTGAAAATCTGGGACTACCAGGTATGTGTTCAAGCCCTCGGGAACCTTTGTGCAGGCGGCCGTGGCAAAACATCAGTGGCTAAGTTTGAATTGACCAACAGATTTCCCTCATTTTTCCTTTGGAAAAAGAATACTGAGGAGGGAATATTTCATGACGTGTATTTAATTAAAAAATTTGTTAACCCTTGAGAAAACCTGCTGTGAATTTAAATAGCCTCAAAGTTGATTTGTAAAATTAAATTTGACATAAGGTTTCTGCTGTTAGCATTAGGTTTTTTTCTTGTAACATATTAATCCCTGCCTTTTAGGCTTCATGTCTGTGGATTAACATGCTCCTCTTTTATGTTCAAGTGTAAATATTGTGTAAATATTGTTCATGTATCAACTCTTTCCATCCTTCCACTTCTCTTTTTTTTTTCTTTTTTCTTTGTTATTTTCCCTCTCTCCTTTCTCATTCTGTGCACATTTACACAGGCACACGTGTGCATGCACACCCATGCACATGCACACCCATGCACGTGCTTCTACTTGACACGAGTTGTGAGGGGACCTGTTTGAATGCTCTGTTCTGTTGTTGGACCCTCGAACTCAAAAGTTCTTCCTGTGTACAAGTGTATGAATGGCAGGGCAAGACAAAAGTTGTTAGCTGGTACTTTCTGGTTATTAAAGCATTGTCCTAGAGTAAATCCAAGCTCAGAAGTTTAAGCTGGCACTGTTAATTTAAGCATGCACTGCAGGAATGACTGTTAGACAACACTGCTTGAAATGTTGCCACCATGTACAGCTGTAGCCATCAGTTCCATACTCTAGTCTTAGTTGTAACAAGCAGAGTAGCATTTTCATTCATAACTATGTGATTGAATGTTCTTACCAAAGACATTAGATCTGTCTTCACCTGCAGTTAGATTCAGATGTTTTCTGATTTTTTTGCAGTGAACTCAGCTTTCTGTGTTACTTTAATCTGTTGTGCTGCACGGCTCTGGGAAAGCATGTTTTCTAGGCAGAAACCTATCTGAAAAGAGAGGAGAAAACCTCTGTGTAGGGAAATAAATATTTTCTTCTGGGCAGGAGAAATTAACTCAGTACAGTCATAATTTTTAATATGTTAATGCTGTTGTTTAAGCATCTTGGAAATAAATGAAAGAAATCTAGAGAAATATGTTTTCAGGCAAATTTTGGATTTGGGGGAGATTTTTTTTTAAGAAATGAAGGTTAAAATGTAGCTCTGTGTTCATTTTCTGTACCTATACTTGTCATTCTCTTTTGCAGAATAAAACCTGTGTGCAGACACTGGAAGGGCACGCTCAGAATGTGTCGTGTGTCAGCTTCCATCCTGAGCTGCCCATCATCATCACGGGCTCAGAGGACGGTAAGTTTGTGTTTTCTTTTGTATAAAGGACAGGGAAAGAACTTCAGGGAGGACTCTTCTTGTGGTGGGGCTGCACAGCTCCTGCCCTTGCATTGGGAAGAGAGGAAAGGCATCATCTCTTTTTCCTGTAGGAACTGTCCGCATTTGGCATTCCAGCACCTACCGCCTGGAGAGCACCCTGAACTATGGCATGGAGAGAGTGTGGTGTGTGGCCAGCTTGAGAGGGTCCAATAATGTGGCTTTGGGATATGATGAAGGCAGCATTATTGTCAAGGTACCCTTAATGCTTTGAAAGGAGAAATGGTGATGCAGAGCAGCTGGTTTCTGATTCTGGGATAATTTGTAAAATACTGAAAGTTTGACATTTTAATTGGCGTTTTTAGATAGAGATGGGCCATTTCATTTGATATTTTCAACTGAAAAGAAATGTATTCTTTCCATCTCCCGCCTTCTTACACTATGCTTTCTAGCTTGGTCGTGAAGAACCTGCCATGTCCATGGATGCAAATGGAAAAATTATTTGGGCTAAACATTCAGAAGTCCAACAGGCGAACTTGAAAGCCATGGGAGATGCTGAAATCAAAGATGGAGAGAGGTTGCCCCTGGCTGTGAAGGATATGGGGAGCTGTGAAATCTATCCCCAGACCATTCAGCACAACCCTAATGGACGGTAATACGTTCTTTTATCCTTCTCTTGAATTGTTTTTTTTTTGTTAACAGATAGGCTAAAATAAAGAAAGGCATGCGAGGGACAAGAGCTGCTCAGTGGAGACCAGAAGGAAGAGGGAATAGCAAGTAGCCAGCAACATGATGCAGAAAAAAGATGCAGCTCCTTGACACTTTATGGATATATAAAGCTCACGCTCTGTCTGCATTTGCAGTGATTATATTGGGCATGGGGGCCTTTCACTTTTTAGATAATTTGCCTTCTTGATGATGCCTTTTGAACTGAACAGAGGTATCTGACCAGTTCCATCTTCTTCATGCTCCAGGTTTGTGGTGGTTTGTGGTGATGGTGAATACATCATCTACACAGCCATGGCTCTGAGAAACAAGAGCTTTGGTTCTGCACAGGAGTTTGTTTGGGCACATGATTCCTCAGAGTAAGTGGTGCACATTTTTTCCTATGTATTAGATTTGCTGCTGCTCGTTTTTGGGCTGTGCAAACAGTGAACTGGCCTGAAGACTAAAATCTATGTGGACAATGAACTTGCAATAACTTGACTGCTTTAAAATTACTATTTCTAGCACTCTGCTAGTTACAGAAGATAACTCAAATGCAGCTGTTTTGTAGCAGCTTATGATTTAGTAATTTGCTACTTTGGAAACCAAATAATCTTGGTTTTTCTTACAATTTAATCTCTATTTAGATATGCAATCAGGGAGAGCAACAGTGTTGTGAAGATATTTAAAAATTTCAAAGAGAAGAAGTCGTTCAAACCCGATTTTGGAGCAGAAGGTAAGTATTTACTTTTAAAATAGATATGTTGGTGCATTTTTTGCACAGTGTGGATTTCTTCTGCCTTTATTTTCTTGCAGGCATCTATGGTGGCTTTCTGTTGGGAGTCAGATCTGTTAATGGCCTGGCATTCTATGACTGGGAAAACACAGAACTGATTCGCAGAATTGAAATTCAGCCCAAACACGTAAGTTTCTACATGGGACTGAAGATATTTACCTGTCTGTGTTTACTGATTTTTCATTTGTTTACTAAACTGCTGATTTTCATGAATGAAGCCAAGCTATCAATTATAAAGTTTATCTCAATCATATAGCAGAAGGAGAAGAAAAAAATCCTATATGTGTTGGTTTTTCAGGTCCTAAAGCTTCTAGAGTTAATATGTTTTAACCTTAATTTACACATCCTCCTTTCTTAACCTGAGGTGTCTAAAACTTCTGTTGTTTCTGATGACACAGATTTTCTGGTCTGACTCGGGTGAGCTTGTGTGTATTGCTACAGAGGAGTCATTCTTCATTCTGAAATACCTGTCAGAAAAAGTAGCAGCAGCCCAAGAAACACATGAAGGTGTCACTGAAGATGGAATTGAAGATGCCTTTGAGGTATTTAAAACTTCTGTTTAAAAAGTGGAATAAGATGAGAGATGATAGAAGCCAGTCTTCCCCGAGCGTAGCAAACTTAGTGGTTAAAATACCTATTTAAACCATAGTTTGCAGACCGTTGAGTACCACACAGTACATCTGCCTAAGGAACAATCTTCATCGTTTTCTTTGGGTTCCAGAGGAGAGTTATCCCACTTTGAATCCCAGCATAACAGACCTTTATGCCTGCATTTTCCCTCAGTTATCTGTTTACTATTCTCACAGAGTTACAGAGACTGTTTTTAAAACATGCTTTTGGGTCATAGCTTAATCTTTTTTTTGCAGTTTTCAAGTTTTGAAATGTTATTCAAATATAGAAGTGAAAAAATGTCATGCTGTGAAATGTCAGAAATGAAAATTTCAGAAGGAAAGTTGTCTTTGATTGCCTTGCTTAATGCTTAGTTTGGTGCTTGTTTCCCAGATTTACAATTGGGTTAGTTAAGAATTAAGGTAGCATTTCTGTAAAACAAAATCATCATCATCTAATCTGTATCTAAACTTATTTTTGCAACTTGCCCAACTACTTAATATAGAATATTAAATATAATTTCAAAGTGCAGTAATCTTTCTGCTACCTAAAAGTACATTTTTGTCTCTAATTAAACCAATCTTACTTTGCAGGTTCTTGGTGAGATTCAGGAGATTGTGAAAACAGGCTTGTGGGTGGGTGACTGCTTTATTTACACCAGCTCTGTGAACAGACTCAACTACTACGTTGGAGGAGAGATTGTCACTATTGCCCATTTGGACAGGTAAGTGGCTGCTTCAGGTTCCTGAGCGAGTGTTAAAGGTTCTGTCAGTCAAGTGAGTACAAGGTAAACCTTGGCACCTGTTTGCTGTGCATTACAACCTGTTCTTACATATCAGACTGCTGTATGTTCTGAGGCAGGAGTGTAATCGTGGAGGGAATGAACAGTGCTGTGTGAAAGTGTACATCTAGTAGGAGTAGAATATTTTATGTGAGTGCTCTTGCTACCAGAAGAACTACTGGAGGGTTTTTCGACAGACTGTTTTGTAGTGGATCTATTGAAGATGAATATTCTTTGTTTTGTTTCAGAACAATGTATCTTCTGGGGTATATCCCCAAGGACAACCGACTTTATTTGGGTGATAAAGAGCTAAACATTGTTAGTTACTCTTTGCTGGTCTCGGTGCTTGAATATCAGACTGCTGTGATGAGAAGAGATTTTGGTATGGCTGACAAAGTTCTTCCCACAATTCCAAAAGAACAGAGAACGAGAGTTGCACATTTCCTTGAAAAACAGGCAAGGAAACTACTTCTTAGTTACCAAATTAAACAAATCATATAATTCACATTTTTAATTGAGTTTGCTAAGCAAAACCCAGTCATGTTATCTGTAAGCATAAACTCTTGGTAATTATCTGTATTTATTTGAGAATCCTACAACCTTCTTTTGAGGCTATTTTTGTTCAAACATCTAGGATGCTGTTTGACCTGACAGATCCCAGCCTAACTTTGAGATTTTTCTTTCAGGGCTTCAAACAACAAGCTCTTGCAGTATCTACAGATCCAGAACATCGTTTTGAACTTGCTCTTCAGCTTGGAGAGTTAAAAATAGCATATCAGCTTGCAGTGGAAGCAGAGGTACATATATGCTTTTTGGTGATTCATACTTATTCTAAGTGCTAGCATGAATCTGAGAGGCCCTGTAAGAAAAGACAGTGGTATGTAGGGACACAGTACAGCTCCCTGAACACAACAGAAATGCCTCCAACTCTTTTGATGAAGCTCTTCTGCCTGTAATTCAAAGGCATCTGAGCTGTGGGATGGGGACAGAATATTATCTGCTCAGAAAGCTACAGGATCTCCTGGAGAACCAGAACATGGGCCAAGAACCAAGCCCTAGTCTCCAGTACTTAACAATGAGAGGAGGAGTGACAGGGCTGAGGCCTTTAGGCCAATTTCCAAAGTTATTCCTACCTCCCACCTCCATATTTACTGACAAACTGTTTATTTTATGTAATGGTATAGCTGTGTAATGATCTTATAAAACTCACTGTGTCATGCTGTGAAGCTACAGTAATCACAGGACCTCAAAGGGAAGACAATGTAGTAATGGGATACATAAGGAAACTTACATTTTCATACTGAATGCTCTGCAAATCTTTCAGTGCTGTTCAAAAATGTGAGTTGTGGTTTATTTTCTTTCCCTCCCTCTCCCCTTTTTGTACAATTAGTCAGAACAGAAATGGAAGCAACTTGCAGAGCTTGCCATTAGTAAATGCCAGTTTGGCTTAGCCCAGGAGTGTCTCCACCATGCACAAGACTATGGAGGGCTGCTGCTCCTGGCCACAGCTTCAGGAAATGCCAACATGGTGAACAAGTTAGCTGAAGGAGCAGAGAAAGATGGCAAGAATAATGTGGCATTTATGAGCTACTTCCTGCAGGGAAAGTAAGTAGCAAACAAGAGATTCTGATCGTTCCGTTCTGTCTTCCCAAGTTCTAAGTACCTCAGCTTCTCCAAATGGTTAACTACAGCCATCTTTCATGGGGAAAGTTGGTGGTGGGCACCTTCTCAGAAAAGCTGCTTCTATTTTATGATGGCTGCTAGATTTAAAATCTGAAATGAAAGCACTTTAAATTAATGTAACAGTGTAAACAGCTAATCTAATACAGGAATTTGTCTTTATTAAATTTACTGGTTAAAACCACATTTTAAAATCTTCTAGGCTTGATTCATGTTTGGAACTCCTGATTAAAACGGGGCGTCTCCCAGAAGCTGCTTTTCTTGCACGGACATATTTGCCAAGCCAAGTTTCCAGGTAATTTTGAAGCATATTCAGAGCACGGATGGCGTTGTCAGAATGAGCTGTGTGTGACAAATACTGTTTGTATCTCCAGGGTTGTTAAACTCTGGCGGGAAAACCTCTCTAAAGTCAATCAAAAAGCTGCTGAGTCCCTTGCTGATCCTACAGAATACGAAAACCTTTTCCCTGGACTAAAGGAAGCTTTTGTTGCTGAAGAGTACGTGAAACAAAGCCTGGCTGACTTGCGGCCAGCCAAGGAATACCCCCTTGTCACTGTGAGTGGGAGTTTTTATTGTCTCTAGAAGAAGAACATTTGGTGCTGTGTGAAATCAGCTTTAAGCAAGTCAGTGCAACATTTAAACGCACATGTGTTGGTTTTTTACTTTTAGCCAAATGAAGAAAGAAACTTACTTGAAGAAGCAAAAGGATTTGAGCCTTCTGGAGTAATGGCATCTCAGGTCAGTGTTACCAAGTGATGAATTCTAAAGAGACAACTTTGCTATTTGGTGATAACATCTCCCCTGGAGAATATTTCACCAATAATGGACAAATTATTGCTCTTATTGGCTTGACTGTTAAGTGCTGCAGCTGAGTTCCGTGTTCTTTGCTTCAGATTCTTCTTATCTGCGTCCATAACTACTAATAACTTCTTGGCTGTGAAATTATTTGTGTGCTTCCCTGCCCTGGGTCACCCTTTGTAGTGGGAGTGATTGTAGAGTCTTACCACTGAATTCATCCTACAGAAAACCAATCTCAGCTGCACATACGAACACCACCCAACTGCAGATGGTTTTCTAAAAGCTCAGTTGCTGGAACCTGGAAACTCCTGTGTATTACAGCAGTCAAAAATGCTTTATGTTCTCTGCTAGTGTGCTGCATGGTTATGGAATAACACTGTTCCATAACTGACTGATTAGGAATCATACTCAGGTACTTGAACAGATGCTCTAATCACTATTTGAAGTAACAAAGTGATTTTTTTTTTCTCCACCTCAGTTGTCTAGTTTTTATGCAGAAAACATAACTTAAGTGTAAGGTATGAGCATACAGATTGAAACAAACACTTAAAATGCTTTTTAGAGCTTAAATAGAAGATGACAACTTCCAATTCTTGCTTATGTAAACTACATTTGTACCTGAAAATCAGAGTGTGAGTTTCTTGAAGAGACACAGCTCTTTGACTCTATAAACATCTAAAATTAGAACTAAAATCAGAAACTGAGGGAGAAACAGAAAAGCCACAACTCCCCATTCTGTCTTTATTTTTTTCCTCTTAGGAGATGCACTACAAAGCATCACTGGCAGTTCAGAGAAGTTAGCTTACTTTCAAGTACCTGTAGTGATTACATAGAAGGCCTAAACCACAGTTGTCTTTTACAGGGTAGGAGATAATTATAGAATTAATCAAAACACTGTTAATTGGATAGTATTGCTTCAGTAATGATACTGATGAATTATCTTAATATAAAATTTGTGCTGAAGCAAAGAGAGAAGATGAAGCGTTAAACCTTTACAGGGTACACAAAACCCAGCAACAGTACTAAGGTTTGCTGTCACAGTCTCAAGTAACCTCATCTGTCTTGCTGAGGACCTTTATACTCACTAACAGCCCTTCAGTATTTGAAATGAATTGATACTTTCTGAAGGTTTTCCTTTTATCAGTTCCATCCATTGAAGCAGTTCCAACTGCTTCAAATGAACTGGGGAGGGAAATAGCAGGTTCCAGTGGAGTGAGGACTAGAACCCTTACAGGCTGTGGCTCAAGAATTGCTGAGGAAAACTTTGGAAGTGAACCGCTGGGAGGGGAGGATTATAGGTTTGCTGTTGTTTACTTGCTTTTGTTGGAAAATTCAAATTCAAAAGAACTAAAGGAATTTCTTTGTCATTAGAAGAAGGCTGAAGAACCAGTTCCCTCTCCTAAACAAGAAGTGATGAAGACAGTTTTGCAGAATTCTGATATACTTCCAACAAGAGATCAGAAGGTACTAAAACATATTTTTATGAAGGGGAGCACTACAAGCACTAATTTTATGTTAGAGCCTTCAATTAATAATGTGATTCAACAAAGCTACTGGAAAATGTCTCTGTATTACTGGACAACTTAGGGCCAGTACAGGGTACAGGTCCCTTGCTGGGGTGCAGAAACCATGCACAGCAACACAGACCAGTTAACAGCCTTGGGGGGTTACAAGGGGGAAGTTCAAACACAGTTGGTCAGAACATGGTAAAAAGCTGCAACTCATGAAAGACGCTTCCTTAGCAAGCACAGAGCTTCTCTCTGCAGCTTATTTTAGCACTCCTGTCCCACACCACTGCCAGAACTTGGGGTTTGCAGAATGTGCAAGTACCTCCTACAGAATCACACATCCTATAAGCTGGCTAACATGGAACTGTAGTAGAGTACCCTTCATCTAGTCTTTTCTTTCCCTAGACACTGCTGGACTTGGAAGATGACTTAGATAACTTGGATCTGGAGGATATTGATACCACAGATATCAATCTGGATGAGGAGATCTTAGATGAGTGAACATCCTTTTTTAGATGACCAAATCAGTTACTCCAAACCAAGGAATGAAGTTCTGTGGACTATGTGCTCCAAGTTAATTTGATTTTTATACCACAAGTGGACCATGTACATGTAGAAGGAAGTGCAGACCCAGCAATTGTACGAGGAGAATCAGCTTCCAGTACGTTGAACTTCGTGACGTAGGCCGGGCTCCAGCGTGTGCTAACCAATGTTTTCATTTTGCAAGCAACTCAATAAAGTCTTTTAAACACTCTTCTCCTCAGATCTCCCTTTACTAGTAATTCTACTAAGAATAGTGCCATTCTTAAGAATAACCCAGCTTCAACAGTGTATATTAGAAATACATGAAACAGGAGCATAATAGCTGAACATTAGTATTTTAGCCTGACTTTCCTCAGCATATACACTTAGGCATATGGTTATGTTCACTGTGCTATTTGGCTTGGGTTTGGTAACAATCAGTAAAATAACTAAAATGAATTGTGGGAAATTCTTTAGATTCAAGATGTAACATTAAAATATTAAACTCAGGGCATATTGTCACCAAAAACAAAACTCATGATGACTTCTCTAAGTTCATTTACAGAGCTTTTCAAAATAACAAACTGCTGTAATGATTCTTACATATTTCATTAAAAAAAATACAGAACAGTCAGTTTATTGTTTTTATTGTGAAATCCTGTACAGAGAATGTTTATAAACAGACTTAAAACTTAGGATGAACCGAGGTTTATTTCATGAAGCTGTAGAAGTAGCCATTGCTTCTTCATAAGCCTGCAAGGCCAGCTGGATGTAGCCTTCTCTCTGGGATTCAGTTTTCACAAATACCTGCAACCATGGCAGGAGAGGGATTAATGTACAGTTAACAGCAGAGTTGCATAATGAGATTTCATCATGCCAGTGGCAGATCAGCCACCTACAGCTGAAATCCTGGTGCAGGAGATATAGATAGATAGATAGATACACATTATATATGTATATCTTAAACACCAAACATGGCATGCAGAACAGTTCTAGTTAAATATCTGCTTCTTAAGGTAAGAAATTTAGGCTACTAAATGGGTTCTGCTGTCTAAAAGCTTTCTCCTCTGTAGTTAAGTAGCTTAAAGCAGAAAAGCATACCTTGATCAGATCAACTCCTTTAAATTTCCCTTCTTTAGCTTCTTTTGCCGACTGACATTCAGGATGCAGCATATGATACAGTGTAATTAAACTGGTAGCGTCATCCAGCCTAAAAAAATAAAGGCTCGTTTGTAGCAATTACTGTCTCTTAATCATTAGGAGTCTACAGAGGGAGTGTACATTGTGATGGACTTTGCACACCACGGGCTGCCATAAACTGCTGCTTTCACTGAGTATCCAGCCACTGCAATATGGTGAACAGGGCAACGGGCATCCCATCATCTATGGCAGCCCCTTCGTGAGAAGGAAGACCAGAAGCGCATGAACACCCCACAGTGCACCAGGAAAAGTACCTAAATCTATCCAGAGTGCAGCTGAAGCCTGGTGCCCCGCTCAGCAGTAATACACCTGAAATCTATCTGTAAAATAAAATTAATTGCCCCACAGCAAATAGTTAGTGGAGCAACTGTGCCAAAGGGGAACTTTTGAACACAGACTGCAGTGACTAGCATGTTTAAGATCAGCACTGCCCAGGGCTGAAACTGTTCTGACAATTACATGGGAAATAAAAATAAACCCCCAACAACTTCAAAAAGTCCGTTTCTGCAGAAACTTAGTTTAGTACCCCACAACTTCATGCACTGCAGTCAGTGCTTCCATACAGCAAACAGCATCTATACAGCCAATGCTTAGAGCCAGCCTAAGATGTCGTGCAAATGAAAACTTTTCTACATCTTACAGAAATATTATTTTTGAACAGTGGTGCTTGTTTTCTATTTGTTGGGATAAGCAGAATCAGTGTCACACACTACTCACAGGTCTCTGTTGATCATATCTATTAGTAAGCCATCTGTTCTCTTCCTGTTGACCAGGTACCACACCATGCCCCCGAAGTGCCTGGTTGAGCGCAGCAGATCGTACTTGGCGTGTTTATCAATGTCATCGTACGTCCGATGATGAACCTACACCCAGCAAAGGTTTCAGTTTCACTCACACAACTGCAGCTTTTCTCTTTCCCTAAAGTGCAGGAGTAAGCCACAGACTGAACCATGCTACCTTAAAGCTTTATGCATATTACAATTCAGGGTAACAGTGGAATAGCCCAGTTCTTAGTATTTAGGCACAGGCACCATTATGGTAAAAGGAAGCTAAATCCTAGTTGTGTCCTGAACATTTGGGGAGGCAGGGACATAACCTCAACCTTCAGTACACTGCTGTCAAGTTGTAATCTGCTCTTTAAGGTGAAAAATGCTAGAGCAAAGAGGTGAAACTTTCCTTTGAAGAAAAGGCCCTTGAAAAATTACCTAATAGAAGCTACAATTTCTCAGACAACTGAGATTATTAGAGAGTAAAGAGTAGTAAACATTTTAAAAGCAACTGCAGACTAACATATTTACCAGCAGCTACAGCTACTAACTTTAAATAGTTCAGCTAGAACTACATTTTTGCACCTGGTCTTTGTCAAAAGTAATACTTTGTGTACAGTGCTCTCTCTCAAAGTGCACTTTCAGTTATCTAACTGGTCCTTTTAAGTCCTAACAGAGCAGTTACCATGACTCCAGCAGCACAACTCTGCTCATGGCCACTTATGGGTGTTATCATCAATTCAGTTTAGATAACAAAAATACCTGCACAAAGACTATTTTTTTGCATAGGTAGTATTTTTCTATCCTGTTGAAAATTACTTAAATAGAATTCTGGTTTACTTTTCTGCATAAAAATAAACCCCCAAACTCATCAGAAGGATAACTGATAATCTATATGGGGGGGGGAAAAAACCCTGTGACCAACACCTTTGAGCCCCAGATAATATTTGTGTTTACAAGACAAACCCTAACAGCTCTTCACTGGTTTTTTTTTTTTATTAGAAAAATGACAAGTGAACTCACTCTGATATAGTCAGGTGAATCTGGCTCAAACTGAGCAATGCACATGTTAAGGAGATCTTCATGACGGTCTTGCTGAAATACATTCTGAAACAACAGTTCAAATTCAGGAGATTCTGTATCACACCATTCCAACTCTCCAAAATCAAAATAGCAGCCACAACATTCTGTTCTGAGCAACACTTACAGTGAGTAATCCCTTAATTGAAAGATAAAATGCACAGAAGTACCGTAACTGCCTTGACATTAATACAACGTTCCTTGATTTTTGTTTCTGAAACACCAGTTAACATTTTTCAGATTAAATGTACAATTTCATCAATGCATAACAATTAAATGTGGACTTTAGTATGACACAGTGTTTATACCTATCCAGGATTTACCTGGACCTAACCTGGAACTTTACTGTAAGTATTTTAACTAAGCTACAATGATAAGCAATTGCTGAAAACAGAATTTAAGCAGCTTAAAGCACATACTCAGAGTGGCTTATTCATAGCTCCTCTGCCCAGTAACAGAGCACAATTAAGTAAAAATAACCAGTTTTCAAACTCAGGAGGAACTTACCCCAAGGTTTTCATCCTTGAACAGCGCTGGGGCAATAACTCTGCGCCCTTCCCTCGGGAAGAATATCTGTATCATTCTGTCCCGTTCTTCCCAGGTCGCTTTTCTTAACACACCATTTGGTTCTCTAACTACAATGAAACGTTCCTGAAAGTAAGGTAAAATATAAAAAAGAGCATTATCTCCCAAAGCCTTCTGTCTTCATAGTCAGAACCACTATAAAAAAAGATTATTTGTCAAAGTCCTGCAATACCTAACTCCCACTAATAATGCCAGTTTCTAATTGATTGTTGCTATGTGCTAGATTCATCATTTCTGCCTTGGTACCTGCTAATTAAGTGCTACATTTGCACCTTCATTTTACTGTGCATGTGCCTATACTAAAAGCTACAGCTCTGTGAAGTTTAGATTATCAACATAAGTCATACCCAGACAAGGCAGTCAGCCTTGCTGCTGGCCTGATTTTACCACTTAGTAATACACATGAAATTAAAAATGCAAGTGTCTTGCACTTCTTTACCTTTGTTTCAGAGGTAGGTGCTAGAGTCAAGTAAGGGCAACTGCAGTACAAAAAAAATACAAGTAAAACCATATACTCAGATCTGTTCACAAGCATAATTGATTTAGGGCAGCAGAGGGGAAGGTCTGTTGGGGCAGGGAAGCTTTCAATACACTGAAAAATAAACAGCACGTTCCTGGGGAGAGCTCTCAGATAGAGTAATAGATGGAGGAGTGGGCAATTTCTTTCACAGGGCCATCACTATATGCATGCTTGAATGGAGACTTCTTAGAATCATAACTGTTTCTTAAGAATCTTTCCAGCCTCTTCCTACTGGTACTTAAAGACCATCTAGATGTTTCATTAGACAAAGAAAACTCTATCCCCATCCTCAACAATTCTACTTGACAGCTGTTTCTTTACAGCTTTCCCATGAATTCATCCATCATTTGCACAGCTTTCCACCAGATTTTTGCTACTGTGAAGGAGCTCCCCCTTTAGTACATATTTAGTCTATGTACTAAATATTCCAATTCCACAGAAAGCTTCTAAGAAATATGGAAGAACTCAGTACTCCCAGCATATCACAAGCATCTGCTTATAAAATAACTAACTACCCCACAGCTTCCCCTCATGCCTGCTTTTGAGTAATAGAAGTAAATTTATCAGTAAGAAGGAAGCTTTAAGAAATATGTTTCTCTCTTGCCTCGTACCAGACTAAATTTACAACTCCTCAGCCTTTTTGCAAACTGATATAATTACGTTTTCATTAAAACCTGAAGGTTATTTTGAAAACAAATTAATACTTTTAATTGTGTTACTTACACGATGTGGAGTGGAGTATGTTAAATCTGTAAATACATATTTTGTAGTTTCAGTTCCTTCAAGGAATTTGTCTTCTGCTAAGACATCATCAATTGGCTCTCGTTCATCCAAAACAGGGGGCATGATTAGTTTTTCTTTAGCTTCCTCAATGGCTTTTCTTGTGGCCTTGGGGGGAAAAAAAGTAGTGTAATTTTACAATTAAAAATATCATTCTATTGGAAAGCTAACATACAATTTTGGAACAAATATTTTCATTTAGAGAAGTATTTTTAAAATTTTTTTCTCCAGCAGTTGAGAGAAAGGAAACACTAATTCAAACTCCAGGTAGATAAATCACATGCGAACAATTTACCAGTACTAAAACCTGGGCAAAATGCTGGAGGAAGTTCCAAAACTTCAATGGACAAATTGCAAACACTATGTTTATTTCAGGTCTTTTTCCAGGGTAATTTTCCCCCAAATCATAAACCACAATCAACAGTCTGTATACATCTGTGATTGTGGCTCCAGAACAGGCTCAAGTCAGGCCTCTGTCATCCCAAACCAAGTCAGACCACAGGAAAAAGAAAGTAGTCAAAGGAATCCCAGGGCTATAATTTAGATATCTGATAAAACATTTAACACAGTTAGGAAGCTTAATGGGATAATAAAGAGAAGCTGTCACTCGGGGAAAAAAGCATCCAATTTCCTTCATAATGCATAAAAATCGAGCAACATTGAACAAAACAAGTTATTTAAAGTGAAGAAACACTGTTTTACGCTATTTTAGGGAATGACCTGAAACAAAGGCAAGAAACCAAAATGTTTTCAAAAGCAGCAATAAAGGAAACAGAAGTATGAGCTGTTACAGGCTCTTTTATTAAAGCCAAAACTCAGTTCCGAAGGAAGCAGAGCAGCCTACCTCTTGCAGCTGAGCTTCGGTCATCAGCTTGTACTGAGGCGGCTTGAGCTCCTTCTTCACGGGCCGGAACACCTTGTGCAGGTCGATCCCCGTCATTTTGTAGAGCAGCGCCTGAACCGCCTCGTCCGTGAAGGCGGGCCTGGGCTTGGCGGCCTTTCCCTCTGCGAGCGGAGGGCATCCGCGGTTAACCGGGGGGCGAAGGGACGGTCACAGCCACCTCCTCCTCCCGCGCCCCCACACCCGTCGCGTGCCGCCTCCCTCCCCACAGCCCCACGCGGGTCGGGCCCGGCCGAGTCCCGTCCCTGGGCCGGGGTCCCCCCGCGCCCCCTCACGTACCGCCCGCGTCCTGCGCGAGCCCCCGCCGCGCGTGCCGCCCCCAGAGCGCCCGCAGCCGCGCGGGCATCGCTGAGGAGAGCCGCGCTCCCAGCGCCGCCATCTTGCACACGCCCCGCCTCGCCCCGCCCTGTCTCCACCCCCGCTGAGGCGCGCCGGGAAATGGAGTCATAGAATCACAGAATATCCTCAGTTGGAAGGGACCCACAAGGATCATCGAGTTCAGCTCCTGGCCCTGCACGTGCCTGAGAGCGTTGTACAAACGCTCCTTGAGCTCCGTCAGGCTTGGTGCTGTGCTCACTACCCTGGGGAGCCAATTCCAGTGCCCGACCACCCTCCGTGGGAAGAACCCTTTCCTGATATCCAGCCTAAACGTCCCTTGACACAGCTTCATGCTGTTCCCTTGGGTCCTGTCACTGGTCACCACAGAGCAGAGATCAGTGCCCTCCCCTCCGCTTCCCCTCACGAGGAAGCTGTAAATTGCTATGAGGTCTCCCCTCAGTCTCCTCTTATCCAAGCTGAACAAATCCCCCTTTGCCTGGCGCGAGGGAGACACGCAGCCCCCCGGCGTTTTCTCCGAGGGAAAGGGTAAGAACCTTGTTGTTTGAAGTCCCCCCTGTGCGTTTGTGTTATTAAAGGCTGCCGAGGCGGAGGTGAGGGGCAGGTTAGGGCGGGAACCCATCCTGCAGCTGTGGGACAACGGGAGCATAGCGGGAGCGAGGGGGCAGCCGGCTCCCTCAGCCGCCGAGGGGACGGAGTAGGGCTGCGGGCTGGCGGGTTTCCTTCCTTAGCGGGGAAAAAAAGCGACAGGAAAAAAGGTGGAATTGAGGCCCTCGTGGGCACTGTCGCGACTGAACCGCTGTTAACCCGCAGCTGCCGTGAGGTCAGGACAGGTGCAGGCGGGGCGCTGCAGCAGCGGCTGCTTGCTGTGACAGGCAGCTCCTTGCCTCTGTTCCTGGGCAGTCCGCCCAAGCGGGAGGAATACGGTGGTAATTTACACAAAATTAAAAACCCCATCTGGCACTGTGTACTGCTTTGGCACTTGCGTGGTTCATGCCTGAGAGCACCTGTGCTGTGCGGGGCTGTGCTGGGCTCGTCAGCCTGACCACAGGTTGTCCTGACCTGCCATGGGGGGTGAGGCGTTTGCTCTGCTCGTGTTCAGGGAGCTTTAATGCTTTTGTAAAGGAAGGAAAATATATAACTATGTATTTAATATATAAATATGTATTTAAGCATAAAGCCAAAGGTGAATTTTATACCCAATAAATATGTCAGATCAGAGCTAGTGCAGACAGGGTTTGCAGTCAAAGGGGTGTGGTATTCCACTGAAACTGTACAACAGGAAATGGATTCAAAATGAAAGAGAGTGGGTTTAAATTAGATATTAGGAAAATAATCTTTCCTGTGAGGGTGCTGAGGCACTGGCACAGGTTGCCCAGAGAAGCTTTGGCTGTCCCATACCTGGAAGTGTCCAAGGTTGGATGGGTCTCTGAGCAACCTGGTCTAGTGGACAGTGTCCCTGCCCATGGCAGGGGGTTGGAGCAAGATGATCTTTAAGGTATCTTCCAAACCAAACCAAACCATTCTATGACTCTATAACTGATTTCTTATAACCAGGTCTACTTCAAGGGGTTGAAAGTTTATTATTACTTGAAGTTTATTTTCTCTGGCTGGTCTGTATCTTCTATTGAGAATTTCAGTCTTACACACAGTGGTTAGGGGGATGTGAAACTGAAAAAAACCCCATTTCGTCTTTAAGGTCTCTTCCAATCTTGGTGATTCTATGATCCTGTTATCAGCAGCCAAGTCTCTGTTCAGGGCCTCAAAATGCTTTGAATTCTAAAAGGTTCAAAGCCACACACATCGATGCAACCTGAACTTCCTGTTCAAACAGGAAGTATTTCATCTCCAGGAGGGGAGATGTGAAAACAGAGGTAATGTGCTTAAATTCTGTAGGTTTCCAATTGTTTTAAACTTTAGTGGTTTGTTCGTTGCTTTGCCAAATCAAAGTCTAAATTACACTACTTTTGAAAATGACGATTGAAGTCTGGGAGAAAATGAAGACTTCATTGCATATATTGGTATTCATTAGATTAAAGTTAAGCATCAGCTGAAAAAAATATATTTGTTTCTTGTAATTGATCTTTTTTGTACTGGGGATATTCCTATGTTTCTCAGCCTTATGCAATATCCAAACACGTGTGCTGGATTGAATTTAATTTTCAACTTTTTCAATATCCTGGTGTTTGCATCATCAGGAAGGTTGCAGGAGGGCATATTCTCCTCATATTTGTATTGCTCCAACTAAGTTGAAATCTTTGAGAACTGAAGAGGGCAAATGAACCCTTAATATTATTTTAATGTAATTTTGTGCAGAATTTATTTAAATAATACTAAGAAAATGAAAGATAACTTTGAGGAAATGGAGAAGGTGTTGTTTTTCAATTCTTGCATGGAAGATCTCTGGAGTGAGAGCTATACCCTATAAGGGAATTGGGAGTTATTTGGCGACTTGCCTAAAAGCCACTTCAGACCTGTTCATGAATTTGGATGGCAAGCCAACGTCCATTTTAATTTACAGAAGTGCTTAGAAAAACAACAGAATTTGTTGGGCTATATCCAGGAGAGGTTAAATTCACATTCATTCTGTACTGGAGTAGTAACAGCTGGTGTGAGGATTAACCTTTTTGTCTGGTGGGATGAAAGGAAATATTAACTAACTGTACTGTAGATGGAAGTATAGCAGGTTAACATAACTTATAAAGCAGTATCAATTTATATTGAATACATTGGTTATATTTTATTTGTGGTTTATTTTTGTACTGGAGTAACAATTTTAAGTAGGATGTTTTATATTGGTATAAAACCACCTTGAAGAATCAGTGGTGTAAAAACTGATAATGAAATAAAGAATCTTTCTTAGCTTTTGTTATTATTTTGAATGCATCCCAAGACAGTTGCTGTTGGAGATTTACAACCGTCTGATGGATGGGTGGATGTCCCCTGTGGAACACATTGGTGGTTCAAGTCTGGATTCTATTGGAAAAGTGTCAATACCAAATCACCTGCACAGTTGGCATTAATTTCCTTTTTGCTGATAGTTTCAGGAGAGCAAAAGGATCAGATGGCTGCTGGGAGTGAAGCAGTTGGTTAACATCTCAGGGAAAGGGAAGGCAAATGAGGGGCTTTGCCTATTTAGTTGATAAAATAAGGAGCTACAGTTTACCGGTCTTTCTGAGTAATAAATATGTCAAATTAGTAGTAAGAAGTTGTTTGGAAGAAAGAATTCTTTTGGGAAAAAAATACAGTGAAAAATACAAAATGTAAGGTTTGGTAACTGTGCATCCCTTTGTTATAAGAATAAACAGAGTGAACCCAGGCAGGCTGTGAACATGCCCACAGTTGATGACATGACCCTTTTAAAATTAATGGCTGGTTCTCTTGTTCCTGATAAGAAACACTCTGGCAATCCTCTGGAACATTTTTCTGAGGGACACAATGGACCAGGCTGGAAGCTCTTTTTACTAAACCTACACGGATAAATTGTTGTTTTACAGAGAAGGCATAGAGAGCTGAAGGAAGAGAGATGACACAAACTCTATTATATCATCAGATTAGCCTTTAAAGGGATAATACATTACACATGTTTGGTTTTGTTTCCCCACGTACATCGAGGGAGTCGGTATTTTTTTGTGAAATTGTTGGGGTGGTCATTTGCAATTTGATTGCCTATTTTCAGGCATATTGCCTGCAAGCATCTTATTTATCAGTTTATTTTGTTTAACAAAGACAGTATTATTTTATCCGGAATTGTCTTTTGAGGTCTGTGGCCATGGATTTGTATTGCCAACCCGAGCCCTGTGTAACTCCTTGGATGATGATGGTGATGATGATGATGCATAAACCTTTGCTCATACTTCAAAGTGGCTATTTTCTATCTCAAAGACCATATAGTTGTCTGAAGCTGTTTAATTTTGAGATTTCCTGTGAGTACTTGGCAGCAGGGGCAGATCAGTGTGGCTGTAGAACTCTGGCCCAGGCTACTGGGCCAAATCCACCTCTGAAGGCAGAGTTATGGATGGTTCTGCTGGACAAAGCCCATTTTTACAAATAATAACTGAGATGCCCACTGAAACTACAGAAATTGAGTTCAGCTGCAGCATTATCATCCTGTGGGACCAGCTGCCTTCTGTTACTTCTGTAAATATCCTTAGTGAGAGGCAATGATGGAACATTATTCAAAGTTGTTTCTTCAGTGCTCTCCATTTTGGCAAGTGCCAACAGTCAGCAGAGGCTGAAGAGCAAATGTCCCTTGAGGTTTTATTTGTGCCTTGACTATTTGACATTTGTATTTCCCATTTGAAGGAAAAACAACAAAACCAAAAGGATTGTCCTTGCCCTTTATTTCTCCTGTTCAGTCTGGTTTCAGCCACACTTCCACTGTCACACGTGCTGTATTCCTGTGGGCCACGGCGGGGCAGGATTGAGGGCTAAACGGGAGGAATGAAAGTGCCTGAGGAGTTCCAGCGGATCATGTAAATGAACTGTTTCCATTAATGACCCAGATTTGCCTCTGTCTCGCATAAAGCTGCCATAATCTCACTTTAATAATGATAAATTAGATATATACAAAGACTGTCTCCAGTAGCTGAGATTACATACATTATTTATAGTAGGGATATAAATCCCACTTCAGTTTATATTGTTTTCTTTGCTACACTATAAGGGCTTGAGCCAAAGCCCATTAAAGTCCTTCCCTAACTTCAGCAAGCTCTGAATTGAGTCCTTATTTTTCAAACAAATTTTATTATTCCTTTCTTCTCTTGTAATACTTATCTTTTAAAAATACTTACCAAGGAAAAAATAATAGTACATATTCAGTATTATTCAAAGTAAGGTAGAGCTTGTGTAATTGTTGTTTTCCCCATTCTTAATAGTTTTTTAACCTCCCTCTATGGTCCATAACTGTTTCAAGTCCTGTCCTTCTGAATCCAAGCACTTGCCAGGGCATTGTGAACTAAACCTGGTGTCCAGCATGAACTGTTTCATGTGGGCAGGCTGGGATGGATCCCATCTCTTTATTTCCACAGTAGAAGGACAGAGCAATGATCCTCACAGATTCGTGGGTTTGCTTTGTTCTCTGGGGACAGAAAAGTTAGGAGAAGATGGCACTCTCCATTTCATTCAAGGGTTAGTTATAATATTTCCCTTCTCTCCTGTTGCTGGCACAAGTAGTTAATACCTTTTTCTTATAATTGTACTTTTATCCGGTTTTCCCTGAAATCTAACACCTGACAGAATCCTCTGAACTCTAAACTGTCCAGATTAAACCTAGATGTGTGTTATGTGTATTGCCTGTTGTCAAAGGCTTCATAAAAACCCAAATCACATATGTCTACTAGTTACACTTTGTCATGTTTTGTCACTCTCCCAAAGAAGCCTGGAGATTTTCCTGCTTTTTTAAATCCAAGTTTCATCAGGGCTATTGTATAATTTTATGGTTTTTAATTTAATTATTTTATAAATGAATTTTCACGCAGAAGCACATCCTCCTAGTTATAAACTGCTCTAGTAGCTACTCAATGGTAACTGCAAAATTTGGGTTCTTTCATCCTTTTCTTGTAATATTTGGTTTTATTAACAGACAACCACTTCATTCTTCAGTTGCCTCCAAAGCAGATGAATATATTTATCTGTTGATGACTTGTTACAGTTAAATAGATTATTTTTTTCCCAAAACTGGTTCAGTTTCTATAATTTTGTTTGTTTGCCTATTTTTTCCCAGTTAGAAGTTACCTCACAGTAGCCATCTTGCTGCTTAGTGATGCCAAGACATCACTGTTAACTGCAGCCATTCCCTTCTCAAGTTCTTTTTGCTTCTCAGACTCCATCTGTCTCTGGGATTCTTTCACAATTTCACTTCTTCAGGCGTGTGCAATTATTTTTCTTTAAATCTCCTCATTGTTCATCATATTGCCCCTCAGCCTTCCTGTTTCCATATTACTTTGAATTCATCAGGATTTATTAGGATTTGTTTTGTCACCTTGCTTCCTCTTTCTTCTTTCCCCAAATTATTTTTTTCTGGAAAGAAGCTCCTGTAGTTTGCTATTCACAGTATAATTTCTTTTAATTTCCTTTGTTGTTGTTGAGGTGGGCAATGTGTACCTTTGGCTTGCTATTATATATTTAAATAGCCTGCATGATAAGGCCAACCTTTTTTAATCTATTTCCTACCCATATCACACCATTTAAAATAGAATCCCCTCTCTCCTAAAGGTGGCACTGGAGGGGTGGTTGTTTGGGTTTTTTTCTATTTTTTTTTCTTATTCTATCCTTTGGGTGCAGAATGCAATACAAATTGCATTTGCTTAGGCAAACCCACTGTGTGTTTAAAAAAGTCATTATAAAGACAGGATCCTGGGGGTCTGACAGAAGAGCTAAACCAGCTGTGCTCTTCAGTACAAACAACACATAAATCAACAGTATCTTCTCTTCCTGATCAAGTGAGTGAAAGAAAAGGCTCAAAAATTAAAAGATATTTTCATCTCACAGAAGTAGAGCTAAAAGAATTTAGTGTCAGTTAAAATCTCAGCCATTCCTGTTAGACTGTTTTAAGCAGAAGTATTTTCTTTTGCCAACCAAACAGCTCTGTTTACCTGTTTGATATGAAGGATGTCTTAGGTCCAAGATTAAATAGTTATTCAGCTCTTTAGTGAAGAGCCTGTCTCACAAGAACAGTTTCAAGTTGCGTTTGTTCTTGTTACTTTCATTCTACCCAAGCAAATCAAGAAAAACCAAGAAACAAAAGCAGAAATAGAATTATTTTGTTCAAATATTTATCAGACTATTTTCCTAATTTATTTCCAAATAATCCTTTTGACATTTATTGGGTCACCCACTAGAGTTAATAGGAAGATTCCCATCCATTTTTGGACAAACTGTCTGAGTAGAGTACGAGATGTCACCAGATGATTTCCAGAAGAGCGCCGGTGAAGATTATTCAACTGGTGCTACACCTGCTTAATCTGGGGCAAAAAATACATGTATGTTCTTTACAAATTGTTTTAAAAGGGTTCACTGAGTGAGTAATTGCATTCATGCTCCTTTTGGTTTTCAGATTATATGTATGGGTAGAAACCTGTACACTGTGTTTCCACAGTGCTTTCTCCTGCGTGCCTTGCCATGCCATCCTGCAGTACATGGGGTGATCATGAACATGTGCCACTTGGGCTAGAACAAGTGCTTGGGTCTTTATGAGGGCCCATATGACATATCTAAATAAATAACGTTGCTGGGTAGCTGGAGAGATCTAGTAGTGGTTTTATAAAAAGTTTCAAGGGAAAAAAACCCAGCCCAGCATGGCAGGAGGAATCTTAGTGACAGAAACATAAACCCCACAGGCCTGACTCCACACTGTGCACTGTGGGCAGTGTCCCCATCTGTCAAAGGGATAAGTGTGTGGGACACAGTGTGGAATTCTTTCATTGTTGGGAAAAGGGATGAAAAACAACCTTCCAGCAAGCGAGCAGACTGAAAATAAAGATGAAAAGCTAAAAGTGCTAGAAGTCCAAATGTTTGTATCTTGTTAGATGCTTTTTGTTTTACAACTGCACAGCAAAATGGGAATGTGTTGGTCCTTGCTTTGATTCACCCCTTCTGGGCTGCCTGCCTCTAATTCCTTCCCTTACACCCACTCCATACACACACATCGTGTCTTTTCATAAACAATCTCAGCTTATTATCCAAGTGGAAACAATGAATAATTTTCTTTTAGGTTATTGAGCTGAATCAAGTCACAGAAGGGTCTAATGAGAGCCAGAGCCTCTCAAGGAAAAAGAATGGAAGCAGGATCTTCTCCTTTTGATATCAGCAAGCCTCCAGATTGTGTCACAGAGCTTCAGGTAACTACAGCCTCAAGATGCCGTTTTATAACTGGCCAAAATTGATCTAAGACTATCCTTCTCCCTCAGTTCAAACCCTCCCTTGGGCTGTTTCACTTGCTGAAAACCTTCTGGTCTTCATGACAGTCCCTAAACAGAGTCAATTATTTTCTTCTGAATTTTTATTAAAAGCACAACACTTTGGGACACAGGTAAATTCAGGATCTAACTCTGAAAGGGAGCATATATGTTGCATGGAAAAGCAAGTTGAATTCTGTCCCCTTGGAGTCTCTGCAACAGCACAGAGATCTCCTAAACCTTACAAGGTATTACTGAGCTGCAGCCAGTCCACTGGGATTTTATTTTACAGTTTTGCAGAACTGAGATCACTTCATTTTCCCCGTGTGCTCTGTTGCAGCAGAATTCCTTCCAACCTAAGTACCATTTACTTTATAATTAAGCAGAGGAATTTTTGATTGAAACTTTCAAATTAAGCAGGCTATTGCTTGGAGGGTTTTCAATAAGTGAGTCCAAAATCAACTGTGCATTTTCTGTGCACATTTCAACCCAGAGGACTGAATATTTACCCTTAAAGCAAAGCATCATTTTAACTAGTTGTTCACTCTTTTCCCCCCTCCTCTCCTCTCTTTTTTTTTTTACTGTAGGCCCAATCAAACTTCTTCTAAATGCTGGTACAATATGTGCAATGTGCTCTAAATATGATTATATGTCCTACTGATTATGGTTAAATGATGCTTGCTTTATAGTCAGGCATTCTTTTGCTTTCTCCTAATAATTTCCTCAGTGCTACTCAAAAACAAAAAGATGAAAAAAGGTAGTTCAGAATAGTGTCTGCCTTTTCAACTACTAGATGCGATTGTTTTATCATATAGTACTGTTTCTGAAAATTTCTGAAAAATAAGACTAATCCGCGTTTGTTATTGTGAAATAATTTGGAATATCCTTTCCGAGTTGTCAGGTTAGTCCCGGTATGGCCTCGGACGCTAGATGGCAATGTATGGCTGTGTGTCGTACACGGCAATGGCAGGAGCAAAAGTCTCTCAACACATAAGAGAATCCTCATCTTTCAAAAATATTTGTAATATTGCCCTTTTATTATGAAAACAATTAAAATGTATAAACGCTCGATTTTTACACTCTAAAAACTTTGCAAACTTTCTTTTTTCCTGCATTATGACTGCATGGGGAACATTTCCTAATGAGTTGGACAGGTGAGTAGAACATTTACTCATTTTTTTGGTGTACTAGAAAGCTCCCCAATGGATTAATCTATCAAAAGAGAGAATTTTCAGTTCCCAACATCATCAACATGCTCCTTGTCTTAGAACTGGAAGGAAGGAATGACAGTGAGAGTGTTGGCCTCTTCTCTCTCCTCAAATAACCTTTTATTCACTTTCATGACAATGATGAGAATGGGAATTTTAAAAATTAGGTAAAAGCAAAAGGTGTTGGGTAGGAATGGCCACCTTATACCCTTATTTTGAGCTAAAAAGTCACCTTGAAAACAACCAATGCAACCACTTATTATTTTGTCAGCATTTGATTGCTTTTGGATGACTTTAAAAGAGGTGGTTTCAAAGCCACTGATCTTACACAAGCTGACATGTTATGGAAAAGGGCCCATTCCTGTACAGGTTCTTTAAGGGAAAGATTGAGTGAGTTTGGTCATGTGTTATTACTTTTCCTTGTCACATCCTACCTCTGCCTCACTGCTTTAGGTCTCTCTCTTAGCTGGTCTATGTGGGTCACTTTTCCTCAAGATGAAACAGTGCCCTGTGTTTGTCAGTTAATTATCTCACTTTTTGGAAGTGCAGGCAGAAATAATTGTTAGAAGAATGAAATTATGAGATGCCTTTATGAGCCTCTGTACAACTTTGCATTTACTGTATTATTGCTGTACAAACAAGAGGGAGGTTTGCAATGATGAGGACCCACCCAGAACGTTAGAGGGGCATTATCCCTGAGACACTACAGAATGTTACATTCCTCCTGCCCACTGGTGTGTTTTTAGTGGGGCAGAAAGGCTGTCTGTGCCTCTGGGTGATTAAAAGGCTGTTCCATGTTATGCACTCATGAAATGGAAGGACTGGGATGGCCTGTGGTTCCTGCTGTACCGTAGGATCCATGAGTGTAGGATGAAGGCAGCACTGTCTCGTTCTTTCTCTTCTCACAGGCAGTGCTGCTTTCTATGTTCAAAGGAGAGGCATAGCATGAGCGGACAGCTTTATTTCATTGTCTTCTCCATCCTAATGCAGCATCCATTGCTGGCTTGTGACAAACACCAGCAGTCATTCCATCGGGGAAAAAAAGCCTGAATGGGAAACTAAGATGTTTAGGGCCTTTGTTAATGACCCTTCTCCACCCCTGTTTCTATTTTGCTATTTGTCTCTGCTCCATATTCCCCACTGGTGCTTTATTTTGACATTTTTGACCCCTCGTGCACTTCCTTTTTTCCACCCATTGTCCCTCTCTGTCCTCCTCTTCTTTTTCTGGTAGAAGGGCATATCCCTGTGGCATTTAGTTTTGTTTGGTTGGGTCTGATACCAGTCCCCACTGAAAACATTTTGGTTTGGGTACTCAGAACCGCTGTGTGTAGGGGTAAACTGTTACCTCTGCTGGCTATAATCCTTCATTTCTCAGTGAGGAACACGAATAAGGACAAGCCCTTGCTTAGTGGAAATGAGATTTGGGACTTTCTGCAGTTTGCAAACTGATCAACTGTAAAATTAAAACTGAACATTTTTGAGAGCAGTACTAAAGTAAAACAAATATATCCAATCAATCATGACAAAATTTTCCTGAGGTTTAAACGTTCTGGGTTTTTTTCATTAATTCAAAATAAAATCAGAATCCAGACTAGCCAGAGAGCTGCCTCTATCCCCTTACAAAGCAATCAGGCTCTTAAAACAAGCAGATATATGTTATGAGCAGATACTATGCCCAAATTATATCCCCAGTACTTTAGAAGGCAAGGCTCTGTTCCTTCCCCCTGGCAAGAGAGGAACATGCCCATCCCTTGGTGGTTAGAGGTGCTGAGGCCCCGCTGTGCTGACTGAGCGTGGCACTCGCAGGCACTGCTGCTCTGCAGGCACCTCAGGGGAGGGACAGCCCACACCACTGCCCGGAGCCCACAGGGCTTTGCCTTCAAAGACAACCGGGGCACAGGCACTGCTTGGGAACAACAGCTGTGTTTTGAGATTATCTCAATGACCAGATTATGTCCCATCCTTCCAGAAAGAATTTTTCCTCCCATCCTTCCCATTGATGACAGCAGAACAGGGGACACAGAACTAAGTGTGCTGTGTCTGAGGAGGTGTCTGTGCCTCGGGATTCCCAGCTGGGGGGGAAAAACTCCTCAAAACACCCTTTCCAAATCAGTTTGTTTTAATAGGAGCAAGATTAAATGCTCTCAAATCTCCTACTTATGTTTTCAGTGAGAAAAGGGCCAAGCAATAGCCGAAGTCCCTCACAGAAACAGGACATCCTGAGCTGTGGCAGATGGACTTCCTTTACAAAGTTTTAATGAAAATTTTCAACAATAGCTCTGTGTATATTCTTGGGGGGGTTAACACTTCTGTACACACACACTGTGCAATGCTACACAAACTTTTGGAAATAACATACAAAATACCATGTATATTTTGCTAGAAGAAATGTATTTTGTAAATATATACATATATTTACTGTGTTATGACATAAGGCAGGATTAGGTAGAGAGAAAATTTCAGGATGTGGGTGGCCAGTTGAAGGTCTTACAGGGAGTGTTCAGTAAAATATCCTTGGAACATAAAATTAAAATAAATGAAGAATAAACTTAACCAATGTATCAGTGAACATAAACAAATCTTGATGCTAAAAAATATTCCAAGGAAGCCAAAGTGCAATAATTAGAAAGGGATAATTATGCTTTCTCTCCTTTCTAGAAGAGATACATAGGATTTTTGGTAATTTCCTAAATGCACAGCAAAAATAGCTGGTGTAAGATGCAAGATGACAAACCCTTGTTGAAATTTATGATATACAAGAATCTACTCTGGCTGAAGGCCTGTTTCATGGCAATAAAGACAGAGTAAATGAAAAAAAATTTAAAATATTTTAAAGGTTTTGTCTGCTATAACATATACAAATATCTGGAAATGTAACATACAAGAAAACAAAGTGACTATACTGTAATTTAGATAGGAATGGTGGTAAATCAAGGTGTCCAGGAAGGACAACAGATGGATATTGTTCTGATGTTAATTTTTTGGTGCAGCTCTCTGGAACTCAGTTTAGATTTTGAAGGAATGCTGTGAGATAATAAACTATTCTTATGATATTTTAACAAAATTATATTGTTGTCAAAATGCAGTTACAGCATGAAAAAATGGTTATTAAAAACTCTTTGCATTTTTCTCTTATATGGTAAACAATCTGGTCTCCTAATCCCTTCTGGATGATTTGAACTTCATGTCCATGCTTAGAATGCCCCAGTCATAACTGCAATGGCACCTTCACCCTCTCTTCTTTTGTAGTTTTTGTTATCCTGTATTCCCAGAAATCTGTGTCAGAATTAGAGACCCATTGTGCTGCACAAACAGACAGTAAAAAAAGACAGGCCACAAATCTGGTACTGTTGTGACTGAGAGGCTCTTCTGTTGTTGCCATTAGCACATGTATAGAACCTTCCCAAGGTGCTTTGGACAGACCACGGCTATAAAAACACAGCACTGATTGGTTGGTTTAAACATTTGGAGTCATTATTTGAACTACAATAAGATAAAGACGTTTTGTTTTTCTTCTCTTAAATGAAAACGTGAAAAGTCTTTCTCATTTTGTATTAGCAAATTGGAACCTAGTTTTGATATTCCTGGGGACAGTGGAATGTGGGCAGGAAGTGCTTGCTCTTGAGGAGAAATGCTATGGTTTGCCACATCTGTTGGAATCCCAAAGCCCTGAGGGTGTATAACTGTGTAAGTTCTACTTTTTGTAGGCAAATAAGACCATCCCAAGTAGGTTACAATTGCATTTAACACACAATTATATAAAATAATAGGGAAAAGAAGTAGCAATGCTTGTGCTAGAAATGTGGATATATGTGGGCAAGGTTTGCATAAAGATACATGGATTTGAATTCTTACAAAGAGGAAATAAAAACTTACACAAAATGCATATCATACAGCAGAAATATTACGTAATATTTTACTTATGACTTAATTTTTCTAGAGATTTGACTGACTTGCATCTTACACTCCGCCATAGAAGAGTTTTTTACCATAAGCTTGAATTTCCAACTTTCTGAGAAGATTCATAAAGGTTCTGATACAGCATCAGAGGAAAAAATAATTGAAACACTAAATGGAATCAGATGCATTTTACTGGGACAGATATTTGCATGATCTGTGCTGTGTCCAAGAGCAGTAGAACTTAAACTGGAGACTTCAGAAAGACGTTGGGTTTGTGTCTTGGGTCTAAAATCTTTTGACCTTTCTCAAGTCACTACGGATTTAAATAGACAATTTATGTCCAGAATGTTTTTGTTGTAGTGTCCTTTAGAGCCCTTAGAAAGAGAAAAGTACATTGTTAATTATCTTGGTGTGGTTGAATGATTAGGTTCAATGGAATGCTTCATATGTTCTGATGGATAATTAGGCCTGTTGTGTTCCTGGGAATGTCCCTGTAGGTATTTGTAGGAGCTAGGTAAGAGGAAGAGGGCTGCTAACTGGCCCCAAACCAGGAGAAGGCTCTTTAGTTTTACATGGTGTTGAGCTCTTGGAGGGTGAAGTTGCGCATGGGGCTGAGGAGGAACAGGATGGGTGTGAGCAGGCTGGTGCAGCCATTGTACTGTAGTGAAACAATTTGAGGAATATGTTTTGTTTCCACACCAGGAGGAGACTTATAGTGGAAAAAAGGAACATGTGGCCTTGTATCTTGACCTTTCTGTTTATTATAAAGCTTTGATTTTGAGGTTTGCATTACCTCTCTAATCAACTTCGATTTCAAACCTAAGCCTAAAGCTCAGGACACAAGCTGTTATCTTGCTAACTGGGTTTTTTTCTAGAGTTGTGCTCCTTATGGGACCAAACAGAACAGCATTCCCTTGTTTCCATTTAGGATTGTCAGTGAAGGGATTAGTTTCTCACAAGTGCCCAGCAGATCCAGTTGAGAGCAATGCTGGAAGAATTGCAACTGGATATCTTTGAGAAACCAGGTGCCTCATTTTTAGTGGTTAAATGTGGTTTCAGGTCTCCTAGAAATTTAATCACAGTCTATAAAATAGTTTGTTAACAAAAGTTGTGATTTAGGGTTACATGGATGCAACCAGGCATTGTCACATCTTTAATTTTTGAGGATAATTTAGGAGATTGGGATGCAGTATTATAGTAAGACCCAAATGTCTGATTCCAGTCTTATCTTTCTCTGAAAATGAAGGTTAAAGCAAGTCATTCTTCAGTTTAAGATTTGATGCACAGACTAAAATAAATCACTTCAGAAGCTTGTTAAATTCTTCACACAGATCAAATTCAAATCAAGGCTTTTCTAGGCTGCATTTTCCATTGCCCAAAATATTGGAGTTTATTTGTTTATTGACTATAAATAACCAAAAGTTATAAATGTATGAAGTTAGCATGCTCTGTTAGCATCCAAGCATCATTAGCATCACTGAAACAAGTAGAAATGCCTACTATGATTTAATAACCATATGGGCTCATGGGTAAGAAATTCAGTTGGGTAACACCTTCCTCCAGACACTGAAGCTGAGAGCAACACTGAGCCTCTTGAGCTTTTGTTTCCCGTGTAGGTAGCAACACTGAGGAGAAACAAAATAGCTCAGAACATAGGGGATAAAAACTGATCATCTGAGAGCACTGGGCATGTGACCTAAAACACAAGATGGGTTATTGTTGTGGGTTAGTTATTTTAATTTTAGGGTAGTCCTCAGAGAGTGGGTGGAACTGTCTCTCCAGCCAGAAGAACTCAAAAGGGTATGAGCTCACAACAGGAGCATGTGGGATTTATTCTGTGTTGTTCAAATCTGAGACATTAAGCCACCCAGGCCTTTTAAATAAAACTGACCTGTTGAAATGACCATAATACTTTCTGTAACTGGAAACTCCGGGCTAACTCTGTAAGGTATGGGAAGGTGTCTTTTGGAAGAATGAGTGTATTGGGTTCCCAGCACTGGCAGTTAGATTTTAGGAGGGGAATGTACTGTGTGTGAAAACTGAAAAGGAGGTTCAAGAAATTACAAGCCCTGTATGTTACCCTCAGTTTTTATTCTGGGAAGACAGTAGGGAAATGAAGTCTTGGCTTCCAGTGAGAATAAATTTCTGTTTCCTGATTCCACCTGTGTAACAACTGTGCTAGTCAGTGGCTGGAATGCAGGTTCCTTTTATTCCCTCCCTGGCAGCTCCCAGGAAGGGGTATGTTGCCTGCCTCAATGTTTGGAATTTTATTGTCTAGGCTGCTTTTGATCATATTGTTTCACCTGTATTAGATCCTGACTCTGCTGTTGCTCGTGTACAAAAGTTGCAGTGGTAACATCCTCCCTGTTGTGTTAATCAGCTCACACTGCAGAGGGGTGTCGAGATGTGGGTACAAGCTGCTCTCAAAGGGAAGAAAGCCCATGGCTGAAATTAACCCCACAGGACTTTCTCAAAGCCACACAGGAAATCTGTGACAGATCCCAGAATAAATCCCAGATTTCCTGTCTCCTCCACTTGTGCTGTAACTACAAGGCCCATGATTTCTTAGCTGAGGAAAGTGTTGTCCAATATTATCTTTCTTTTTCTGGTGTACTATTGCTTCAGTTTACTGCACTAGTTGCTGCCACATGTCAGGCTGTGGCAGTTCATCCCTATGACTCTTTCTTTGTGGTATTTTGTGGAACATGCGTGAGGATTGTAGAGTGAACAGTATTAATGCTGAGTGCCAGTACTGTCCCACATTTAAGCAAATAAAATTCAACAAAAGGTGCTATTATGAGTTAACCACAGAGTATTTGCAGGTAAAGATAATTTATTGTCTAAGTCACTCTTCAAAATAAACTACTCGTGCTTCTAATCTAAATAGCATTCAGAGAAGCAGATTTGGTACATATTAAATGATGGCTGCCTGTGCTAAGATAATACTTATTCAAATAACTCTATCAAAATTCAGGTTTCCTTTTTGCTTATGCCACTTTGTACTTTGGAAGGTTGATGCATTCTGTTGTTAAGCATCAGTCCTTTTTAATGAATTATAAATTAATAGATGCAGCATTATCAAGGGAAAGTGATTCATTACTGAATGAGATGCTCTGAAGATTTTATGACTTTTACTAAGGCTGGGTAAATCAAAACTGGAGTGGTTTGGTTTGCTCCTTAGGTATCTCAGATGTTCACATATTCAGATGTATTGCTGAATGCATGATCTTTTTTAGATATTTTGCTGCTAGGTTAAACTTTAATAGTTTTCATTCTGTGCTTCTCAATTTGCTCTCATATGGTTCTTCTTTAGATAACATTACTTGTACAAATTCCAACTGAAGCAGAATCAGTAATCTTTAGCCAGTCTTGACAGCATTTCTAATGCAGTGCAGCTATGGAATCTCACTGCATCTTCTTTTCTGTCGAAATTGTAGCTAAATAACTGAACAGAAACACTGGGGGGAAATGAGCTTTGCCTAACACCTCTTCTTAATTTATAGGATGACATTTAGAGCACTTATTAAAGGCGTAGTTGTTTTGAATGCAAAACCTTTGTGGATTCAGTGGGACATTTCATAAGCAGGAAGCTAAAGGTTTGTGTTTACTGATGTTTAAAAAGAAGTGTAACTTCCAGCCCCGTGCAGAGGCTGACACAGGGTCTGCAGGAGCTGCTCTGAGTGTAACCTCGGTGGTGCTGAGCCACAGAGACACCCAGAGAGAGCTGCCTGGGCATCTGAGCACTCTCTCCAGCATTCTGGGTCCCAAGAAGCTTTTTCAGTGAGGCAGACATGGGTTCACAAGAGGGCTGGTGCTTTGCCACATCCACTGGTTCCTTCTTAAACCAAGATCAATGAGCACTGATGTGGAGAGAGAGCCTTTCCTCTGCAGGGACCGGTTACCTCCAGCTCACCATTATCCCTGGTGGATCTTGGCTGGCTCCACACAGCTGTCTGTGCACCACGCAGTCTGGTAACCATTTGAGCCATGTTTTTTCCATGACCTTTACTGTCCTAGTTCCCATTTCAGTGGATAATGGAGAGTCAGCTGTATTAAAGTTGTTTTAACATAAGACTGGTCACTCTTTGTGGTGGGAAGGGTTACTCTTTGGGGTCAGTGCTACCACTGGTGGCAACATCTGCACTGATTCTGAACATACTGTGCCCTGCCAAATAAAACAGAACATATCAAATTAAGAAATGACACTGCTCACATGAGGCCTTTACAAGGCAGAAGGATAATGAAGATTTGGAGGATGATGGTGTCCATTTTCGCCCCTTACAGAGCTTTAATGAACATGAGAGCAACATGGCACAGATTCAGATATTGAACCCCAGTTTAAATCAGTGTAAAGTGGCAGGCTCTTAAGCCAGGTGGTTATCAAATTATTACACTGTAACACAACATTAATAGAGTTATCACACACAAGATAAAACTTTAGCCTGAATATCCATTTGAGAAAGGACACACTGTGGTTGTTAATTAATTTTTCATTTTATGAAAGAGAAATCTATAAATATCCTACCTGTCATCTCCTGATTTCAGTATTTGCTACTCATCTTGTATAAAGGAGACTGATAGTTCACAGTGGACTTCAAATAAGGTCTGTGAGAACTGGCACCCAGTCTTTGAAACAGTTTTCCAAGGCTGCTTCATTTCTGAGCTGGGGATGCCAGACTACATGAGCTTCCAGTGTAAATCCTGATGGGACAGAGATAACCATTTTAGCCTTTCAGTTCTTCTTACCAGGGCATCCAGGAAGTCAGTTCTGAGTGGAGGCAGAGTTTACAACTTGAGTATGTGGTTCAGCATGCTGAGGACCCTACAACAATCTGCAAGGTGGATGCAGTTGGGAGAGGGATATGATAATATGGTATCTGATAACTGATTAAGAAACTATGTGCTTCCTACTTAGAGGGAAAGATGCTTCCCTTAGCACTTCTAAATTACTTTCCTTCATCTCTCACCCTTGATTTATAACCATGTTTACTGTAATATATATAAAATAATATAGAGTAGCCTCAGAAAAGTATAGAATAGTCCCAGAAGCAAGGTCTGTGCATGTGGGAGGAGTTCACCTAGTTCAGACACTCCACAATGTCCCCTGGTACATGGGACAAATCAGTTCTGGGGACAGTCATGCCAATAACAGGTTTTGAAAATGACTGCAGACATTTGTCTCTCAGCTGCTGGTGCCCAGTGCCCCAGAGAGCCTGGGCAGCCAAGTTAGCAGAGCTATGAGCTCCTGAACCCTTCTACAACCACATTTTCATTCACTTTTCTAATCAAGTAAGTACTTTCACAGGAATGGAGCAGTCTGCCAAATGACTATATTAATAGGTGTGATCATGAATTACCAATCAAGATTAACAAGAGCAGAATAATAATTAATTATACATAAATGTACGTGACAAACACTTTTGGTCTCATAGCACTTAGAGTAGGAATATGGAAATGCATTTACAAGCTGTGACTATATATGAATGAGGACATGGCACTTTCAAGGCTGGAGATTTAGACGATACCAACAAATTTTTCTCACCCACAGGAGTCAATTCTGGGACCCATTCCTTCACACCTTATCAGGATAGGCAAAGTGCTGCTCTTCCTCACAGTACAGTGGTACATTACCCCACATATTAGTGCCAGCTTCTGATTAGACCCTTATTAAGGAATAAGGGGGATAGCAGACTGGTCACAGGTCATCTTAAAGGAATAAATAAGTTTCAGAGACACAGAGGATTTTCACTGACAGCACAGAGCTCAATTGCTCTGTGTTCCTTGGTGCCTCCTCTCTATCTTTGTAATTTAAAAGTACTTATATGTCTCTGTAGCTGCAGATCTGTGGTGCTTTATGAATCCAAAGTGATATGATTAGCAATTTATGTCCTTATTCTGATCGCAATTAAAACAAGTTAAAGAAAATAGGAACCAGCTTCAGAATATTTCATCTTTCACATAATATAATGTAATATCATTTAATAAAGTTGTTTACGATGGTTCTGCCTGGTTAATGAAACTACATGCAATAGTGTTACCAGCAGGTCTCTTTATGTTGTTTTTAGTAAGTCTGATTTCTTTGTGAAGAACAGCTGTTATGTACTTGGACTATCTGAGTTCAAAGACATAATCAACAAGCCTCATAGATCTGCAGTCAGAAAGCAGTTTAGTTCTGTGAGAGTAAGGATCAGAAATACCCCTAATAACAGCTGGGTGCATCTGGAGTGTTCCACAGCCATAGTTTCTTTCTTCATCTCATTACAGTTGTTGGTTTCTATCCTTATATTTTCTTTCTACGTTGATCTGAGATGCAAATACATTTTAAAAATTCAATATAATTTCCCAAATGAAACTTAACTGAGATGTTTTTCAGGATTAAAGGAAAAATACAATCACCATGTAAGCTATATGCATTTCATAAAGTAAAGGAAAACTCAAATATTATTTGCTTTCTATAGGGATATTGGGGCATATGCATAAAGCATTATCGATGCATATCATAAATTAGAATCAGTTAAAACAATAAAATTGTAATCAGCAACATTTAACACAGGCACAGGATTTCAATTTTGCATGTGTGGTGAAGGACATACACTTTCAATTCATGTAACAGTAGCCTGCAGAAGTGCCACACCACCGAGCCAGCACACAGAATAAGAGCCATTCTTAATACCCCTTTATCCTTCGTGTGCACTCAGTGCCTCTTTCAGAGAGAAAGACAAGCCCTTATTTTAGTATCTTCCTGATTTCCAAAGCCAGTTCTGCTGGGCAAGATGGAGCTGGGCTCCCATGTCTGCAGGTAACGTGAATCCAGGAGCTGTAGCAGGTGATCACCGAGGAGCTGCACACCCAAAGTGCCCCGTGCTTTGCACATGGAGCAGGTGGTGCGGGGTCACCTCCAGTAAGGCCATCCCACTGTGTCAGAGGATGCTTTGCCTATGTGCAAAAGCCTTAGGCAAGAACACCAGTGTACCCGGGAAGGGTCCTACCATCTGCAGGTGGATGCAATCCCTGAGCTGATGAATATGATGAATTTGGTGGCAGGAAGGGAGGCAGGATTTGAGGCAGTGCAGCTGCAATGCTTTATCACAACGCTTGATAGTCTACCTATTGCTTGAGCTTACTAGTTTGTGAAGTTGTTCATGTATCAGCACTTGCAGTTTAAGATTCCTCAAGTCATTAATATCATGAACTGTATGGAATTACAGTGATATTTCCCTCCCAAATAATCTGTGCCATTCTGCAATCTCTGTACAGCAACCATCCAAAACTGCTGGGTAGGAATTTTTCCTCAATTCAGTATGTTTTACTCAATTAAATGCAAACATGTAGTAAAGTCCCAGAACTGCTGATCACTTTTCTTTATTTTAATAATTATTTTTAAAGATGAATTTTTAATCATAGAGCTTAAATGATTTTATGAAGATTTATCATTAAACCACACGTATTCAGTGTTTTAATGCAGGCTGATAATCATTTGTGTAGTATTCTTTGGAAAGGAAAATAAATCACTCCTCTTTTAGAATAATCTGTTATTGTGCCACTATGTGAAAATAGTTTATTTAAATTATTTTCCCAAAAAGTGTGAAAATATAAATGTAAAAATTAACAGTAAATAATCCAGTACAACTGCTTAGACTACCAGCTGTGTCCCAAAAGACTTTAGACAGACAACAGAAGGTGACTTTGCTTGCAGAGCTTTTTAGCCTAAGCTCTTTTTAGTCTTCAGAGGCATAGAGGCAGTAACCCTTGTACATATTTGCAACAGGTAAGAAAAAAAATTATTTTTTTTCCTTCCAATTTGTAGCTTTAAAAGAAATGCTGTGATGCTTGACTTGATGCCTCGGAATGACAAAAAACATTTTTAGTTTCATTCCAATGAATGTTTTCTTTTGGCAAGGTTTATTGCTTCTGACAGACTGACCCCGTCTTAAAAATCTTCCAGAAACTTTCTTGGTCTAGAACTGAGTTTGGAGTTCGTGCAGGATTAAAAATCAATATTCACAGTGGGAAGCAGTAGCCATGAGTAACAGAAAGTTGTCACCCCTTAATCCTCCTTCTGCCATTCTTTGTGCTGTCTTTGCTATTTCCTCATTGTGAAGAAGAAACTAGATCTTAAAGATACTAAAAAGTAATTTTTTAAGACATTCTTCCCTCTGAAACCACCACTCTCCTTTACTGAAAAGGCTGCTTTATGGAGCATCCCTGTTCTCTAATGTTCTTAAAATGATAATGAAAAGAGCAGGACATATCTGCTGAGTCAGCTGTTGCTTTATTATAAACCCAACTGGGGGGGTTGGAGAGAGGGGAAGTAAAAATACTCTGGTGTAGAGAGTTCATTGCAGAGTCAGTTCAATAAAACTTGTGCTTCCCAGTTCTGGCAATGCATTTGGACATTTCAAAGGGCTTGATAAACAGCAATAGCCTTGTCTCCCACACATTAAAGCTTCATCAACGACATTATATGAAAAGAAGAAAAACCTGGCAGAACAGTAAAGCAAAGGGTAAGGTGTTCCTTAGATGGGTCAAGGTGCTCTGAGTTCCTCTTGCTTCACTGAAATAACAGCTTTTTTTTTGTCTGGCAGCAGAACATCTGTAACCTCTGTCTGTGTCGAAGCAGCACATCTGTTCACAGTTATGGGTCAGTACCAGAGGGGAAGCTTAGTTGTGCTGCACTCAGAGATGCTGGATCATAGCTCACAAAAAGCATTTCTGAAACTTTAATTAGTGGAGGAACAGGAGGATAAAATGAATGCAAATCAGATCCATGAGAGTTAAAACCCCGAACAACTGCTTTCAACCTGATGAACATCTAGATAGGCAACAATCATTGGGGTTTTATTCAATGCTGTATTTTTTTTTATTGATTTTGGTTAAAATTCCTGATTCTAAAAAATACCAAGGAATAAAATTTTTATCAATCAGGCAGCAAAGCACACGATGAGCCTGGTGGGTTATCTGATCATAAGGAATTCATAACACAGCATATTTTCTGAAGTTATTCCTGTCCTGTCAGCCCACAGCTGTTGCAGTGTTTCCCTCTGTCAGGTAGCTTCTTGGAAATACTTCTAGTTTTAGAAGGAATAGCATACAGCACACTGTTTGCAGTAACATTAAAATCAGTTTACTGGTGCTAGAGTTGCCCTGTAAAAAACACATTTATTTGTTTTGGTTCTCTTACCTCTGAAAAAATATTTTGAGAGGATTAAGGTGTACATTTTCAGTCCTAAAATATGTAGGCCTATGCAGATGCAGCTTTCTAATTATAATATCTGCCCTGAATTCAGTTATTCCAAGTCTGCTTAAACTGGAAAGCAAAAATATTTCAAAAGAATTGTAGCAATGAAACCGTCAGCCCTGTGGCAGGAACGACACATTAGAAGGCAATTTAGAAAACTAAAATTTCAAATACCTTTGTGTTTCGTAACTTCACCGAATTACTTCGTTCAAAAGAATTAATGGCCTTGTTTTGAGACATACTAATATTAGTACAAAGTAGACTGAGCTGACTTTTTTTTTTTGATTGGTTCTGCTTCTTGATGACCTTAACTATGAGGCTGGCCTTTCTCTCCACCTTAAACCCACTTAATGTAGTCCAGTTTTATTGCTGTAAGTTAGAACCAGCTCGTAACACTGAAATTTGACTGTAGGATGCCCCACTACCCAGCTGCTGGAAGAATGGTGTTAATCTCTAAAATAGGAAATTGCACTTCCATTTTCCTACTTCCTCGAAGCACAAGCACTTCAGCATTTAAGTGTTCTAGCAATGTCTAATTTTTGACCTCTGAATTCCAACACAAAGCCCTTGAAGGAAGGTCACTGCTGTAGACAACAGCTTCTAACACACCAAAGGTTGTAATTGCTACCACAAATTAATCTGATGACTGATCTTTCATTCTTAATTGATAATGGTGACTTATAACAAGCCATGACATTGTGTGCATTCATTTGTGTGGCAAGATGGGCTTTATAACTCCAGGAAATAATGGATAAAATATGACCAGGACATAAAAATGTCTAATTTATTTAATAAAGACACTTGGGATGTTTTTAATGTACTCATCTCTGGTTTAATGCTCTTCTAATTGCAATTAATAAAATCCCTACCCTTCCCAAAGTTCAAAGGGCAATAATATTCTTGCTGAGTAAATTGTAGCTGAACCTGTAGCTCCTGAGACTCAGGTAACATACAGGGCAATTTTGTCTCTTTCTCTGTTGAGGGAATTTTGTCTGCTATGTCTGTCCACTTGCCAATCACACACTAAACACTAGAGAGTCACTACTTCTGCTCTGATGCAAAAGCTTGAACTCATGCACGATATTTATGCAGTTAGACATGGAGAAATTATTCAAAGGTTATTGAACTGTACAACTCAGTCCTTATAACATGCTTGAATATCAGCATTTTTTCCTGTGTGAAGTCCTGGATACCTTCTAAGTGCATAAAAAGAAAATTAACATCAGTAGTCACACTGAGTCATCATATAAAACCAGACAAAAATGTTTGAAAATATTTAAGTATTTGTACTTTTATTAATAAATACTAGCAGTTTAATACTTATAAGTATTTGAATAATAACAGTTTAAGGTTTCAATTGACAGTAAAGCTCTAAATGTGAGACCATGGGATGAGAGGGAAGAGCTCTCAGCATGGATCCTGCTGTGTTCCATGTATCCTATTAGGTTTGTGCGTTTGATAAACAAATTTTCAGAAAAGTGCCTTCAGATATCACTTTCCAAAGTGCACAGACCTGCTGCTGCTCTATCTGGCTTGCTGGCTTGCTCTGAGCTGTGTGCTCCTGCATCTCTGCTTGATGGCCAGCATTGTTTACCAGCTCACCTGCAGTGCAGACACCCTGGAGCACGGGCAGTTTTACACACACTGCTGCAGTCAGGAGGTGTTCAGCAGTTAAGGCTGACCTTGTGCTTAGGCTGTGGGAAGAAGCAGATTAATCAGTCCACTTTTTTCAACTTTCCACAAACAAGTTAAGATACAGGGAGACTTTTTGCAAATAGACACAATTCTATTTCTCTACTTCCCAATTTTTTTGAAGGCAACTACATTAAGACTACCCAAAGTACCACAGAAATACAGCCTATATAAAAAAATATTGTCTAGAGAAAACAGCCATGGAAAGCATGGATTTTAGAGGATGAGCAGAAATTCAAGCATAATAAATGTTATTGCAATTGCTCTTATGGCACCAAGGTCAGAAAGTTACACAAGAGGCAAAGGAGGCCTAGTTATAGAAGATAGTTCTCCTAGTTTACGCTGTGCACAAGTTGAGGGAGAAGAAGAGCCTATCTGTGATCATAATAGAAATAGAGCCTGTTATCTGCATTAACAAGCTGAGGTCAGAATTAGAAAATATGAACTAGGAAAAATTGATCAAAATATATTTGAAGGCTGTGAATGAGACTGAAGGAGTTACCATAGCCTATGTAGTTAGATTTCAAGGCTTCTTATAACAGCTTGAGTTGCTCTTAAAATATGGTTTTGTCCTCAATGAGTAGGTATGCTGTCTGGCTGGACATACCAAAATCTCAAAATACACTGTGGGCTGCAATGGCTAAAAAAAAAGTTGTTTCATGTATTTCTTCCGAAGTATTCAGAGCAGGTAAGTTTTCACGCTTGCTTTCTTAGGAACCTGAACTTTGACAGCAGTTACTGTAAGACATGTGGCAAGGTCCTTGTTAACTTCAGGTTTGCCTAATTACCAACCAGTACAACAGCACAGATAACACTAGATTGAGCAGAGTCATTCAGAAAATGTATCAGAAAGTTTCATGTGCATCTGCGTGCCTTGTTGTATGTGGTTGATGCTGCATGGTAAAATACATTGGAGAAACCTGTAAAGATTTCTTCTGGAAACACAGTAGCTCATGGAAAAGAAAGTGGGAAAAAGCGTTGAGAATACTCAAAACGTGGAAGGCAATGATTTATATTGATGTTTAAGGCTGGAGAGAAGCATGTGATTGTTTTATCAAACATTAGGAGTTTTCCCAGAGAAACTTGGCTGTTTTTCTTGATAAGTGCACAGCTGACTAGTTGCTTTTCTCTCTAGCAAATTGATAGCTCAGTTGTTGATTGATAGCTCAGTTTATTGCAGAAGTAGCCTTCTTGCTGCAGATGCAGCTGTGAATTCTAATCAACTGAAGCAATTAACTGCTATCTCTGTGGCTGCAGAGGAGCCAACTGGAGAACCAAATGTACTGAGAACAGTCTTTTGCAGATAACTGAGAAGAGCGAAATCATGCCTAACATTTACTCCCTATAACATTCCCCTAAGTTCCTATATTTAGTAACTGGATTTGTCACTGTATTACTTGATCAAGATTTCTGTTTTCACTATATTTAATTTTTCTTTGTTGGGCAATCAGTGGGATTAAACTAGGCAGACTGCAATTAGGTTAAATAACTGACTTCCACATTTTCAGTCTGGGTACAATATAAGTATCCCATGTCCCAAGTGGACTTTTAAAGACTGTCTGCCACAGGCTTCGGTGAGAGCAATCTTGATACTAGGAAAAGGTAGAGTAGTTGGTGGCAAAGTGATAGAGAAACACATATTCCAAAACCTTTGCTTTCCATAAGGAGGGGAACCAAGGATCTGACCACACATCATCATTCTATAGCCCCTGGCACCTTTCAAAAGCATGAGACTGTTAACCCTGGTGTCCTGACCAGAACCCATCTTGGTTAAATAGAACTTGCCAGTATTAACTTCAGTTTTCATTTCACCTGGTTATCATGGGGGTTTATTTCCTGTCCTGGGCTTTTAAATCATAGCCATACTGCTTTTGTTTTTGAAAGGTATCATAAAAGAGTGACCAACTTTAAGATAAGGATATTTTATTTCGTCCTGATGGCTGCAGATCTTAATGGGCCTCCTCCTCTTGAGAAGGATCAGAGACCAGTTCTCCAGACTATGCCATGTCATATAAATCCCAGAGTCAGTATATCAAACAATAATAGTGTAAAAACTTTTCAGGATTATGTCTTTGTCATTTGGTGTTCAGATAGAGAAGTTTTAGAATTTCACACGTGGTAACTGCTAATACTGATATCATGTGAGTAAGAAGAAGAGAAAAGCAGATGTCATTTTTCAGAAGTGATTAACTACAATATAAAAATAGTATCACTGAGTACAGTCAATGGCCTACAATATTTTTCACACACAATTTTTCACTTTAATATCCATTGAATTCTATTCTCACTGAATGGAAAAAAATAGCAGTTAAATGAAAAAAATTACAATCAATTATTTAAGCAAATGATGATATAAAAAGTTTATCTTATATGAGGTTAATGCAATAATATCCTTTCTTTTTTATATTTTATATAAAGAAAAAGAATTTTCTATTAAAATCATATATTAAAAAGTCAGGTTTCATCAACATTGACCATACCTCTTACAGCTGCCACCCTTAAGTGCAACAAAGATCCACAATAACTTTCACAACACTTGCTGTTACTCATATTTGGATTTTCATTATCTCATTTGCATGATACATTTGCAAACTTATAAGAGAAGGGAACTGTGCCCATGTTTCAAGAACTGGGGCCTGCCTGGCCTCCAGCTGTTCCTGATCTTGAAAATTGCAAGGCTGTAAATCAGCAAATTAAGATTTACCAGAATAGCTGAATTGTGCTGTCTTAGAATTGAATTAAAAGAGATTAAGGTTTGCTGAGCATTTTAATCTGGCAGGGAAAGAAATGGTTATTGATGCTTAAGTTTTTTAGTGTTCAGATAAAAATTTAGGAAATATTCAGATATGCTCAGGACAGTATAAGATTATATACAAATACATTCACTGACTTACCTATGGGTAGTGTTGCTTGGTGATTTGCTAAATTGCTCATCAAATACTTATTAGGTAATTTTTCCCTTTTTTCAGAACTGGGCAAAGATAAGATTAATAGGGACATTTCTACATTCTAAAAGAAAATACCTTGTTATGTAAAGTTAATCTTGCTTTTGGAGCAGAGGTGAGGGAAATGATTGTGATTTAACCATTACTTTCTTTTGTATAAAGTGAAGCCCATGCTCTAGGCTACTAGAATATACCTCCTAATTGAAATCTAGTTTAGGGTTGCTTTAAAGCACATATTTAGGTCCAAGAATTCAACTGAGTGTTTTTCTGGATCTCATGTAGCTGTTCTCTTGTAAAATACCCTAAATCTCAGCTTCTCTCAGTGGTGTGCAGGTCACCATTCCTGCCAGGGCACTGGAGGGCACTGGCCCTGCTCAGCCTCCTTGGGGCCTCCGGCCACCGACAGCCCCCTCTTGTCCCTGAGCCTGGAGCCCCGTTCCAGCTCGGCCCGGAGCCGTTCCCACGTGCCCGACTGTGCTGTAGGAGTGTCTGGCTGCATTCTTGTCTTGCCCATGCCTGTGGCCAGCCATGGATGCCACTGCTGCAAACTGGGATGTGCACACTGCTTCTGGGCCTGACCCTGGCCCTGCCTCATGGCTTTGGCCTGCCCAGCAGTCCCTGACAGTGTCTGACCCCGGTTACCAGCACGGACCCTGATCCTGATGGTTGACTTGTGTTGCTGACTGAAACTCAGCCCTGCCTATCCCCGTGATCTCCCTCGGTGATGTGGAGATGTTCAGGCTGGCTGCCACCTCTGGCAGTGCCTGCTGTGCTGGGCTCAGGGCAGCCCCTGCCCTGACAGCTGCCTTATTGCCCTCAGCTCCCCCCCTTGGCACAGCAGTGGGTCCCACTGCTCCCTGCCCGTTCCCTTCAGCAAAGCAGTTCCTTTGTTTGCTTGCAGAACTCATACCTATGTCACCTGGTAATTTAAAATGTCTAATGACATGGTAAGGAAATTTTGGGTTTAAAAATCCATTCATCATGGGCAAGAAGTTTAAACTCCAAAACAAGCTAGAGACTTCTTGAGTCAGTGAATTCAGAATCCAGCAGTTGAAAACAGCTGTATTTCATTCAGAGTAGTCCAGAGAAGATCTGTTCTCTTTTCTCTCATAGATGCTAAACTGTATAACTTCCTCTAATGTGCAATAATATCCGTCCAAGCTTTTGTGTGAGACAAATTGCATGGTGTGGGTTACATAGAGGAAAGCAGACAGGATGGGGTAAGGCAAGCCTTTTAAGTCTGGCAAATTTAATCCCCATTTATCCAAAGTTAAATTAAATGCCTTTGGATCAGTACTGCGTTATTTGTAGATGTTCTTTCTCTGGTTTCAGCTTTTAATAATCAAGACAGCTTTCCAAGGAGTTGACTAAGCCATGCATCCAGCTCTTTCACTTAATTCTGTTTGGAAAACTGATTCAGAATTCTAAAGCCAAATTCATACTGGGTCAAGCTCCACTGGTGGCAAGAAATTTCCACTGGTGCAAATTTGACCTAACTTTTGAGCTATCCCTTTATATAAAGCTTAGCGTGTGCCACCCCACTGGCAGGTGGGTCAGAAATTATCTATTCATATGGTTACTTATAACTGTAAAAGCACTAATTATTTTAGACACATAGATACTGGTAATGCTTATGATAAATTTTGTTTCCTACTTGCTGTGACTAATGTTTACCTCATTGCTTTTTCCAAAAAAATAAAAATCTCCCCTTCTATGCCCTAAATCCATTAAGTTTTATTTGCTGTCCTGGCACAGAAGAAATTTCAAGAGGGTAAAAAGAATTTCAAGATAGTGAAATGCCACGGTGGTTTTTTTTATTCCATCCAACAAACAGAGAAGTATTTTAACTGCAAAATACTTGGTCAAGATGTACTGCTGTACCCAAATAAATTCCCTGTGTTTGCCAAGACAAAAAACAACCCTGCAGAACAAAAGAAAGTTTGGAATGAGTAAAAAGTTCAATAGGAGTAGATACTATCAGAACTGCTCTTTTACTTGAAAGGAACATCAAAAACCTTATGTAGTGTTCCTGTTAAAACTCTTAGAGGACACCAGCTTCTCAGAAAAGCCCTCCTGTTTGTAATATGTGTGCATGGCCATTGACTCCCATGCTGAAAGAGACTTAACATCTCATTTTTAACCCACCATCTTTCTGGTTTTTAGCATAATCGGAGATTTAGAAGTCTATAGCCGTGATCCAGTCAAGCACAATACTGACAGTATTAGTGGTGAAAAGAACTCCTACTCTTTCAACTCCAGCAGTTTGCTCCATGCCACCATCACTGGCCCCTCAGTTGTCACAAAGGTCACAGCCAGGCCATGAGTGGTGCCAAAGAAACTGTGTTTAGGAATAAACACACATTATTCTGATTTTTAAAATTACTATTTCATCCACATCTGACTTTAACCTCTCCTTTCTAGCCAACTGGATCTGGGGTAGTACCTTTATTTCTTGCAGTTGACCAACTGCTAACAGATAAGTAAAAACTGTAACTCCGGATGTTCCCAGTTACAGATTCCCTTTTAATAAGGAAAAGCTCTTACATATTTTGAATGGAATATTGACATCTGTTTTGACAGTATTGGTTAAGTGTTTTCATAGTAATTATTCTTGAAAAAGGAAAAACAGTTTGAAATGCTGCTCTAGGCTGAGTTCCAACTGGGATAATTACATGCTACTCTCTTTAATCCCCCTCCAATGTTGTCTTTTATGATGTTCCTTAGCTGCTGTCTTTAAACAATTGCTCACTGCTGCTCAACAGAAGCCCCTCTTCCTTTCAGGGAGGGATACACAGTTTTTGTACCTTATGTCAGGCAAGGAGTCCTATAGTTTCACAATTGCTCAGTTTTGGTCTGTATACCTTCAGGCAGAGCACTGCTGATCCAGAGCAAATCCTCCTCTAGCTCTTCACATATGGAATCTTAGCACACCTCAAGCTGGAAGGGACCCATAAGAGTCATCATATAACTGGTGAACTTCCAAAAGCTAACTTTCCCTTTTTTTGGGGTGAGACATTATTGAACAATCCAGATATTTTATTCATTAGGTGTGGTGACTTTTTCTAAGCCAAAGACCTGTGAGTCTGCCTTCTACCTGAACGTGCTGTCTAATAAACAAGACAAACTGCTGATGGCTCCCAGCACAGGTAATACAACATGATCAGAGAACTCATTTATTTCACCTTCTCAGAAGTATCAGTATCTCTCTAATCCTTGCTTAGTCAGGCCAACACATGAATGAAAATTACTTTGAAATTTTTATGCACAAGGAGTGCTTGAGAAATGAAGCATCTGCCTTTCACTGTGATTTAGCCCCCATATCAGTAAATGGTCCTCCAGAAACTATAATATCCTTGGCTCTGTGGCACCTCCCCTCTGTTTCACGGTTGAGATGAGAGTCTTGTAGCTATCTCAGAGTGGGAAAGGCTGTTTTGTTTCCTTCAGCCAAATCAGTAGCCTTGTTTTCAGAACAAAATGTCACTGATGGGAATAACAGTTCTTTTTGGTGAGAACTGAACTGGTTGGCAGTGTAACAGTTGTGATAAACGTCGCCTCTGTGGTTTGACTGAACCAAAACAAGCTGGCATTTCCAAAAATTAAAATGCAAGCAATGAAGATTAGACTGTATTTAAAAAAAAAAAAAGAAAGAGAGAGAAAAAAGATAAAAAGGAAAAAAATTGAATGCAGATAACTAAATTGCAGTTGGGGCAGGTCACATTCACAGCATAAAACCTGGGCCAAAGTCCCATGTGGATCTAAAAGGGATGAGTTAGCAACTGATAATGTAGGAAAAAAGGGACACAACCTTCCTCTTTGGAATTTTGATCTACTGATGTGGCATGGGCTCTGCCTCCTTGTCTCTCCCAGAAAGCTTAACTGCTTTGCCATCTTTTTTCCTTTTCTATTTATTGGAGGCAAGGCAGGAGCAAAACAGACTTGAGAACTGTATTGCAAACACTGTGACAAACTGTGGAGGCTGTGCTGTTGGAGTGAGCAGTGTGGGCAGCATTTACTGCCTTTGGCAGCGGGCAGTGGGATGGAAAGGAAAGCACGGCCTCCTCAATATTGGGCCTTCTCACTGTTTTGAACCCTTCATTGAACCTGCTGACATCTTGCAAGTTTGTGGAACTGCTTCACAAACTGTGGCTGATTACTGATTGTCGTTGTCACAGTAATCAATATTATAAAAGTCTACTTCATCTCTCTCTTCTTTTCACTGTAGTTTTGCTGCGATAAAGTTTCCCATGGATTGAACTGTAAAGATGGGGACATTGGTATACATCATTCCTGTTCCAGTGACTCCCATGGAGCTGCAGTGGTTTATATGTTGACTGATAGCCCAGTCCACTGAGGTGATAGACACTGAAGGATGCAGGAGAATAATCCAGGATTCACAGGGGCTAAGGAAAGAGTAAAATGGGAAGGAACGTGGAAGATGTGGTATACTGTGTTTCAGGAGTAGTTGACTGAAGAGTCACATCTGGTACCATTGAGAAGGGAATTTAATATGCACAAAAATTGTTGCTGGAAGACCAGTGAAAAAGTTTAACCACAATAGTGGTCAAATTGGCAGGCTGTGTAAGAAAATGGGAATTTTCCAGAGAATGTGTTGTCAAAAGAGAGGAGAAAGTAGCATGGTATAGAAGACAACTCCAGTTCCTAATATAAATGCCATAATAGAAAAACTGTGAAAAAAAGACAAAATTATAGTGCATGTAACAGGGAAAACCATCACAGTAATAGTGCTGTCAATCAAATGAGTGTGTGATGACTGATTCAATAGCTGGGAAGTTACTGACATAATATAGAACTGATAAAGCCTTTAGCAGAGACTGGGAATTTAAGTTTGCTGCATTTTAATATGTCACATGTGTAATTTACTTGGGCTTTATTTCTACTTAATTTGTTAACAGCCCTCACAGAAGGTATCCAGAGAATGCAAAATGAATTTTTTGTTAGCTCCGATCATAATGACTCATTTGTAAACAAGCATAAAAGCTTAGAGATATAAATACATCAGTGATAAAGTTCTTTGAGAGTGATTCTTTGACCACTCTTAGTTTATGTCCCCTCACAGATCTACTTTTGATTTTCAGTCAGAAGTTTAGGGAAAGCATTTTAACAAAAAGCAAAGCCAGAGGAGTTTCACTCTAAGCACAAAGTATCTTATATGAAAGGTATTATAATCTTCATTACAAAATATGTACCTTCCCAGACACTGATAATGAACATTTTGCATCCGGAAAATTACAGTTAATATTGCTTTTAATTCATGGAGAGCTTCACAAGTTTGAAATCTGAGTAAATTTCCATGTTTAGACCAAACTTGGCATGTACACACCAACATTCACATGTATCTGCCTGGACATACGACTGTCTAAAATAATAAAGTGCAAATTTTTAGGCTTCCAGAGATTTTGTAAGAGTAATTTTGATATGCAGGGCTGGTCAAATTATTTCACTTTTTTTTCAATTAAAAAAATCATCAATACAGAACCTATTTTCCATTGCAAGCAGGTTTGCTTTTCAGTTAAAAAAAACTTGCAGAGGCCTATTTTGATATTTTCTAAACCAAATATCATTCTTTTTAGTATCATTCTTTTAGCTAATTAAAATTATTTAAAATCTGCAATAATCACTCAAATTTCTATCTCAATTTCACATAGGAGAGTTTCTGAAATCTCAAGCGTGGTCATGTAACAAAAGACAGTTTCCCACCTATCTTTGGTGTCCATTTGGAGATTAATAAGTGTAGTGTGTTGTCCTGATTTGCTACACCAGGAAGAATTTCACAAAAATTCCTTTAATTTCAATGTTATGGTAGATAAGTCACTGAAGTGTAAGCCTCACTAAATAGCATCATATTCATGATACTCTAAGTACCCCTGTATGGAGTTCAAAGAGCACCTTTAGGTAACATACCTGAAAACAAAGGTAAGATACCAGAAATAAGGTTTATTAATTGCTTCTTTATACTATCAGTTCCTGACAGAGGCCCCTTTTCCCACAACCAATGTATTTTTTCTTCTACATAAAAAATGCAAAGCCCAATTTCAGAGCAGGGAAGACATCAGAATACAGCAAACACACTGTGACCAGTGCTGGACTCACTGGAAAAGGAAACAGGTTGACTCACTGCATCTTTTCCTCCCACAAATTGACTGTGTGACAATCATGAACTTTAATCTCACAGATCCCTGTGTTTTACCCTTCTTGTTATGCACAGCAAGTGAGGGAACAGATCTGTGGTTTGTTTACCATGATTTCAGGGAATTTCTACAATTTGAATCATCTACAGTCTCATTTATCACAAGCTGTATAAAATATTGAGCTTTGGTAGCATTCAAGGCTACAAATTCAAGCAAGTGTTTCTGTGATCCTGTGAACATAAAGATAAAACTGAATTCTTGGTCTTTCAAAAAAGCTTTCTGTAAAGTGACTGTGAAATCTGGACGTGTCAGGAATGCAATATTTGGCCAGTTTATTTCCATGTCCTCATTTTTCAAGCACAAATAGGCCTTTTGGTTGCATAATTTAAGACGTGAAACCCCGTGCTCAGCAAATGGGCAGAAGCAGTGCTGTGCTATACAACAGAAATTGTTCTGAAACACATCATATCTGAAAGGGTTGCAGCTTCCCATACAGTCTGAGCCACTGCCTCAACAACTGAAAGGGGTGATTGTAATGCCCAGAAAAAGGGCTCTAATATTAACAGTGTTAGCTGGGGAAGGTGTAGTTGTTGGGGTTTTCTGGGCTTTGGTTTTTAATCTTACGGTATTTTAATAAAATATGAAACATGGAAACAAACCCAAGTCTGAGGTGAGATTTTGAGACCTCCTGGGTAGCGTATTTCTGATCAGATTGGACTTCATCAGATATACCTGTTTTTCTAAGAGTGGTTATCCACAAATTCCAGTATTTTTCTGGCAGTTGTGTTCCCTTATTATTACCGAAGTTTTTTATAGATTCCATAGCAATGCAAGAGTCGGAGGAGCATTGGCAGTGGCCATTCAGGGACAGCACAGGGATAGAGGCTGAGATATCTCAGGTTTACCATTCCTGGTAACTCTGTTGTTATTTCTGAAAGCAAGTACCAAGAGAACTTGATATCCAGTGTGTCCACCCATTCTGAAAATCTGGAAGTAGCAATTTTCTGCTGAAAAACTAATGGTAGTGGATGGACATTGAGTAACAGAGACAGATGGATAAGTACAACGTGTAAAAGCTACAAGAGCAACTATTTAGAAAAGTTGACAGTTATAAATATAACACATTGAAAATTAATTTACAATGTTCAGCCTGTCTGTCCCACTTTTCTGTCTGGGACCTATGTTAACATTATACACTTAAGACATTATATCATTATTCTTATTTTAATGCATTTCATGCCTATAGATTTAATATAAACAGAGGTGGTGACAGGAGCTTCAGTTTAAACAGGTTTAAATGTGAATTTGACTTTATGATTCTCATCAGGGAAAAAGACTAAACAGTTTAAGTTGATTAAATTTTCTTAAAGCTGCAGCTAAATATAATGAAAGCCATTTGTGCATTTTTTTTGCAGGAAAATTGAGTGTCTCAATGTTAGTGACTGACAGCTTCATGCAATGAATTCTTTTCTTGTGAAACAGAGTCAAAACAGTTTCTATTTTTCATAAACTTCTGCTAGGTAGTTTCAATTTTCTGGTTTTTAGAGGAAGCATAGCTTTCCCATTTAAGTGTGGGCTTATTAGACCAAACTATATATGTCAAATTACTAAAAAAACAGATCATACTAGATATTCCTTAAATATTATGTTTTCTTGTACTGTGGACATCACAGTGATCAATTTCTTCTTCCCTTTTTTTAAATTAAATTTCTCCTTTTTAAATTTTATTTCTCAAACGTTCTGATTGGTAAAGCCTATGGCTCTGATTCAGTCTGAATACCTATTTAAGCATGGAGCAGATTCCAAGCATGCCCAGCCACATAAAAAAACGTGGTGTGAACTTACAAATAAATACATCAGGCTCTGGCTGAAGTTGGTATGTGGTTATTGGGGGTTACTCTTGCATAGGAGAAATATCATGTCCCTGCTCTGCAACCAAGCTGTTTAAACTCTATGTCAGGGGAATACTGGATCCACATGCAGACTGTTTTGCAATCGTTTCCCTGGAACAGGCATTTGGGTTGCACTGCGTGGTAGATGTATTTTGAATGTCATTGTCTTCAGTCACTGAATAAACCCCCCAGTATTCCCAGAGGCCCAATATCTCTAGTTGTTAACGATTTACCCATCACACCCTCCTTGGGCAGAGGTAACTTTGTGACAAAACCCGGGTGTATTGACTCAAGGGTGAACCCCTGGGAAGGATAAAGTGCCACTTGGCCATCCAAGAGATCCTGGACTGCACCCACACGCAAGTCAATGTTCTTAGAAGTGGAAATCTAGGAAAGCTTCAGCTTTATTTTTGTTCAGAAAGCGATTCATCCTCTTCCTGTTCTTGCAAATTACAGAAATACGCTTTCTTAAAAACTCAATCCTTTTTGACATGCTCTTAAGAATTATTTAATATTCTCGGCTCCAGTGTGCTGCTTCATAGGACAGGAACTCAGAGACAAATGCTGTGTGTCATTGAAAGGGTTTCTTTTTGAAGTTGCCTGAAAAATCAGATTAGACATCACAGACTGTGTCACTTTTCAGTGCGCTTTATTAAACTTGCAACATCTTGCTGCAAGTTTGTTTGACATCTTTTGCTCCCTTGGTGTTAAAAGTCTTGCAAGTCCACTGATATTAACTTTGGAAAATAACTTTCCATAATAAGTCAGTTTAAATTATGTTCCTAGTTAAGTGATAATGTGGATTACTGGTGCATTCAAATACTTGGCCATTGGCTCCCTCTGATATAATGAGAAATCACATCACTACATGTGCCTCAGTTTCCCTTCACCTCTCCATGTACTGATTATGCCAAATCTTGTGTTTAAAGCAAAAGTAGAAACTTAGAAATGAAAGAGAAAAATTGGTTTACACTGTGTGTGTACTTAGCAGTTAAAATTAAATTTTTCTAAAATTAGACTTATGTGGAAAATAAGAAAGATTCTCAGGTCTTAGTTCTGTTGGTGACCAAGAGTCTGCATTTAGGTGGACATTGAAAAGTCTTTCAGGTGTGTTTTCAAATCTCCTGGTCCATACAACCTGCATTCCAGCTACCACACTGAGCAACAGAATCTCAGCTGTTTTTTCACCAGCCTAAAAAGTTATGATTAACTCTGTCATCCTGTAATTTTTAAGGCATATTTTTGGCAGCAGTTCCTTCACTTCTTGGCCATTTTTTGAGCATAAAATAAGACCATAGCAGCTTCCACACTTGCCAGGCCTGCAACAGGAAGTATCCTTAGGGATAACTGTCTCAATATTTGGAAACATATCCCTCTGGTGTCACTAGACTGCAAGTTTCCAAGGAGATCTTTGGATAGTCCCACTATTAGATTTACTCAGAAAGGTCAATGAGTGCATGGGAAAGAGGATCAGGAGCAGCATTAAAGGCAACCATATGTAATGATTCATTTCAGTAAGAGATTTCACCCTAATGAAAGTCACCCTGGAGCCAGTGCTTGGACTGTTGCCTTACAACTCTTTCAGGTATTACAACATCCAGAGCATTGTGTATCTAATGCAAGGTCCACCCTATTTTACTGAAATTGGTGCATCTGATAGAGTGGCTTGAAGGAACAATTCTCCTGGAAGCATCAGCTCCAGAGCTGTTCCACACACTTGTTTGAGCAGCACCCAGGCTGGAGAGCAGGCCCTGTGTGAATGGCAGCACTGCCCTCCTGCTGCTCTGCTTGAGGGAGTTGCCATGAAATTTCTCCTCACCTGGTGTGAGACACTGTCTTACAAGCAGCAGCACAGGGCAATAATCCTGTGCTTTCTCTTGCAGAATGGAGATACTGAATACATGTATTTAATCAAGGCTTATTGTTTAGTAATGGAATTCATTTATACGTTTGCTATTACTGGAGACAGTGTGAAAAATCTGGCAAAGGAACTTCAGTGGTAAGTGGATTTTTGTCTTGCATGAAATGACCATCTCTCTGTCAGCTATCAAAGCTGTGAAAGCATGCTTGGAGCTACCCCAAATATAACATTGCTATTAACTTCCTCTTCACTTAGCCATAATTGCCTCGTGAACTGGAATGTACAACTCAAATTGGCTTTCTTGGACGACAGAAATGTCTTCTTGCCGTGTACAGTAAATTAATAAGTAGTAAATAAAAGAAACTTTTTAAATTATAAGGAAGTTCCTATTTCTGTGAAGACTTTCTAGGGGAAAGCAAGAGATGCAGGTTTAAAAAAGAGAGAACAGAAGTGGCCCGTGACAAGACATTAAAATATTTGCTTGAATCCAATCCACCCTCCCACTCATTTGTAAAACACGCAGTTAACCAGATCTTTAACAAAAGGCAGATAAACAGCTGGACATTAAACAATTAGCAATAAAATTGGTCATGAATACTTTTTTCCCCTTGTTTGCCAAATTATTTTGAAAGAGGAAAAGAGAATCATTCTGAGTGGCTTTTTTTAATGTATATTTTTTAAATGCATTCACAGAAACGTGCAATTCAGAAATGCTTTGGGCTGCATGTTTGTATCTGCAATATCTCCTCTGACAGCAAAGGCCACACAGGCTGCTTTGGGATATGGAGCTGTTCTCTCTAGATTTTTTTTTTTTAATTTTTCTTCTTTTGAATTTTATTCTAGGTCTTGATTCTAAACCTGTGCTATACCTACTGTGAACAAGCATACAACCAGAAGGACTGCAGAGGGCATGTCTTTTTAATTTATTTAAAACTTTTTCAGACATGGATTTTTTTATTTGTACATCTTAGTACATAAAAAAATACAAAACCAGTTTTGAAATGTATTGCATGATTTTGATGCTGCCCCCCACAAAATCCTATGGTAATTAATGTAAAGACTCCTAAACAATTTCAGTAGGATTGAATCTGATTGTAAATCCTTCAGGGATGAGGACCAGTTGCATATACCTGTAGCATTTAAAAAAATATTGTTATTATAATCTCAGACTTCAGTGCAATGTAGGAGATGTCCCAGAGCCTCTGCCCAAGCCAGGACAGGTGTTTATGTCTAGAACAAATCTTTGGGAAGCTCAAAGGGCTAGGGCATAATAATGGCTGACTGTGCTTGTTTTATTTCCAAACCTTTTCTGCCTGAGGAGTAAACTTGGGATATTTGTGGAGGAAGGGTATTTTTCTGCATTTTAAAAATACGTAAAAAACCCACATTTTTGATCAAGAAACTTGTCTGAGTGTATGGATACAGAGCACTCCCTAATCCAGCAATGAATGATGCACAGGTATGCAGGTATAATTAGAAAAACACAGCAAAAGTGTTAAAAACAATATAAGAACTTTAGGATTTTTCATTGCTGTTAGGAGTCCATGGAAGTATTCCAACAAATTTGAGGAAAAGCAATGAAAGCAATTTAATAAGACTTTTTATATTAATGCCTAAGGTGGCATCAGAGGCACAGTTTGTCACAAACTTCGGGCAAGAAACCTTATGAAAATTCCAAACTCGTCTATAGACATGATGCTAGAAACTAAAGGTTTTATTTTATAAGCATTCACTTAACCACTGCACAACAAAAATGTAACACTTCCCTGTTGCTGTTCTCACAGTTCATAACAGTGCACAGAGAATTCCATTTTGATGTTCTCAGAATTTCTGCAATGTCTCCACTGAAGAGACTCTCTAATGCACTGTTCTGCTGGCATGAAGGAAATTGTCCCTTTCATGTTTGTTGGATTCAAACAACCTTTTTGAAAAGGATCCCATACTGATGCTTGTGCTGTTTAGGGGCTGTATCAGGAAATATGCTGTTACTTCTCAGCTTGAGAAAACTAGGAAAGTGTGTGCATTTCTGGATCTGCTTTTTCCTGCCAGCTGCCTTTGGTGTGAGGTTTTCTAATGTCCTTTTAAAGTGAGAAAACAAATACTTTGTAATCCTTTCTTACTGCCATGAAGCCCATCTACACCTCAACCTCCACATCTTCATGGGGTGTGGTGAAGATCAGATGTCTGTTCTCATCCGCAGGTATCACACCTCTGATACTTGGGATTAATGTGGGGTTTCCAGAGAGGAGCTTAGCCTTTATCTTCTTCTTGGGCCTCCCATTCCTTCTATATTGCAAACAATCCAAAGTTTAAATTTTCAGACTTGTGGCTATCTCTGATCAGATAAACTGAATGCTGTTTATCAAACCCTCTTAAAAGTTCGCCCTTTTGTAAAGATCATTTTCCAAATAATCTTTCCAAATAAACTACTTAGATTTCAATCGTAAAATTCAGCCAAGCACAACGAGTGCTCTGCAGCACTTAGATCTCACTGAACTACATTTCTCAGCACTGTTGGGAGTCAATGATTAAAATCACTCTCCATCCCTGTAGACAACCACAAGTGGTCTAAAGTGTCTTCACAAATGCTACACATAATGAGTTTTCTTGCTCCAGCTCTCACCGATTATCTGACTATTGAAATGTTAGCCACATGTTTTTAATCCAGTTTGATACTCACTGAGGTTACTTTCAATAATAATATAAATCTACGTTTTTACAACAGAATTTATTGTAATAATTATAAAAAATTTTAAGCATGTCTGTCATAAGCTAAGTTTGATACAACTAAATTCTTGTTTACTAATTAAACTGAGCAAACAGAGGACATAAGTAGGCTTTTCGTCCAGTGCTTCTCTGTCTTCTGAACTGTGCAGTCTAGAATTCCATCCCAAAAGAAGTACGTATCAACAATTTACTAAGTGTGTAAACAGCTTCCAGTGCTGTGTGTGCTTAATTTTAATCCCAGGAGTAATTCTGTGGAAGATTCATTTAGATACATAAACCTAAATTCAGAGAAAGAGGGTCTTTCGTGCTTATATTAAATTGCCTAGGTAAAATCCCATGATTACTAGAAATGGAAATGCAGGTTCTAGGTCATTGAAATATCAGTTCATAGAAACATCCCTTGTTCTTATTTGTGACTGATGTGAATATTACTTCAGCAATGTTATAGATATTGTCTGCCTTGCTAAAAAAATGTATCAGGTAAATACAGTAAATAATTGCAACTTTCATCATGTCTGTAAGAGCTGAAATAAACATCTGCTAGATGGAGAAGGGATGTGTATTTTCATTGTTATACTGATTTCTGCTGGGACATTCTATGATTATACACAAAACCTAACTGAAGATAGTCTGGGAAGGGATTATCAGAGAATCTGGAGATTGTCAACCACAACGAGTGAAAAACTTCACAAGCTGAAAAGTGAAAGTGCAATTCAGTCTGTTTGAATACACCTGTTTATTACTGAGAGATCCTCTTAAGTACAACAGGCTGCCTTGTGGGTAAATCCTTTTTCAGGATCAAAGCTTCAAGAACTAGAAATGTTCATATCTGTTCTGCTAAAGCATCCATTCAAGTGCTTTCTTACCATGTGGAATGCAGCCTGGCTGAGCCTTTGATGAACAGCAGACAGTTGTTCAACACCACCATTAAAGAGCTTCTAGCATAGTATCTTATGCCTGTATAAGCAAACAATTTGTCAAGCAGGAAAGAATAATTTTGGTTCTCTGCCATCTGCCCGTTTGAAAGCTCGTCCCACTTGCAGCACAAACTGCTTAATTCTGCACTTAGCAGGGCAGGAGATATTGCCAAAATTGTTATCTCAATTGCCACGTTATTTGTTTTTATTGCCATAGTTCTGCAATGAGGTTTTGCAGCTTTAAACTCCCCTGAAAAAAAATATAAATACAGGCTGCCACAAAAAAGGAGGCCCAAGAAATCTGAGAAGACTGAGGCAAAGCTGTTCTCATTTGCATATTCTTATTCTGAAAAATCTGTGTCTCTTTCTTCTACGATAAAATGCCAGTGGGGAGGGATGTGGGGAGAATCAATCAATGGAGTGCTCAGACAGAAATTCAGAGTGAGACAGGAGAGAGAGGCAGAGAGACAGATTGCTGAAATCAATAGAAAACCTCTCATTTATTACAATAAATGCTAATTATTTTTATGATCGGAGCATTCATGATCCTTTGGTCAGGACCACAACAAGTAAAGCATTCTACAAACAGAGCAGGAGATGACCCTGGTCCCAGAGGGCTTAAAGTCAACAGAATAATTAGAGATGTGAGAGAACATGAATGAGATGTTTTGGGTCAATATGGTGTGCAAAGTACTTATAAAATACATTTCAGCATCTCCTGAGCAGGTGAGGCAGCTTGGTGAGCACAGCAGAGCCAGTTTGGGAGTTTCACAAACAATGGTACTTTAGGAATTAGCCAGGAACATATCTTGAGTTACAGGAATGCCTTGGTGTCAAAATGGGATGAGCCCTTCAGTAACACTGTGCTTTTACAGGGCTTGACCTGTGGTGTTAATGAACAGATTAATGTTCTTTAAAAAGTTTCAAGATGGTGCTATTATAGATAATATAGTTCATCAAATACTGCTGCATGGACCCATAACAATTATCTGTCTGGGGCTTTTTCACTGGATTATCAATAGGTGGCTTTCTAATTGACAATGGGTTTTTAATACCATCTTTGTTTCTTAACTGGTTATGTGGAAGCATATATATATGTATATATGTATATATGTATATATGCACATATATATATGTACATATATATATGGATATATACATATATATGTCTCTTCCATATTCTCTTTTTTTAGATGTTTTTCTGGCCTGTGAGTATGTTGAGCTGCATGAAGGTTTTTAGGCAGAAACCTACACTGTTAAGTTTATGATTAATAAATAATAAGCATTTTTGCTTTTTGATAGCATATGCAAATCACCTTTGAGGGTCAGTGTGACTGTTTGGTGTGGTTCTTATTTTAAAAAGAAAAATATACATTTAGCCACCAGAAAATAATAACAAAGCCTTGAACACAAAATAAAATTCACTAAATGTAAAATTGAATACAGGCACATGGAAAATATTTGCAGTGTTTCCTTGTGGCTATACCTAATAATAAATAGCTTTTCAGAGTTGTTAAAAAGACATGGTTGTAACGTGTATTAGAACTGACAACATAAAGTTACCAGGGTTGGGCAGGATCATTTGTCAGTCGAAAATGCAGCTCTCTGCACTTACTACTTTTATGTTGTACATCATACTTGATTTTCAGAGCAGAAAAGCCTCCAACCTCTTAGAAGTCAGGGTGATCAAGTTGTCCTAATTAGGACTTTCATATCGAGTATTCCAGAGGTTTGGCCCCACATCCATTCGCTGGAGGAGGTTTGCAGCCTCTGTGCCATGGGAATCAGTGTGAGTCTATTAGCAGACAGCTTTTCATCATCTTCTTTCCTCTCCTTGCCCATAAATACAGTTTAAAAACACTTATATGACTTGTTTCAGAAAGTCATATACATCAGGTATTCCCTCCCCTGAAATACTTTCCTGCTAATTCTGTTCAGTGATCATTCTCCTGTTCTCCTCCTGCTTCCTTTTCCAGTTGGTTCTTGTTCCCCTGCCCTCCTTTCTCCTGATTCCTTTTCAGCAAGGGAAAAGCAGCAAGTGATCCAAACCTGAACCAAACGTTTTAGCAAATGGCTGACCCCTTCCTTGGCATTCAGCTCATGGCAGAGATTGAAAGGACCTCCCTGACTGTGAAATGGGAGACAGAAGAGAGACCCCTGAACTTCATTCTGTAAGAGCTTGTCCACAGTCTGAATTAGAGGAAACACAGTAATGATTCCTGGAGGCTGGTTCTGTGTTGATCAAGTGTGGCTTTTCTTAGCTTGTACAGCTCCTGCCCAGCACAGGCAGAATTGATCTCTCTGGATGCTTCCTGCTGAACAGCTACTGCAGAAATAATCATGTAAAAAACCTCTCTTAGGGTAGATGGATGCACTTCAAATAAGTCCCTTGTTGTACAGTGCCTCAGAAACCCATGTGGGTAACCTGGACATGTCCCTGTATCACATGTGCAGTGCAACTGGGAATTCACAATGCTGAAATTAAGAGCTCAGTTCAGCATTGGCATGGATGTAATCATTATCCAAAAAATGTCACTGTGTATTTAGGATATCTCGAGGCGTTTGTAATAGTATTACTGTTTGTTGCACACTGGCTTTCTGAAGCAAAGAGCTAAACTTCAGCTGTCTGCCAGAACTCAGTGAATTTGGATTGGAAGTGAAGCTGCAGCACATACATTAATAATTTTCTCCAGTAACTAGTTTATTCATTCTCATTCTGCCACTGATGGGTCAGAGTTTTTGGCAGGAAGGGTCTGTATCTGGCAAAACCCCCAAGTTCTAGTGTGCAGTGTATTCATGTTGCACAGAACATACAAGCAGCAGTCTGCATAAATGCTCTCAATTGGATCAATCAGAAGTGATTTAGAGCTTTTGGTAATACAAGTCTACACAGTGAGTCACATTTTCAAGAGAGTTCAGTGTTCAGGGAAATGATTTCAGCCATTACCTGTGAGGCTGAGCCCTTTTGTGGTGTGTGACAAAGGACTTGAGCTACCCCAGCCTCAATGCCAGCCAATGAGCTTCTGCAAATTTAGGTTTGTTTTTCAGAGGCAGATATTGAATTGTCTCCTTCTGTCTTTTTCCAAAAGATGATTCCTGCCAATCCTTGAAAAATGGTGTGAAGTTTCAGAAGTGCTGCTTTCCTCTTACTTCATGGCAAATTTGCCAATGGAAATTCCTCTCTTTTGAGTTAGGCTGATACTGTGGGGGTGGCATTTTGTAAAGGGAAAACACAATTAGCTCTTGTGCCCATCTTCAGAGGGGGAGAGGGGGGTAATATTTCTTATATTTTTGATGACTTCATCAATTACTATGAAACAAAATTTCTCTTCTCTGGCCAGTGCTGGAAACCTTTGCAGAGGAGGAAGGGGAAGCAGCCAGGTGAGCTGCCCATGGCCGTGCCTTGTATCAGTAGCAGAGCTGGGATCAGAGCTCAAGACCTGCCCACACCCAGCTCTCCAGACACATCTGCCACACTGTCTGTGCCCAAGTGTGGCACAGTGACAAGAAAGTCTCCTTGAAGACAATGACATTTAAACATTTTTTCAGAAGAACACTATCAACCAGCTCTAAAATGCTTTTGAAACATTTTAATTACAATGTTGGTTTTTTGCAAATTATGTCGTGGATCTGAGTTTTCAGTTTGCTCTGAATGTTCATATGCTGCAGGACTGCAAAGAAAAGGCCCAAATTTGTAGGTTTTACTTTAATGAAAATCCCACTGAGAAGGAACATGAATATCATTGTTTTTCCAGACTAGTATTTTTCTGTATTTCTACTATTTTTTTCTTTCTAACACGTAGCCCATTAGAAGTGCCCTGTGGCTGTATTTATGACATGAAGTAGAACAAGTAGATTTGGTTGTGTATTTTGTAACTGAAGCTGCACCGCTTTCTACCTTGTTGCTTATGGAGTAACATGATGCCTAATTTGACTAATTTAATTTCAACCATTAAAAAAGCAAATGTGGGGAAAATGCAGTAATTGACAAAACATAAATGATTATTTCCCTGAAGCCAAAGTGTTACTACGTAAAAATTAAGTTATTCTTTGATTAGAGATTCCAGGATCAGGTTTCTCCCCTTTTTTTTCTTCGGTATTTGTATTTTGGTAATTTTTGTTCTTTATAAATTTTGAGGAAAATATCTAAGCAATATTTTTCAAATTCTTACTCTACACACATAAGCAAAAATTGTCTGTTTCATTAGTCATAAAATAGGAGGCTTCTTAAAGTTGTTTTTTATATACAAAATTTATTATCCAGTGACCTATTTCTGCTCAAGCTACAGCCAAGCAGGAAAAGAAAAAGCTATTATAAATACTCTCATTTACAGGGGACAAAACAAGTAAAAAATAAAGAAAATTTTGTTTTAGAGAAGAAAATTTCCTTTGTTTTTATCCTCTACTGATTCTACAGTGAATCTGTTTTTAAACAATAAACAGAGAGTACCAAAGCCTCCCTTTTCACAATCAAAATATTCCTGTCTAAACCAAACATGTATGACTTCTGATATGAAGCCTTCAGTTCTTAAAACATAATCAACAAACAAGAAATATTTACCTTTGGGCCTGGAATGGGAGATACAGAACTGTGGCCACGGAGTTCTTCGCAACCTTCCCAAGAAATCTTTCCATTTTGCCTTTTACTTTTTAACATTTGTATTTTAAGCATCTATTTTAGACTGCTATAGCTGTGGGTATCAGTAAGAGTAGTTTGAAACACATGTATTCTAAACATTTGCTGGGAGATGTGTCATTGCTTGTCAGTGTCACAGTGAGTATGAAAATAAAGGCATGTTTATGGGAATCGAGAGACCTTGGCCCGTTCCCATTCCTGTCACCGAGTGCTGGGTGACCTTGGGCAAGACACAGACTCGGAGCTTCCGCTCGACTCCTCTGTGCAGGGCTGGTTCCGAGCACCTTTCCTTTAGGGATACTTGTACGAGGTCAGATCATTCTTTGAGGGTGTTCTGGAAGTTACTTTTCCCCATCACCCTCCTCTCCAACACCCCTGTGAAGTGGCTGAATACAATTTCAGTGTCTCTAACACCTACAGAGCACAGTTGTGCCACAGACAACCAGAATCTAAATCATCACAGGAAAAAAAACTGTTTGAAAAGCAATGGATGAGTTAGATATGCCAGAGAAGAGAGCAAGGAATTGTAAAAGGTGCAAATGCTCACTAAGTGCCACCTTTCTTTCACAGTCCCTGTGTTCTGTTTCAAAGGGGTTGATAACTGTTCCCATGGATAAAAGGTCATGGTGTGGCCTTTGTGCTCTTTCCGTACTTGTCTGCCAGTCGATGGTTTTCCTGACGTAGGTGTGCATGTCTGGATGTGAAAAGCTCCAATAAGGAATGAATATACCCAGCAGCACCTCAGGAAAAGTCAGAGGATGCAACTTTTATTTTACTTTAGTCTGCAGTAAAAAATTCTAAATTAAATTTTCAGACAGCCCAGCAGTTGGATTGAGTTTCCTTTAATCAGATGGCCCTTCTGAATAAATGGTTATTCCTCTGTCTTTAAAAGGAAGAGTTTCAGGTACATTCAATACTTAGGGTTTTGGAAACTTTAACTTTTTTAATAAGCCCAAGGTGGAGAGATAGGAAAGGCTTAGAGAATAGTATGCCTGTCTTTATAATCTTACAGCTCTAGTTTGTGGTGATGAATGTACCTCCCTGCCCTCTCCCCTGAGCATCTGCCTCGGGAGCAGTGCACACCTTCTCAGGGTTAGCACGGGGCTGACAGGGAGTGTGGGCTCAGGGCAACCCCCACCCAGAGAGGAGAGGGAGGTTCTACATTTGATGCAGAGGTAACAACAGCAGAATGGGAGGATCTGTCACATGAAGACTTTCCAGTTGGAAAGGCTGAGCTTTGGCTTCTGCTTTTCAGTTTCTGTCACTAACAACTTCCCCTCTAACTTCAGCAATCCATATGTGTAACTCAGTTGGGTGGCCCAAAATGAAGCGTTGAAAATGAATCTGTTCATGCAGAAGTGGTGCTCACAACAAAACTGATAGAGAAATATGTGGAGAAGTAGCTCTAATGAGAAAAATGGGGACATTTATATAGACATATGAATCTTGCTTTCTCCCAGTGATGATATCAGCTTAGTGGGGCATAACCAGACAGCAGGAGCTATCATGAAGATCATTAATTGTTACTCACATGTCTATTATATATTTCACCAATACATCTTTGTAATTGCACAATAATTTAAAAAGGCTGCACGTATAAACTAAAATTCATTATTCTCATAGGAAACTCATCTATATCAACATGGAAATGAAATCCAAACATATATATATACATACAACATTTCTATTATTAATTTGATACTCTCTGTGTGCCTATCAGTTACATCTGAGCCATATTCCTGGTCCTCAGTTCAGTCACTGCTGTGCTGTAGCCATGTATAGCATGTCACAACTGGCAACCATAAACCTCTAGTGAGAGGTTTTGTTCTGCATCATTTGGGGCTGTGTTCTGTAGCTGAGTTATAACTGAATTCTTGCTAATGTTCATGCTTTTGGCAGGTTTTTATAGGTTATTGTGTTGGCAACTGATTACATACTGTGGAGCTTCTTTGAGCCAATGGTGCCTTCTACTGTAAAATCTTATTCCAAAATTTGCACTAAGGACTTCCCTTCTCAATGTTTTACAACAGTGCATGAAAAAGAACACTCTTCAGAGCTTCATTTTGTTCTGACAAATGTAACAAAGGTCTGTGATGTTTCCCTCTGATGTATTTTCCCTCAGTTGGAGACACACTTGGTGACATTCAGTGCTTACCTGGGATCCTTCTACCTCCCTGGGCAGAAACCGGAATCAGTTCAGACATTCTCACACAGCTCATGTTAAAGAACTGCTCCCCCTGTGAGCACTCAAAGTGTCTGTCACTTGGGTCAGATCTACTCATGTAGCTCATGGTGCTCTAAAAACAGAAAATGTTTTGTGTGGAAAAAAATTAAGAGAGTGATTTTTTAATGTAACGCATTCAATTGAGCTATAGCTTTAAAATGAAACAACTGCAATAAAATATAATGATCTCTTAGATTTTGCAGTAAACTGATATTATTCTAACTTGTTTCAATCTGACACACTTTCACAAGAGTGTGTTCTCTCAGCATAGCCCTCTGACATAGAGCTAATTTAGAGAAGATTTGGGAGTATGATGCAATATCAGCTGCGTTTGCATAACTCATCACTGTTTTCATTTGAAATCTCTCGTTAAGACTCATGTTACTGTTTGGAAGGTTACTCAGTTCTTTCCTGTTCAATGACTGGGCTGATTTGGTAACTTCTAAGTATATTAAATGTGCTGGGAATAAAAAAGAAGCTTTAGATCATAGTAGATATTAAATTAGAATGTTATTCTTATCAAATGGAAGATTTCAGGCTAGGATACTAATTGAAAATCCCAGGTTTACAAGTAAACAATGATTTTTGTACACAAATAATAAGAACTTACAGTGTCCACATTATTTTCTTGCTATTTAATTTGTTCCAATAATTTAGTTTTACTGACTCCTTTTTAAAGTTTTTGGAACTAAAATCTTACCAGTTCCTTTAAATGTCTTTAAACACCACCTAGAAAGTGATTATCAGTTCAGTGTTTTAAAATGTGTATGTTCTGCAATATCAGAGAAAGGCCTGAAAAAACCTCATTTGGCAAAAAGAATTAATTTTTAACATAATGAGTGTTTGATTTTTAAAAGATCATACACCTCATATTCCCAGATTGTCCTCAACTAGTTTTGTTGTTGAATTTTCTCCCATTTACTCTTATATTATTTTTTTTCTAGTTAGAGCATAAGGCATCCACTTATTTTCCATTAAAGATATTGTACAGAAAAATATGAAGTAAGTTAAATCATCCCTTTATGCTCTTTCTCCTTAACTCTATTCAGTAAGTAATTTTAAAATCAATAAAATATCAACATTTTTCAAAATGGTATTTATATGCTTAAAATACATTTTCTTACCATTTACAGTAGTTGAAATGATTCAGTTACACTTAAAGTATTTCTAAAGGGTCCCAAAGAATTCTGTATGAAGTATTATTCAGATCTGTCAACATTATATATTGACTTCATAAACTACCACTAACCGAAACTGAAAGCACTAGGATTACATTGCACTTGTTCTCTTTACATATTAAAAAATTGTTAAATGCCCATGTATCAGAGACAAGAAAAATTAACTCCAGTATGTGCAGTGAACAATTTCATTGCTGTACCGAAGTTGCTGAGTGCTAAAGCTGAGTCAATGGGGTTCAGATTCGTGGAGATTCAGAATGTCCAGGGCAAATGTTAAGCTGAAAATAGACAGCATTTTAAATCTGTTTTGCCATTCAGATGTATATAATCCACAGAGTTCTGACAAACCCAGGCCTTGCAGACCTTACAGATTCAGCCCAGAGTTCGACCAGTCAGGTTAAATTTCCTGACCCACTTCTGCTACTCTGATTGTGACCATTGCTCAGAAAAAAAAGAAAAAGGGGAAAAAAAAATACACCCACACACAGGCTTCCAAAAGGGTCGTCATGGAAGTTATATTTCTTCAGTAAAAATTCTTATTGAACCTGCTAATAAACAAATTAATTAACAAAAGAAAAATCTTGAACCAAGTCTTCAAGGTTTCATTTTATTATTAAAAATAAAAAGATGGTTTCGAGAATGAAAACCACCTTTGGTAACAGTACTGAATCTTGTTTGCAGGGAAATAGATTTCAGAGTTTTCTTCTTTTACTTTGGCTTTCTTTTTTTCCTATGAAGGAAAAGCAGTGATAAAGTATCTAGTAAGTGTTCAGAGCAGAGAAGTTGTGGAAATCCACATAGGAAAACGAAGAGTGAGGGTGAGCAGGCATTTTGGGAGCAGGTCGGGAGCAGATCTGAGCTGCCTCCCCAGCTTCCCCAAGGATTGTGTTTGGGGACCAGCACGAGGCTCTCTCCAAACCTCCCCTTGCTTCAGCAGCAAAATTATACTGTGCAACCTCATTGCAGGAGGTTCTGCAGGACAGTTACCCAGCCCAAACAGAAACAAAAACCTACTTGGTATTTTCCCAGCAAAACCCAAGCTGATCTTATATGAAACGTCCTTATTTCTTCACCTGACGGTTTTTTAAATATGTGTAATGTACGTGTGTGATACCTTTGTTTTGAACATCTGTCATGAGATTAAAATAAGATTTTAATTTCTGGTATGCTATTGATGTTCCAGAAATGTAGGATAGAAAGCATTATTAGCTATCTGCTGGTTGACAAGGGGGCAGGATTAGGTTTCTTTAAGGGAATTACACTTTTGATGACCCCGCTACATATAAAACATGTTAGCTAATGGGGGTGCAGAGGGGGCAGATTTAAGTGTTTGATCAGGAAATCCTGCATGAGCATATTGGATGGAAATTTGATTAGTAACCTTAGTGACAAGGGGATCAGATCCACTCTCCACGTACAATCAGATCTGGCAGTACATGCTTTTTTGTCTCTTTGAAGGAAGGGAACATTTGTACAGAATCAAGGCAGCGTATTGGATAATTTAAAAAGCTGTTACATATTGAAACCTGGAAAATCACCTTTTTTGTTTTATTTTGGAAATATGCTTGCAGTTATCCTGGTGTGGTTTTTCTTACCAAAAAAAAAAGGAGAAAAGAGTAAGGCTTTTAGCATTTAAAAGAAATATTTTATAGAAAATGGCCTTTTTCTAAAACTACTTGTATTTTACCTCAGTGTTGTAAAGAATGCTGGAAAAGAGCAGAATGAGAAAAACAATACTTTTGTCTATACTTGCCTAATATTTGTGCAACAGTATCAATATGGTTTTATACTGGCTGTAAGCATTCTATCTGTTGAGAAAGCTGATATAGTTTTGAAAGCCAGTTTATTTTTTTAGATCATTAAAGCATACTATCAGGTTTTTAACTAACGTGTTAAAAATAAATATTTCTGTGTTTTGATAGCAAAGCTCCTTTTATTTGTGTTTGATTTTTGAAGGGAGCTCAAACTGACTGTAGAAATCAGGCCTCCCTTTTCCTTGGTGAGAAGTGTAAATTGAGGATGATAATGTGGTGACACTGATTCTCACGAGCCAAGCATCTGGACCCAAGTGTTTGTTTTATAAAGAACGGAGGCAAAACGAGCCACCTCCTGGTCTCCAGTACCTTGTGAGTGCAAGGCCCGCTATTGCCTGTGGCTGCACAAGGATTTTAGTGCAGTATCCCAGTTGTATTTTGCTCCCACTTTTGTGCTAACACAGGGAGGATAAAGCAGCCCATGAAATGCCTGTGGGCTCCTTGGCTGGGAAGAGTTGAGTGTCCTCTGCTTCATGGGAAGAGGCGTCGAAGTCTGGCGCAGGGAATTTTGCTGATAACGCCCCACCAGACAGAGGAGAAGACCAGGTTCAAATGCTGGCTCTGCTGCTGACCTTAAACAAGTCATTTCCTATCTCTTTGCTCCCTCTTCCACTGCCCTACTCTGTTTTGATTTCCAGTTATCCAGGGTTGGATGAGGGCTTGGAGCATCTACCACATGTCAGGACAGCATTTAGCATCAGTGTCTGTCCGACTGTGGTTCTGTGTCAGGATGCTCGTGTATTATAAATAAGATTTAGTTATCACAGGAAATCCTGGCACCTGGCAATGCAGGCTGTTCCTGTGCTTTAAACTGGGGGTAGACTTTAGCCCTCCCTTACTTGGGATTTTCATATTTTTAAGGACAATAGTATGGAAATTCAGGACATGAAATCAGCCTTAGAGTTTGAAAAGGAAAAGCACATCAAATTTTCCAGCGTGTTGTGGAAAAAAATACTCAGAATAACCTTTTTATATAAAGTCCACCGCTAGAAGTAATTAAGTAATAACATCTGATGACACAAGGACTGTCATCTGTTTAAACTCAAAAAACTGGAAAGCTCAAGGAGCCCAGATATCAGATAACAGGAGTGCCTGTGTTGTGGAGCTTCTCAGCAACTCCATTCTTGAGGTGGATGTGAATTAACAGCTGAAAATGCTATTTTTTAAAAAAGCCATACATTCCGGGAGAAGTGAACAACTAGCGTGGGAATGGGTCTCAGCAGCCACAGCCCTCAAACTGGCAGAGCTCCTCTGCTAGAGGTGGGACATCTTTGCCTCTTTCCATCCCAAACCTACAGGAGGATCAGGCCCTGGGTGCATTTGCTGAACTGAGATGTATGTGTAGTCTTGGGACACACTGAAGAATTTGCAATTTATTTTCTAAAAGTAGTTTAATGAGTGTTAGCCTTTCCAGTGAGTTTGATAACATTATTTATTTTATACAATAGTCTCATGAGAACAGACAATACTTTCATTGTAATTAATTCATCTAATACTTCCAAAATTATACATCCAACAGTTTAAGGCTCCTGCCTTTACGATACAGTAAATGTTTAAGCTTGGTTTTTTTCATTTACTACTTGATGTCAAAATACTTAGAATTGTTTTCTCCTTACAGCTAATATTATTTTTTCTTTCTTTTTAATACTATGGTCCTAATTGCAGAGAGTTATAAAGGAATGACAAAATAGAATGGAAAAAAAGGTTCTGATCGGATTATAAAGGCTAACAACTAACCAGCAAAGTGGAACTTTTTTTTAACACCATCCAATGATGTCACCAGTTTGAGGTTTCTCTGGGACTTTATTAAAATGTTTGTGACAGAGCCAATGTAAACCATCCTAAATCTAACACAGAGCTGAAAGGACTGATTTTAGGGAATGCAAAGATATGGATCATTGGGTCTGTCGAAGCGGCATCTTGAGCCAATTATTGGTGTCATCTTGAGCCAATTTAATCAATCCAAGGGGGACTCAAAGGGGGTGGGGGTGCAGGGTTGCAAGTGTTGGTCAAACATTCTGGCAAAAACGGATTTGTTGTAACAGCAACCAATCTCTGGTGTGTTGACTGACTTCCTATGGCTCTGGGTTTGTGCACACTGTAAATAACTGATCAATCACTGCAGCTGCTCTTAGGCTTTTAATTGCTGGGTGAATTTGTAGATTATGTGATTGTATGTGCACAAATGTGAGCCTGAATTTATTTAAGACACTTCTAAAGGGGAGGTAATTTAGCGTAAAAGAACCTGAAATACCATACAGTGTTACTTTCAAAATAGTAAAATACACAAATATATTTCTAAAGAGTAACATCTACTGACATTATCTGAGTCTGATCTTGTACACAAGTAAGCTTGAGAGTTGTAATTCCTATAATATAAACTACTCACAGGGGCTACTCAGTTGAGGAAAGCTAATCTACAACACAATTATTAGCAACAGAGAATTGAAGTGAGAAGCTCTTAAACCTTACTAAAGTGATTTTGTTTTATCCTATCAGATCCATAGCAACAGTTTTTGGTCAGAAAATCTATGTGGAAAATTATTTAATTTAAATTCTACCCGAAGCATCTTTTAAAGATTTTTCGTTTGCTTTTTTGCTTTAATATTGTGGTATGATTAAGAGAGTTTTTATGAGTTAAAATCCCACAAACTCTCCCTCCTTCAGTAACTTCTATAAAAACTAAACAGGGAATCCTCCTCACCTTTGGGATTTTTCCCATCCTTGAACATTTGCAAGTCAAGGTACTACACATATCCTCTTGTTGTAATGACATATATGATTGTAATTTATAATGCATCTGTGTTTGGACATAACAGAAATTTTAAGTCACAAATGCTTCCTAGTAGTTCTGCAATTTGCATCTTGCATTAGTTTAAAGGTAGAGACATGGTTTATGTCTAAATATGAACTGGGAAAATGAAATATAAATAGATATAGGTAGCAGTCAGGAAAAACAGTAGAAACAGCATATAAATCCATTCATATTACAATAAAAATACATTTCTTACATGTGAAAAATGTAGTATGTGTATTTTAAGTATGTCTTATAAAGATTATCTATCAAACTAAATCAGTGAGAAGGGGATATTTGCTTTGGACGAGATGTCTTGAAAAAGCAACTTACATGTTTTGGAACTGTTAACACTGCACAAGTTCTGTCACTGCAGCACAGACACGAGTGAATGCAAGGAGATGGAATGTGAGATGAGCCGATAAAACAAAAGCTCAAATTTAAAGAAGTACACATTCAGCTTCACTGTTGCATCTTTGCTGCTAAAAAAATGGCTCTTTTCTTTAACATATCCCAGCAGCTGAGGAAAAGAACACTCAGGTAAGTGTCCAAAAACCACCTCTTCTACCTTACTGCATTCACCCAGGGCCTGTTCTTTCCCTTCAAGAGGCCTTTCTTTCTTGCTGCTAAATGCACATGTAAAAATAGCAACGAGCACACTGAAGAGGGTTTGAGTGTGTTCACTTAACTCTACACCTCTGCCATTCCTTCATCCCACTGTGCTCAGTGCATCCTTCTCCCCAGAATAAAGCCTGGCAATCTCCAGTTGGGCAGGCAAAAGCCAGTCCCTGCTCTGTGTGCTGGAGGGGTCTCAGCCCAGGGAAGCACAGCCCTGCAGCAGGATCTGCTTTGCACAGCAGTGTGAGGCAAAGGGGTGACAGCAGAGCAATAGCATCAAATAAAAATAGGGTGAGTCATAAGTTAGATACCCAAGTCATTTGAGATCGGATCTTTCAAACATCTTCTGCAAAAGTGTTTGTTTGTTTGTTTGTTTGACACTGAATTAGTTCTATAGTTCATCAGCAGAAAAACGTTGATTTTAAATTAAAGATGCAAGGTATGCCAGCTTACAGGAATCACCTATAAATTCCTACTCTTCAATGCATTCACAGCTCAAAAATATTGTTAGTCAGTAAAAGAACATTTTTTCTTATATTTATAAATAGTATTATACTTTCTATCACTTCTATCCAGTGTACCTTTTCATCTTAGATGTAGCAACATATTTGTGATGGTTCAACTTCAGCTATAATCTGCAGGCTCTAGGTCTGTAATTTATTATTTGCTCTAAAAGATCAGGTCCAGAGTTTAAACGTCCCTAGCTGAAAGTTTATACCAGTCAGGACAGAAAATTATTCTCTATGCCTAGGTTGAAGTACATTACTTCTTTATTGAATTAATTATGATAAGGATCATAACTTTAAACTAGGGGTGAGGTGCTGGCTTTCTACTAGGATTGCTTGAAGCAATTTTCATCTGAACATTTTTGTAGAGTTATTGAGTCTGGCAGCTCTGAACTTTATGAGAGAGTAACTTTCTCCACAACTTAAAAGAGGTTGGACATTGATCCAGGCAAAGGTTTACCATATCCCATGTCTGTAGCCAGAAAAATTTGCACTGCATACTGAACAAATAACTACAGAACCAAATTAAACACATCTTATGAGCTTTTAAAAGAAAAGCAGTGCTGGCCCTTTCCCTGAGGGATCGATCAGGGAACTGAATTAATATGACAGATTTACTTCTTTTTTTTGTTTGTTTGAAGTGGAAGTCTAAAATGATTTTTGGTCAAGGAGGAATTAGTCTACTAAGTATGTATACATGAGTCTATTGAACCATGTATATTCAGTGACAAATTTTATATCTCTATCAGATTGGAAAAAGTTGGGCTTCAAAAGCAGGTAAAGATGTTAATCCTACAGTGATTGTTCCCCCCGATTGGATTAAAAGGCCTAGGAACAACAGAAGGAAATTACAGATTTCTGAAAAGTTAAAAAGAAAGAAGAAAAACATTCATCTTGAGAAAAGCAGGTTCCAATAACTGTTCTGTTGCCTTGAGTCAAACACTCAGTTTGTGCAAGACTATAAACAAGAGATCCTCTGGGAAAACTATGGTTTAAGTGACTTACCTAGAATTACATAAGAATTCTGTGGCTCAGATTGGATTAGGAATAATTTGTTTAGGTGAGAGGTGGCTATTTTTCATCCACTTCGTGTTGCATTACCTATGTTACCTCTACTTTTTTCAGAGTAAGAGAGGCAAGAGGCTGTCATCTAGCACTCTCAGCCTTACAACTGCTCAGAACCAGCAAATAGTTGCTCAGTGTAACATTTTGAAATTTCAGAGCTGTTTCTATTATACAAAGGCTGAAACTCGACTGTGCTTCTTTTTTTATGTTATTTTATAATGTAAAAGATTCATCGTTTAAATCTTCAGAATTTTCAATTTTTTAGTTGCCCCTCTTTTATGCCACTGAGTCCAATAACAGGAATAATGTCAAAGGCAAATTTTGTTTTCATTTTTATTTTGCTGCTTTTCCTAATTTCTGTCCTGGAAAGTTAAGAGTAGCAAATAGAGAGACCATAATTTGTAACAAAGTCCCTCTACATTTACAAAACTTTATGGCTATTGAAAGAGGAGGTTTTTTCAGCCTTAATAACATTACTTTCATATTTATTTTTTATTGTTTCAGGTCTGTAATTTGTTAGTTTGAGAAATAAAGATACCTTTTTTTTTATTACAAGCAAACCACAAGAAATCTACACTCACTTTGACATTATAAATTGTATCAGAATAATCTTGAGAGCTGGAGCACTGAAGTAGCAAATACAGTTACCATTTAAACTTAAAAACGTCACTAAAAGCTTTGTCTTGCCCTGAGAACAGAGAGGAAGAAGGAGGATATGCTGATTTACTGCAAAGAGGTAATAGAAACTGGTTATTACTCAATGGATTGGTATCTATGGGTGTATAAGAGCATAAAACATGGCCCCTCAAGGGAGCTAATAGGATTCTCTCTTTAAAGAGATAATTGGTGGGCAGACACCGAATGTGACAGAGGTCCATATAAAATTTTTAATAATACTATGAATAAGGAGAGTTAGAAATGTTTATTCATTGTTTTTCCCAAAATCAAACTTAAATGCTGCCCAATGAATTTCACAAGCAATAGATTTAAAACAGAATCAACCCTGACTTCTTTCCTGACGCCAATAACTGTCCAATGAAAGTTGTAACAGGGTCTCAAAATGAAACTACACCGGTGTGAGGAAGGTTGTCATGAGTGGCATCTAAACAAAGTGCTCTGGAAGCCCTTTATCCACTGATTTCTGAGTCATGGGAGGTTACACTGGAGAACAGTCTCAATTTCTGGCTTTGCTCAGGCCTATGCTGTTGGCAGCTGTGGAACACTGTAATGCAGGCAGCCTTGTCATGGATGTCCATAGCCCTTGGCACTGCTGAAGTGGCCATTGCCATTATCTTTCCTCTTATCCCAACTCTACTTTATGTGGTCTATTGTGCTTAGCTTTTAATATATTTTTAGGAGTTCTGCTTTATTCTGCACCTTGTTCCTTTTAACTGTGCACCCTACCTGGATTTGGGGCATGGAAAACCCAGCTTTTAATGTCCCTGGATCCAGTCCTACATTCAATGCCAAATATAAGTGCTGATAATAATAATAGAAGATAGAATTCAGAATGCTTACAGTTCACTAGGAGTGTTCATTTAGTGTTTGAGATGCCCTGAGCAGTTCTCATTTGGAAAATCAGCACTACCAGACTGTCAGTCCTGTTTATCTGGTTGGTTCGTGTCCTCACAAAACCTTTGGAGTTTGCACCATGCTTGGTGCCCCTTGCAATCTTCTCTTTTCTGGCATCCTCCATTGTAATTGGTCTTCAGGGCTAAGTCTTAGGTCAACATCTCCATTTTTAGGCTGTCTGTAGCTATAGGGAAGTAGAAGAAAAGATGGTGGAGTATCTCTGAATCCCAAATCATGTGGACTCTTTACGTGTTTCCCCATTGGCTGTGGGTTGGCAGTTCTAGTGATTTTGGTATCTTTTTCATAGGTGCTGCCATTTAGCTCTCACTTTTCTTCCTGAACAAAGCATGATCTGGTGACAGGCAATAATATCACACTGCTGTTACTTATCATTTGATAGGACTATTTGCAGGTCATCATCTGATCTTCAGTGCTCTAGCTGAGCAGTTATTTTGGCACTGTTTTCTACCAGTCCTACCTACATGAGCACATGACTGGTCTCACACCTCTATTGCCCTCTGCCCCGTGGGTTAAAGGATAACTATATTTTAGGCCTTTTAAATTTATAGTACATTTTCAAGTGTCTCATTTCTGGTACTGAACATAACTAGGAAAAGGGTATGATGTCTCCCAAAGAGAAGACTTAATGAACACAAAATTGTGTGTTTAAAATTACTTCTTTATCCTTATTTTTTATTATATCTAAAAATATGTATCAGTATTTATTTTATAGCCTTTTATTTCTATTTATTTATCCTTACATTGTTTCTTTTCTGATGAAACATAGCTATAATGTCTAATATCCCGTTAGATGAAAAGGGTATTTTGTGTGCTTCTGGGGTGATGTCTCAGTCACTGACAATGCTGTCCATTACTCCAAAGAAGCAGTTTTGCTCTTTTCCTTTCTACCTAAACAGCTTACCCTCTACTGCTGCTGAGAACTATTTCCAAAGTGATGTAATCCACTGAATTTCTGCAATCCTTTTTTCCTACTGCCAGGCATTGCCTTAGTTTGAGATGGTTGCTGCAACATTGTTGACGTTTGGGTTAGTTTTTGTGAGCTCTCTCTGTCTTCTGTCTCTATTCTTACAGTATTTTGGATTCTGTTTAGGAGATACTGTATCAGAGCTGGCTGCTTCCAGAAACTCCATTCTTGGACAGCGTGAATTTCTTTATTTGGCAAATGTTCATTTCTGGATTTTTTTATATCTCTTTCCAAAAGTTTTGTCCTGAATTTCAATAATTATCAGATCTTTTGTCAAGGATTCATCCCTTCCCCATAACTGGCTTCTTAGTTTATGATTAGCAAAGTCTTTTATCACCATCTTTTTCCATCTTTGTTTTTCTTTATATCCTTCAGCTCAGGTTTTCTCATGCTTCTTTAATGCAATTAACTAATTGCTAGCTTGCTCCTCTTGATTAGCACAAGCACCTTAAAGCTCCTGCTATCAGAAACTCAGATCAGTGCTGGCTGTTCTCCCTTAGGCTGCAGATCTGGAGCACAGCTGTGAGGACATTTGTGGGCTGAGGGCTCTGTCTGTCCCCACTGCTCAGGAGCTGTGCCTGGGGCAAGTCCTGGAGAAGCTGAACCACACTTTCAGTCCCTGCTTCTGGGCCTTCCAAAACCAGTCCTTTGTTTTGTGAGAGTGATTTTAAAAACAGTTGTGCCTTTTGATCTATTGTCAAGATTTTGCTTTCTGTAAACTATTCTCATAAATAAGAGGTGATTTTGTTGAGAGCCTGAGGAATCAGCTCAGTTGATAGAAGCACTGTGTTCAGTAATAACAGTGATAGTGGTAGGTCCTGTGAGATGTAGTTATGGTAGCAAATATTTCCCATAAAAGCAGAGTCCAAATCTTTTTTTTTCCCATGTTCCAATGGTGCATTAGATCAGATGGAGAAAGGTCAGCACTTCACATGCCACTGACCAGCACTGAACCTCTATGGACATCTGGGACAATGATTTCAAGGATTCCTGGGGCTTCCTGTGCAGGGCCAAGAGTTGGACTTCAGTGATCCTTGTGGGTCCATTCCGACTCAGGATATTCTGTGATTCTGTGTTTTGCTGACAAAAATGGAGTTGAATTCTCGTAAGGTCCAGGCCTGAATTGCCAATTCTGAGCATTATTGAAAACCAAGTCCCTTTAATTCCACTTGCTAAAGACAACCAGAAATTTCCCCAACATCAAATTTCCTCCATTTTGCTGAGGATTTCCTCTGTGTTTATGCCAGAGCAATCTGTCCAGTGCATATGCATGTGCACAAGGGAGAGGAGAGTAAACCAAGGCACTGGCTCTTGCTCTCCATTAATGCTTCTGCTTCCTCAGACCTCTGAAAAAGAGGAGAAAAAAGTTATCTTCCATGAATATTTTTTTCAGGTAATAAGTGTAAGGTGATAGCTAGAGAAGTGAAGAGGAATGACATGGTTTATGGCTGTTTTCTTTTCCCTCTATAATAAGGAATTGGTTTATCATAAATGAGAATGTTAATTCCTACTGTTTTAGCACAAATCCTTTCTATTGCACCAAAACATGGGTTTTCTTCTAAGGCAGCTGCAATGCTTTTCTCACAGACGGATGTTGAGCTCAGTCCTGATGCACAAGACACTTCAAACCCTCTGAACTTTGCAAGTATTGTTACTGCATTCTGTTTTCCCAACAAACAGACAAAAAGCAGTTTGAAAGTCTTTTAGCACTTTACATGAAGAATTTTGGCAAAAGTGGGGAAATATTTATTTGGCTCTGACAATCAGGTTGGTTTTATGCAGGCATTTAGCCTTTTAATTTAATAATTATCTTTTAATTTTGAAGTACTTTATCTTTCCATTCTGATAGTTCAAACTTAACTTTGCTGATAGGGGTTTTCTCTTAGTGCCACCATGTATTTTGTACAGAGTGCAGAAAGCCAAGTTCTTCCCTTAACACACTTGTTTGGCTTTATAATATGTACTAATATTATATTATTGATGTTTCTAAGACTGGTTTTCATGTTTAGAAGCTATCACTGCATTTGATTTTAATTTTGCTCTGCTTTTTGCCCTTTACTACAGACTAATGCAGTGTTTAGGAGAGGCAGCAACTACTTTAATGACACTCTTTAATCTCAGCCCAGATCAATTATAGCATAGTAACATTTTTGTCCTAGTAACAGCTGAAGTGGGTTGTGTCAGCAAGACGGAATTTCACTCACTTGGGCTGTAGCACCCCTTTCTAGGGCTGCATGTAAATGATTAGGGTTTCAGAGAACATGTGGACAGTGAGTGTGTATTACTGTGAACTCAGCAGTGGATGAAAAACATCTGCCTTATTAAGCATCCTTTTAGAGACAACCATCCAAATATGCCTTTAGAAATCAGCATTCTTGATTTTTTCTGTAGCAGCCAAGGTAAGCATAACTTCAACCTTCCCAGTAAACCATTTCTAGGTGTGATGCTGGCAGGGACTGTGAACCTTCCAGGCTGGGTATTGCATTATCTGTTTACAGCACATGCATCCAGTCAGCAATTGGAATTCCTGATCTACCAGGGAAACATCAGAGTGCTCTGCACAGCCGTGATTTTACAGAGCTGCTGAAAGACTCTGTTCTGGAACTAACTACACCTCTAAGAGGGTAATTACACTGTGTGTGATGGTGTGCACTGGGCAGACCATGAGTAATGTGTACAATTTGCCACCCTACATTTTTTATTTAGAAAAATCACCAGTGATTAACCTTTAGCACTTATATATAAAAAGATTTTAAGAAAGATTTGGAAGCTCATGGGAGAAACCAAAATACTTCCAAAAATTTCTTTGGGTGTATGTCTGTACTTAGAAACTTGAAACTTGAAAGCATCTTCAAGCATAAAGCACTTAGACCTTAACTGACTTTCTAAATCACTCCAGAATCTGTGAACTTCAGTCACTGGTGCTCCAACATTGAACTGAAAGACAGTCTCCTCTCGGTTCTTTGCACTAGTGTTGGCATTAATAACTTTGTAGTTCTAAAATTAACACATCTAGTGAGCCCAAATGCCAACAGATCTGAGGCTTTGAACACTACTTGGTTTTAGTATTCTGTTATAGGTAAAAATAAGATTAAATGTCAGTGGCACAGAAGTCTAATTTAAATCAACTTCCATAATCAATAATAAGTTTCACTGAAAATAGCAAAGCCTGGTGAGAAAATACTTGTGATTTACCAGCAATATAAATCTCAGGCACCCTATCACTGTTAACAGAAGATCCTGTTCGAGGACATTGCAAAGTGATCCTATTTGTTTACATTTCTTATTAAAAAACAACTGATAGAATGAATCTGAAATTTATCTTGCCTGTTAAGGACAAGCCTCAACAATGTCAGCATGTTTTCACATTTAAACTCTTGTGAAAAAATAGGTAGAAAATTAATATGAACTTCTAGCACAGTCCATATTTTACCTTGCACATTTACATCAAATTCTTCTCGATATCAACTGCCTGACTTGGTGGCAGTTATTTGGACACGATTTAGTTGGTGTCAGCAAGATTTGGGCCCATGGAAAAAGGCAGCAGTCCTTCAGGCATGCCCTTAAGAGCAGGTTTGTTTTAGCACTGAACTGGCTGCTCAATGCTAAACCCATGCTTAGGTGCTCTGCTGCAGCCAAGTACTGAGCAGAAACCTGCTCTGCTGTAGAAATCAGGAAATACAGAACTCTGATGCCAGATTAATGTACAGGCTTTTCACTTGAAACCAAGGTCTATCCAGTGCTGGCCCAGCCTTCACCTTTTGCTTTTCAGATGGGTATTCTTACTGTGACATTTATGATGGCAAAGCTTAACATTGCTGGGAACGCTCAAATGTCCTTAGCTGCTTTGAAGCAGAGATTTGTAATATTTTAATGGTGGATATTCCCAAGAAACAGAAGCTGGAAGGTCTGAGCTGAGGCTATCCTCAGAGAACAGCTGATCTTAAGAAATATTTTTACTATCTTTTTCATGAGAACTGTACACAGTTAAGTTTTAAACTAAAAAGAAAGTGATTATTCTCAAGAAAGGAGTAAAATCTATTCAGGACTAGATATTTCTACAAGTCTGAGGAGAAGCTGTGTTTGTTGCTTGCGGTACCAACTGCAGGGAATGTGTCTGAGCTGGTTCTCTTTAAATCCAGGTCTTCAGTGGAAGTTAACAGTGAACAATGGTGTCTGGGTAGTGTGCCCCACATTAAAGGCCAAACTCTCTCATGATACAAACTGGCAAAGCTGTGCTCATGTCTCTCTAATTCAAAATTTGCTTCAGCAAGTGTGTTAGAACTGGCCTTTTTTCTGCCAGAGCTGAGCCCAAGGAGAAAAATCATCAACCAGAGAAAACAACATTTCTGTGTAAGGTCCCTATTTTAAAAGCAGAATAAAAGAGCCTCAGGTTCAAAATCCAAACCCTTGCTCTCAGTCACAGAGAAGAAAAGCTGCCCCTGTGTTTGTATTTTCTGTGTCAGTGCATGAAATGTTTCAGTGGCTGTTTCAGGCAGAGCCAGTGTTAACTTTGCTGGATACCTGAGAATAAAACAGGCCTGGGTTTGCTGCAGGAGTGCTACCAGTGAGTGACAGGAACACGTGGCTGTAACCCTAAACAGGATTGTGAAGGCCTTTATCCAGAAGCCAAGTTTACAGATTTTGCAAAGACGTTAAACAAACACTGTAACTTTTAACATAAACACAATTAACTAACATAAATATTTAGGCAATTTTCTTTTCATTTCACTCAATGCATATAGTGCACATGAATCAGAGTTTACCCTTAAACAGTTGGCCTTAGGATACCATTATCGCTCTTATCAATAACTAAACTTTTCTAGAGCAAATAACTTCCTTGCTTAGCCCAAAGACATTTCTTAAACTTAGTACTTGCTCCAAAGGATTTCAGGATTTGTTCAGCTTCTTAGACTGATGAGTTATTAGACACAGACAATTCCTTTCAAGGGTCAGATAGACAGGGGTGGTTTTTTCTTGCCATGTTCAATCTCCAGCTATTCCAACAGCATAACAGAAATTTTGCAGTGTGAAAGTAAGTAAGGACTGAGTAATGGATATAGAAATTTCTCTCTTAAACCAACACACAGCATTGCTTTAGTAGCACTAAAATAGCATTACTATAATCCCTTATTAGTAAGAGATCTTGCTGTGAGTTCGGTGCAGTCAGGTAGAGGCCCTGTATAGATACAGAACCCTTGGAGAGCGTTCAGTAAACACAGTCAGTGACCTACTGTGTCCTATTCTGACCACAAAACTACTGCTGTCCCAACAATTTGTGTCATAGTCAGCCCCACTGAATACAGTGAAGACTTTCAAGTTGCATATCCCTCCTACGTGTGACTTAACAAGGCTGCAGAGCTGGAACTGAGCCTTGTAAAAAGTCATGTTTTATCCAGTGAAGATAGGCATCTCTCCCAGAAGATATTCCTTACTTGATAAACCTTTATGAATTTAATCCAACCGAAAGCAAAATTTTTGCAATGTAGAAACTAAGGCACAGACTTTATACAAGTCAATCCGTCCCATAAAAAACACCAGTTCATAACCACAGTGGCTTGTGTATATACCAGCACGATGATGAGAAATCTAAAATTCAAGTATATCAAGAATTCTCCTCTTTATTCTACACCAGAGATGTCACTTCTTTCCTTTTCCTATTTTCCTTACCCTGTCAGGCAAAGTGGCTGTTTCATTTAATTCTGTTATTCAAATATTTCTCTTTTTCTTCTTGCATGCTGCATGGTTATTGAGTGTCTCTGGATACTTGGGTGTTTTGCACTCATCAGAAATTGCCTCACTGCTGAGGAATGACAGGGAAAGAATGGAAGACACTTGCAAAGCATAAAAAGGCAAACAAACATCCTACCCAGTGTGCCCTTACATGGATCCAATAGCCAACTGTCCTTGAATAGTATTATCCATGATACCACTATACATGGAGAGTTTCAAATGTTTTCCAGTCAATAGCTAAGCAGCCCTGAAATGGATTCCACGGGGAATGTAGAATCTCTCCACATCGGGTAATGAGGGTCATTTCATAGGAGAGGTAAAACAGATCATTTTGGGCTGTCTGCATTCAGGTAATTCCAGAACTGAGGGACAAAGCTGACAAGGAGCTTCTGCATCTGTTCACTGAGCTGTCTATCACCTGCTGTCAAAGAGCTGAACTCCTTAGTAAACTCAAAAGAGTAGAGCATTCAAGAGTAAGGGAATGTCAGGATCAAGCTTGCCTCCATGGCTCTTGCAGAATTATGGAATGGTTGGGGTTGGAAGGGACCTCTGGAGATCACCTAGTCCAAGCCCCCTGCTAAAGCAGGTTCTCTACAACAGGTTGCACAGTGATGTGTCCAGGCAGGTTTTTAATGTCTCCAGAGGAGGAGATTATACTATTTTTTCCCATAGGACCCTTACATAGTTCAGGAGGAAGCCTGGAACTGTCTGGGATGACACAGGCTGATGAATCAGAATCAATATTGCCTCTAGGCTCTCTTTATTGCATCAACTGGAGGACATATATTGAATGATGCAGAGGTAAAAGAAATCAGATAGTGGAAAAATCTGGTACTGTTACAATGTTTCATCATATTAACACCCACAGGGGTCATCAGCAGACTGAAAAATAAGTTCAACCAAGACAAAAATTGCTTTTAATGGAGATCAATATTTAAAGACTAAGTCTACCCCATGTCATTTTTGTGATTGCATGACAATAGTAAAGCTATTTTCAAACTAAACTAAAAAGTGTTCCAAGCCCTGGAAACGTAAAACTGCTTGTGTGACTCAATCTTATTCACACATGTACATAAAAAGAGTCTTTTTGGCCCCAAATGAACCATATGTCTTTTCAGGCTGATTAGTGGATTTGGGGGTGTTTCTTGGAAGATTATGTGCTGGATATTAATAGGCTTCTGCTAAGAAACTCTCATCTTAGTTCTGTATTGGCCTACATTGTAAAGATAACTGAGGCTTTGCTGTGCATATCCTTGCAATCCTAAAAAAACCAGCATCACCCCATTGAACAAAAGCATCAAGAGTCCACATGACTCTTCCAAGTTCACCCTGGAAGTCAATGTTGGACCAGGATGTGGAAGCCAAGTCTTCCCATTCATTACCTGATGCCCCAGACAAGAGTGTACTCATCTTCCTTGGTTAATAATGTAATTACTGAATTCCTAACGTATACTGTGGTCTCCTTAGATAGGTTATATTCCACATGATTTAGTAATACCTAGTCCTCTATATCAATGATTAGTACAGAATTACTGGAGGACTCAATAAAGGTGGCAGTGTTACCCTGTACTGCCATGATAACATTCATACTCATAAAATGAAGGTGACAAAGGTGACAACATTCAGACAACTTGACATGTCAGGTTGCTGGAACTGCTGGTCCTTTTAGAAAGTGTCTAGTCAGAGTAGACTTCTAAAGGAAAAAGGCTTCTGTGTGTGCTGCTGCACCGAATGTGGAGAAATAAAGAGTTCTGCTGTTGTCCAAGAGCTCAGAAAAAGCTGGCAATCAGAATCTCTTGAGCAGTTACACTGATTCTGTAACACCAGGTTCATGAGAACTCGCTTTGTTCAAACCATGTTTTCTGTGCTGTGGTTTCTCCACTCTTCTAAGGTGGGTGACTTGCTCATTGGTGTAATATAGTGAGTGGGCTCTTTCTCAATGGGCTGAAGAGAGGGAAGAGAAGATGTAGTGCTGAGAATCCACACGGGCTGTTTGCTCAGAACATCAGGGGAGCCAAAGTTCACAAAGTTTTCTGCACTCACACGTGTCTCAACTATCGGAGGTGTAGGTAAAAAGGAGGTTTTGAATTCAAAGAAGCAGGAAAGTGGCGATGCCACAGGACCCATTTTTTTCTGGGATTCTCATTGTAGGAAACCTGTGAAAAGTGTCCCCACTTCTTTAACTTGTGCTGACTGCTTGTACCACCTCCCGTATGAATTATAATATCAACTGTGAGATCAAAAGTCCAGTCAGCCCACTTTTCTGTCTGAAATACTGCAGGGATCCCAGGGAAAAGGATGAAAACACAGCAAGTATACATTTATCTTTTGTATCTTCTGCAAGATACTTCTTGGGCCAAAGGCGTAGGATATCAAGGGGTTTGCAGCTAATTCAACCTCTTCCCCTGATCTGAGCAGATTTTGATTAAACTGGCATCCCTGGTTCACTGATGGAATTAATCACTTGGGCATAAGATAGTGAGAGTTTTTATAAATAATTTAAAAGTTCAGTCTCGTTCCTCAACTTCATTCCATGGGCAGTTGTACAGCATGTAAAATTTGTGTACATTATTTACACTGATTATCTCCAGGAGTTATTATGGTTCCATGAATCTATTCATGTGGTGTCTTGTATCTTGTCAAAATTATCAAAATAAATTAAATACAGAAACCTTATGATGCACTCAAATGAAGTCCATAGTCTTATCTTGTCCCCTAGTTCTTCATACAGATGCAAGGACTGAGTAGGAAAAGGGCTATCAATGTGGAAGCTGTTTTGGAAAAAGAAGGAGAAAATAAATGGTAACAACTTCTGTGGTTGAACTGATTCTCTTGTTCTCTGAGACACTGCCAAATCACATTTGAAGATACTCAGAGCTTTAAAACTGTCTTGGGGAGCTTGTTGAACTCTACCAATTTTTTAGGTGACTAAGTATGGACATGAGTTCTTAAAGAGATGGAAAATATCCTCTTTTAGTGTGTATATCTACATATTCCTTCCAGTTAAAAGTTTGGCGAAAGACATAAAGGAAATGTGTACTTCTGTATTGATAGTATCAAGCAGTGACCTAGGAGAAATCATTGTATAAAGCCCATTTCATAGTGAATGTTTTTCTGTTGGTTTCAAATAATACTAGCTCTGGCATATATTGGAGTAATAAGGAACTATAATAGAAATAAATCAGAATATGTATATTCTACAGGGTCTTGTTTACTCTCCATAAGAGTTTTTAAAAACAGTTTTAACATAGACACAATTATCTTTGAAATCTATTATGTTTAAACAGGTTAGTTTTGTTGCAGAAGAATATTAGTCCTTTGTGCAGTGTGACTGGAAAAAAATTATTTAAGAAACGTATTTGAAAAGCTGAAAACATAAAAGATCCCTTAGCTGGGGTTGGTTTCAATCCTCTTACTAGAACTTCCAAGATAATCTCTGACTGGATGCAGATCAGGAAATAAAAATTTGTGGCATCACTTTATGTTTGTGAGGCAAAACATAGACAGGAATTTGAATTACCAATGTCACTGTAAACTGTTGTCTTCACACATCCTACAGTGTAATAATCCAAGGGTAAACCTTAGCTGGACTATACACCTGCTCTAAGAGCTGTGTTCATAGTAATAACCATTTGAACTGTCTTTAACTCCTTGAGTAAGTTCCTCTAAGTCATTTCAGGTTATTAAACTGATATTCCCAGTATATATAGACCTAAAAAACAGCTATATTCATTTTCCGAACATCTTCAGATGTTGTGAAATACATATGTTTTAATTGACTCCTGTTGTATTTCCATGTTCTTTCCACACAGGCCAGATTCAGCATATCCTATCTGTGATGGCTCCATTTCTTATTACTGCAGAAATATCCAAACAGCACAAGAGTTTGTAGCCACCAGGCAGTGTGTTTAGAATCAGAGAAATAACTGAGAAACAATACAGAGGATGATGAGAAATATGAGGAATATCTATTTTTAGAAGCTAAAGTATATTTGTATTTAATTACACTGTGTTTCTATCTTGTGCAATACATATTGCCTCCAAACATGAAAAGAAACAAGCTGGAGTACATTTAAATGTGATCATCTGGTGTGAATGTTTTAGGCAACTAAATTCTGCCATTATGATTACTTTCCATTCTCATGTGGCATTTAATATTGGAGGAAGCAAAATAGTTCTGTGTGCTTGTAGTCTATCCAATATCAGTGTGTTACTGGGAAGTTAAAATCTCATCTAAACCAAAAATGTAAATCTGCCAGACCTCCCAAGAGTACTGAAAGCTTCTTTTTCTCTCCCTGTGATTTAAAGTGTGGAAGAGATAACATCACTTCTTTTGTATCTGGGAAATCATTCTTTCTGCTCATTCCTAAAAAGTTGTCCCTCTTTCAGCTTCTTCTTCAAAGAAGGATTGCTTTTCTGAGCCCTCTTGGTTCCTTTTTGAGCTTTCCTTTCATAGCTGAATAAAAATGCAGGTGTGCAGACAGAAATTATGTAGGATCCTGTCATTTTACCTTATAAGGTCCTGTCATTTCATGTCATTTTTTTAAAAAAACTTTTCATCTAGTGACCTTTTAAATTCCATTTATGAGTGAGGAAATGAAAATGTCCACAGGTTTGGGGCTTTAAATTTTTGTAGTAAATATCATATGCATCTCACTTTACCTAAATGATGTTATCCTGTTCAGCTTTATAAAGGTAAATTAAGAAAGGCTGGGAAGGAGGAAACAAAGCATGGCAATGAATTGATCACATCATGAAGCGTGCTTAGATGCCTGGGGAACTGGGTCTAACCAGGCTAGCAAGGCTTCTGAAGCTTAAACTGGAGTCTATGAGCAGAGGAAATGCAAAAATATGAGAGATCCTGTCCCAGGAAAGAAGAGAAATGAAGAATATCTCAAAGGAGCATCAGGAGCATGTTACAGCAAAAGAGTTGGCATCTTCACAGAGGCTTTAGCACAGACACTGCATATTATCAAAGAATGCAAAGAAAGGTCTAGTTTAGCACATTCTGCATGCAAACTTGTGTTGGTTTGGTCTTTTGCTGTGTATCTTTGGGTGAATAAACAAGGTGAATAAATAGGGAAGAAGATATTTCTCTGTCATTTTAATAGGCTTCCAGTGCCAGCCTCCCTGCAGTGTGAGGCAGGTGCCTGGAGCTCCACTGCAGGATAAATGAGCCAGGTGGTAAAAGCCACAGCTGCTTCCTCCTGAGTCATTCCTACAGGGTGCCCTGGACAGAGGCTGGAGGAGATCTCAGTCTTACGTGGTGGCTGTGCTAATGTTATCCCTGTAAGAGCCAGCAAGGAGGTTTTTTCCTAAGCAAAAATGATACAACTTCCTCGTAATATCTATTATTTCTTTGTAATTCTTTAGAGAAAATCTAAACTTGAGTAAGGGCAGCCACAGCATTGAGATGCCTGAATGAATTCTGTGAAGAGAGTCTAAGGTAATAGAAATAAAAAGACCAAATTGCTCCCAAGAACCTGTGGTTGATTTTCCCAAGTATACAAGGCATAAACTGGCTCTGAGCACACAGTGAATCATCACTGCTGCCATTTGGAAGAGCAGATCGCTCAGGCTGGGGCCCTGCCAATGTCATTGCTGTGTTTAATGCTGTAGCTCTGTGAGCCAGTGGGGCAAATTAATGTCTTCTGTGATAATTCCATTAAAGACTTATTGTTTTGAGAAATCACAGAAGGCAAAGGTCATGATCTCCTGGGAACTCTGATTTTGAGCTATTTTGCTCAGTATTTCTATATTTAACTTTACCACTGGGTTACTACAGATATTTGCATTGCCTCTCTTTCAACTTCCGTTCTTGCCTTACCAATGATTCTTGAAAACATTTTGGTTACTTATTTTAAAATATTTAATCCAGAGAATTATATTCTCTAATATGTTTTCACCTGATCAGTATATATTTGGGAGCAAATATGACCTGGAACAAAAATTCTTTGAGTTCTTGGATATGTTTTACATACTAGGAATGTTTAATAGAAAGGTACTACTGAGGACTGAGGGATCAGATTAGTAAATGCCATTGATGAAAACTTAGAGGTCATGACTAGTTAAATACTCCAAGAAATCTGTGTTGGAGGAACATCACCTAAATTTGTCATATGAGTACTTTATTCATTATGCACAGAATATAAACAACTAACTTCCTATTACAATGGTGATTGTTGATCTTCAGAATACAAGCACCAGTTATTTGCTGAAGTTGGGGTAATTCAGAGATGATTCTTGGGAGTTACTTTTACTTCAAGAAGTGGATCATTTCCTAGGCATTGTTCCATTGTGACAGCACAAAGCCTGAATCTGGCTGGAGGGCATGTGATTTAAGATTGCATTTCCTTACAGTATGGTATATATTTGATGGTTAATCCATCAGAAGAAAACGTTTGATGGGTGAGTGCTACAACTCTGTTATGAGGTGAACTGTCATTTAAGTGCATAATGCCAGCAAAACGCCCCACCACTGCTCAAGAGAGCAGCGCTGACAAGAAGAATAAAAACGGTTTGTTGGTGTAGGTTATTCAATTCACAGCACTGAAAAATTATGTCAGCAAAGGATTTTTATAATGGTGTAATTTGCATCTCCCTTAAAGGTGCAAATGTACTTTGGCTTTTTGAGCTCCAGCTGTTCTATGCAGCCCAACATCACAGGAGGCAAGGCAAGGAACTGGCTGGACCCTCTTCTCTTTCCTCTGACCTTAAGGGCAAAGACTTATATGTCTAAATCAGAGGAGCATGAGCATGACCCCCTCCTGTAATGAGACGAGGGAAGCACAGCAGGAACACATTTGGCAATCTGGGATCTGCTTGTAGGAACAAAGTGCCATTTTAACCATTTAAAATACAGGAGACTGCATCCAACACAACTCTGTCCCTGGGGACTGACCAGAACAGTTTTAGCCCTTGTAAGAACAAAGCAATCAGAGGCCTTGCTGCAGGAGCCCAGTGCCCTTTCACAGAGTTCCTAACAAAGGAATGACTTCTTATTTATTTATTTTATGTCTTCAGCTAAGCTTTGATGAGAGGTTCCTCAACTTTTCTGTAGAAGCTGCATTTCCTGTCTGAGATAGTGTTTAAGATGAAGACTGACTCCTTCTCCTATTTCCTTTCTACAGACCAAAAGGAGACCCTTTCAAAGAATACAGCCTTTAATCTGGAGGCAAACACATGCCCTGTTTGAAGCCCTCATCTCTTCTACAATGACTAGTGTTGCTGCTTGCAGGTAACAGTTTTTATCTCATTTAATCCCTTATAGCTCCTTCCTTCACTTGTATTATGCCACAGAGGAATTAGACCCCTTTTATGCTGTGCTTCTGCTGGTGGATCATCATGGCATTGGGGATCAGTAAACACACATTTAAGCCAATAAATCAGCTACTTCAGCAATGCCTTGTTTTATTCAGCATGGCAATCTCACAGCACATTCAATCTTAACTGAAAGGGTGTTTCATTAGTGTTTTTTAGATACGTAAGACCCAATTTCACACAAATATTCTTTTATTTATTTGTTACTTTATTATTATATTATTTCTAATACTACTAGTATTGGTAATAGTGGTGGTATTATTCATTTGATGTGAATCTCAAGATGTAAATCACTAGAGAATTTTTCCACTAAGAAGCCAATTGGATGGTTATTGCAAATAGTGGAAAAAAATATTTGAAACTCCAGAGGATGCTGGGATGAGCCTTTTTTGGTCATACTCGTATTGACCAGCTGTGAAATAAGACACATTCTCTAGCAGCATGATATCCCTGTAAGAGGCTTTATAGTCTGATGAATAATCATTAACATTTATTGGCCAAATGTTACACTGATAGCCTCTAGTTAAATAAGGACAGAGAAAGAACCCCACTAATTTAATGTAGGTGGATATCCCTTCTCCTGCATGCTGACTAACATGGTGTTCGTTTGGCCATCAATTAGAAGACACTTCTTTCCCTCATAGGCTCATAATGTTTCTTTTCTAGTGATTTTTTTTCTTTATCGTGAAGTTGTGAAAGCTGGAAATTTGTTTGGATCAGTTAGTATCAATGTGAATTATACATGCCAAATTATAACTTTGAAGTTACTTGGTATATTATTTATATTTTTAAAAATATAGGCTCCTTCACCTGTAATGTTAGTAAAATTCAGAGATGTTTTGGGTAAGTGTATTTTACTGTCTCTTCTGCTCTCTTATGGACCTCTCATACACATTTAAGACTCAATCCAACTCCATTCAATGGTACATTTGCCACTGATTCAGCAGTAGTTGGATCAGGGTCTTCATTTGGAGGAAATGGATGACAAATGCCTCAGAAAGAGATGTTTTGAACAGGTGAATAATGTGGAAAAGGTGAGTGGAAGGAGCTGCCGGTTGTTCTTAACAGCTCAGTCAGAACACCTGGCACAATGGAACGTGCATTGAGCAGGGTGTGCATTACACAGCCCCAGGGCTGGCAGCATTGCTGCATATTCCTACAGTTATTGGTTTTCTGACCAGTCACTGTAGGTTACTCTGACTGTCTTCATTTATGGAAACAGATGTTTATTTGTGTCCATGTTTATGAGAGTTTGGTCATGGAGTTCAGGTCTATGCCAGTAAGTGCTAAAAGCAGCAGTATTGTTTCCTTTTGCTGTTGCTCTATGGAATACTCTTCCCTTTCGTCCTCTGTCCTGATTTACAGAGTGCAAACTGAGCAAATGTGGTGTCATTTGAGCAGCTGCTTCTGTTCAGGTTCACCTGCTGGTAAGGAGATGAAATTCCAACATTTCTATTCCTTTCTAATAACACACAGATTCCTGATGCTCAGGCTCTCTTCTATGTCTTTCAGTTGCCTTCTTCCCAGCTATTTTATTCTACTTTCTAGAGCTTACCTGTGGCAAATCTGGGGGAGGGAAGGCTTTAGCCAGGCAGGAAAAAATTATCTGAGAAACTCCAGTGGAAAAATAATACAGTATAACTGTGAAGCAATGTTATTCATGGAGAGTTGGTGGAAAATGCTTGTTGGCATTCATACTTCTTCATTAATCACACTTACATAAAAATTATTTTTGTGAAATACATATTGTACAACTAAATCTTTATTTCAAATGTCGCTTTTTTGTTTGGTTGGTTTGGGTTTGTTTGTTTGTTTGGGTTTGGGGTTTTTTTGCTTCCTTGAAGGACTTGTCCAATTGAAGAGATGCATTTTTAAGAAAAGTTGTAGTTAAATTTTGGGCAAATATGTGTCTATCTTTTTGTTTACATGTCTTTGAAAGCACATTGAAACTAACAAAAAGAGTGGATTGTACCACTGAAAACAGTGATACATGTAAAGTCATGGCCTGTTGATGAAGAATAAAATTAAAATCTAGCTGAAGTATAGATCAGCATCCCTGCAAATTCCCACCAAGGAGAGAGGGAAGTCCAGTGTTAATCACAGGAAAAGAAAATGCTGTACAATCTATAATAGATTAAACAACAAAAATGGATAGAGACCTACAGAAGTTATGACAAATATTTATAAAATATAATAGAGTTGGCACTTTTTGAAAGCATGCTTTCTTTTAATTGTCTCTTAGAATTCTGTTGCAGAGTTAGTATAAATTCTTAGCACTACAGAACACTTTATAGTGGATGTTTTCTTCTTAAATTTCATTTGACTAACAGGTTGCTACACATTCATACCATGTCGTGGAAAACTGAATGTAGATCATCTATTTTGGATAGAAATTACAGACTTGCAAATCATTACATAGCTGCTTGACACTAGTCATGCAACTTGTGTGAGTTCAGCAGAACTGCCTATAATAAATGGTAAGTTAAATAGGTGCAAAAGTTTGTGCAATATCAGCACCTGAGATTTTGAAGACACCTGCAGAAGGCCAGGTAATTTTACAAAGAGATCAGTAAAATCAGTCCCATGAATACAGCTGTAAATCTGTGGTGGTTTGCTGTATGTCATATCACAATAGCTTTGATTAACCACAAATCCCTGCAATAACATTTCTGTTCTCCCAAATCCTGGTTTCACCCAAAGCATATGATCCATTTCACCAGAACCATTTCTGAACTGTTCATTTTCTCTCTGATCACTCCCTCCACTTCCCTGATTCAGTACATTAGGACATAGAGCTTATGGGAGTGACAGAGGTGAAGTTTTCTTTAAAAGGAAGTTGTGTTCATTTTTTATACATTCAGAGAGGAGAGAATATTATTATTTCTTTAATAAATAACATTACATCAAAAATACACCTGACTTCTGTTACTGATTCCTCATGCTCATGGTAACAGCATCATGAGGCCTCACTGGCTGTTGTTGCAAGCCTGAGGGACACTGGTGGAAACTGGAGCATGAAAAGTGAATTGTTTCTCTATCACAATATACTGTTGATCCTTCTAGAACATTTTTGGTTGTTTTCTCTGTGCATGTGATATAGAAAATGGAAGCATGAAATGAAAATACTCTGTTTGGAAAAGCTGAAGATTCTGTTTGATAAACAGAACTAAAGTATTTATAAGACTTGAACATTTCCTTTTTGGGTCAATGCCTTGTCATTTTCTTCCCTGGGGCTAAAATCTCAGCACATTTTTGGGCATTCAAATCACGGCCTGAACTCAGGAAGAATGAGGGGATGAGTCTGATAGTGTGGGCATTCTGTTTCCTCTGTCTATCTGCCTTGTCACACTCGTGTCCTTGGCTTTTGTGTGCTGGTTCTTCCAGCAGAAGACCAACACACATCAGGTGTTTTGCTCCCTCCCAGTCTTCTATAGGGGACTGAGATTAGTCCTTCAGAAATTGTTGAGGTTCAGATGTCAGCCCTAATTCCCAGATTTGATAATGTCATGAAGACAAAAACAGTCAAACTTGGATTGCCGTCATCCCTCCCTCCATCCCACTACACTCTGTCCTCTTCACACTTGTCCAAAACTTTCGGTGATGGCCATATCCAGATTAGGACATTCCAAGAAGAAAGACAGAAAACTACGTCAGTTACTAAAGACCTTTTATTCCCTGTGGATTTTTGGCTGCAGAACACACTCTGAAAAGGAGGCAGGGCTTCAAATAACAAGGGCAGGTCAGAGCAAGGCAGTGCTGTGTCCCCTGTTCTCTACACTAGCACAGTACTGTGGACTCCTGCAGCCTTCTGTGATGAGGTTAATCTCCCACTCCTACAGGAGCATGAACTGAAACAGGCCCATACCTGTAGCTCAATTTTATTTCAGAACAGGATATAGTGTAGTAGCAGAAACCCATTCCTATTATTTTATGCTTCTCACAGGATCCTAATTCACAACCAATTTTTCATAGAACCCTCTGTTTTAAGGATACTTTGATGTACACATCATGGACAACAGCCTGGGACCTACAAAGAGTGAGAGCAATACTTGGAGCTCTTACTTTGGTTTCTACCACTTCCATCTTCACTGATTAGTGCCTTACACTGACAACACTCCTATTGTCTTTGGGGGCAATTAGTAAAGTACTATGTTGTTCAGCATGACTAGGAAAGAGTCTCAATAATTGACCTTTAGATAATTGGAAGGGATCACTGAATCACAGAATACGCCGAGGTGGAAGGGACCCACAAGGATCATCAAGTCTAACCCTAAGTCCTGCACAGGACCGCCCCCAAGAGTCACACCGTGTGCCCAAGAGCATTGTCCAAACTCTTCTTGTGTCAGGCTTGGAGTTGTGCCCACTGCCCTGGGGAGCCTGTTCAGTGCCCAACCACCCTCTGGGGGAAGAACCTTTTTCTAATAACCGACTTAAACCTCCCCTGACACAACTTCAGGCCGTTCCCTTGGGTCCTGTCACTGATCACCACAGAGCAGAGATCAGTGCCTGCCCCTCCTCTTCCCTTCACGAGGAAGTTGTAACTGCAATGAGGTATCCCCTCAGTCTCCTCTTCTCCAGCTGAACACACTAAGTGCTCTCAGCTGCTCCTCATACGGCTTTCCCTCCAGACCCTTCACCATCTTTGTTGCCCTCCTTTGGACACTCTCTAATGGCTCAATATTTTCTTACATCGTGGTGCCCAAAACTGCCCCAATATTGCAGGTGAGGCTGCCCCAGTGCAGAGCAGAGCGGGACAGTTCCATCCCTCACCCAGCTGGTGATGCTGGGCCTGATGCCCCCCAGGACACAGCTGACCCTCCTGGCTGCGAGGGCACATGGCAAGGAAGTGGGGTAGAGAGAGAAAGGGGAGAGGAGAACTACATAGGACATCTATTAATGAATTCAAAGTAAAGATCTCCTTCTCTGAAGTCATTCTGTAACCTTAAAATAGCAGTGAGTTCTAAAAATAGCAGTGAGATCCTCGATGGGTGAGCACTAGCAATAGGTCCTTAGAAGCGTTGGGAGCTGTGCACAGCTAGTCTGAGTCCCATGATCTGAGTGTGTAGCTGTGGTGTGACTACAAGCTTTGCAGTGAGCACACTGCAGTGAGATGGCCTTATTACAGGCATTTTATCTAGATGAAACTAAACTGGCACTTACTGAATGTAATTAAGTGCATAATATGAACAGCACGCAATTTTGTAATTAAAGATTGGTACAGAACACTACTCAGAAAGTTACATTATTTTTAATGATGCTTTTACTGTAGGGAAACTGAACTGATCAGTTTCCCAGAATTTACAAATCAGCTTCCCAAAATTTACAGACACACATAGAGGTTTGTTGTCATTTATAGATATTAAATTATGAACATTATATTACAAACAAATCATCTTACCCATACGAGCCTTATTTCATTAGCTTCTCTTAGTTAGAAACTCTTTTTCAGTCATATTTTGGGGCAAATGAAGCGTCCATCCTTCCTGCCTGCTTCCCAAGCCATCTGTCAGTTGTGATCAGACGTGCCGCACGCCACGCAGCACAAAACTCGACCTGATGCCTCCTAACCGGGAAAGCAGGAGGCAGGAAGTTCCAGCTGAGGTTCACAGTTCCAAAGTCCGCAACCTTCTAATATTTTCAAGGTTTCATGTGTTTTACACAGGTCAACACATGGTCTGCTTCTCCTGAAAGTTCACTGACAGTTTAGTAACGTCGTGAGCTCCAGGGTTAGGGGAGAGAGAAAAGTACATTTATGCAAAATAACTATCTAATGGTAATTTTTATAGCATAGACATTTTAGTAAAATCTCGCCAGGGATCAGATTCTCGGCTGTGAGAAAGACCTAAATTTGTTTCAACTCTGATGTACCAATGCATAAGCTGCATTACTCTCACATATGGAATCCTATCACTGCTGTATCATAGATGTAATTAAAAACCTGCCATAACAAATGTGCACTATGCCCTACCAAGCTCTTGTGCTGACAAACTGCCAGAGGGGAAGAGTTTGATCTTTTACTCAATGTGGCTTGCCTCTGGTCCTAGAGGTTTCATCAAAGGACTTGAGAGAAGCAAGCCATGATGGAGCAGCAGGGAGAGGCAGCTTCAAGTAATCGGCTGCCAGGCTACCCGGCCTTCCCGTTACAACTTGCACACTGCTCTAGCACCAAGCAAAAGATAGGCAGAGCAAAACACTGAGCACAGTTTGTTTTATGGTGATAGCAGCTCCTTTCTACTAAGAATGTGAGTAGCAGAGTTCTGCACCAGCTGGTACTTCTGGGTGGTCTTCAAGGCTAACTTCAAATACCGGTCTGTGCAGTAAAACATCATGGAAGTGTCAGAGACATAAGTAACTCTGGGAAGGTCCTTATCAGCAGACAAGCCTCCATTTTTTGACCAGCTACGCACTGAGAAGGAGCATAACGAGCCACCATTCCTGCCTAAAAATCCTAAGGCAAGGATGCATATAAAAAAAAGCCAGTATGCAGGATGTTTCTTTGAATAAATGAGTTCTCAAAATGAAAGCCAAATAATAATGATCAAATGCTAATAAGTATCTTCATCTACTTCCCAGTTGTAATAATCTCCCACACAAAAACGTAGCTGACTTGAGTGGTGGCAGGCCAGAGGATGATCTCGGGAATTGTTTACATATATGAAACCTCCAATTCATTTATTCAATTCTTTTTTGTCTGTATTCCTATAAAAGTCTTCAGTATATGTCTCCTAATATCACCACTCAAAATAAATTCCTATATGACCATTATTGATATTATTTAATAAACAAAGCTGAAACCAACCTAATCAGAATATGTATCAAAGAACCCTTGATGTTAACATGCAGAACATCACTATTCCCAAATGGCTACTTTAATAAAATTGTAAGAAATTATTTTGCCTAAGGACTATATCTAGAGTCCCCAGAAATCAATGAGAATGTTTTTATGATTCAATAGGATTGACATCAGACCATAAATGAGCAGCATATTTTATAAAACATATCAGTTATTTACAGCAGGCAGAAACCCTGGAACTAATATTTCAAAAAGCATATGGAAGAAGATGGATGCTTCTTTGTTTAGAAAATTTGTAAAGCTTCAAATCAGTGGTGAAGTTTTCTACTCATTTTACTTGTGAATAAAATCATTAGAAACCTTCACTGCTTTAAATAATCACAAGATCAAATACTGTATTGGGAATGGATATCTGAAGTGATACTAAAGACAAAAAGCTTTCATTCAAAGAAGGTATGTAAAATCTGAAATTTATAGCTCTTCTTTTGCTAATTCAATTTGAAAATAAATGTTATTTTCAATAATCCTGCATTAATTTTAATAACACTAATTTTTTTCATAATGGAAGCACTTAAAAAGTATCCAGATATCTTTCTGCACTAAAGGCTAAGACAGGAAAAAAAAATCACCTGGGAATGTTAAAATTCAAAGACCTAAATATATCTATGACATATTCCAGCTGTATACAAACTGCACTTAATCCTGTATGGAGAACTTGGCATTCAAACCAACAGCTCTAACAAACAGAACTACGTTTTCATTTGCTATTAGTGCCCTTCACTTTTGTCTGCTGAGGGAAAGGTTCATTTGAAGACAAAGCTTTTGCTGGGTAGAATAGCAGAGCACACTCTGTCAGTGTTATCAGTGTCTTTCAATGTGGAACATATTTAACTTGACACAGGAGTAAAAAGAAACATAGAAATAGGACTTGTGAACTGAAGTAAAAATGTATTGAGCTCTATTATATCTCTTGGGAACAGAGAAGCAGAGGAAAGGCAGTGGCACCTTCAGTATCCCACATCACGGAGGAAAAAATAGTTTTGTTAAAATACACTGATGGAAAGCCTGGATTTTCAGAAGAACCAGAGCTCACATCCAGACCCTGAACACAGCAGAACCCAACAACAACCATTACCAGCACCATGGCTGGCAGGAGAGAGCAAGACAGCTAAACTCCAGTTTTCCTCTGAGACCCACAGCGTACTCCTGTTCCTTGATGGCAGTTGTACAGTGGCACCACAGCACCCTCCCAAACTTCTGTGATATTTCTAACACTTCTTGTGTTCCATCCTACTCCCTGAAGAAGTCATGTCTTTTTTATTTGCACAGTGATAGCAAAAGCAGCTCCTGTGGCTCAGAAATGCAGATTTCTGAAGAGTACCAAGAAGTAGCAAGAGCAGAGCTGCTCCAGGAGGTGGGTAACCCAGGAGTCCCAGGTGAGCACAGGACAGGCCCTCACTGGCTGAAGCACAGCCCACGGCAGCTGAGCAGGGTCTGAGAACAGAGCTCATGACAGCCCCGGGCAGAGGGACGTGGTGACCCTCATCCAGCATCCTGGCAGCAGGGAACAGGGACAGAAAACTTGTGACACCAGCTACAGTTTAGGTCCAAGGTCCTTCCAAGAGACAAGGCTACAACACAGATCCAAGGGTGGCACAGGGGGTAAAAGCAGAACCAAAAGTGAACTGGAGAGAGCTGCAGCAAAACTGAGAGCAACACCAAACCTCTCAGCCTGAGCTTAAAGGAACCTCTCCAGGAGTGGGAGGGGTATGAGCTGAGGCGGGTGAGGGCAATTAATGCCAATGAGTGTAGTCACAGCCCTAGCCAAGGCTGATATACGTGTGTCTTGGCTGAGCAATGGGTTTAGTTCTCAGTGTGGCTACCTGGGACCACAGAGGATTTTGGTTAATAATCATTGCTTAGCTTACAATGAGTTTACTAAAGGTCTAGAGTGAAGTTCTAATTTTTGTAGCTGGTCCTGTTTATGTATCAGAATATTTATTCCTTATTAAATTGAAGAAATGTAGAAACAACATTATTCTCATAATTCTCATAATGTGGAAACAACAATAATAAACATTCAAGGTTGCTTTCCAGGTATGTATTTATTTTATTTTTGTGTTTATACCTTTAGTACAGTAGCAAAATTCTATTTAGTCATTACACTTGTTTCAAAAAAGAAAAAAATATTATTTTGCAGGTAATATGGGAGATTTGCTTCTTTCACTATAAATTGAGGTCCTAGGTTTTGGAACAACTGACACAAAAGAGGCTGTCATATCATTGTATCTATCTAAAGCAGGCAATTGTTATTTATGATGATGTCACAAAAACAAATTTCATACAGAGTCCTGAAGAAACATGGAAATTGTTTTATAACAGCTTAAAACAGACTTCATAGTATTTCTAGCAAAAAAGTTTACACTTCAGATTGATATCGATGCTCCTCCCACTACACAAAGTTAAAATTAAAGCTTTATGCAACTTTTCAAACCAGTGATGAGAGTAAAATAGATTTAAATGCTATAAGCACAACATGAAATAGCCGCTGTTCCTTCCAGCCCCTTCTCTCTTATGCCACAGGAGCAGGAAGGGAACTGGTGATTGTAGGCCCAGGCAAGGGAGGAAAGGCAGCAAGAACCTGAGAGCTGCTTTTGAGTGTTGCAGTGAATGACTTCTAATTTAGCACACCTTACAATGTGTTAATTCAATTTACAAGGTTTTAAGAGCAACAGCTTAATGAAATAAGTATCTATTCTTATAAATGTTTTTTACCCATTTTTAAGGCAAGAAGGTATTTGAATGAATCTCTGAGACTTCTTATTGGCACAGGATTCTGTCCTCCACATCTAGGAACTATCTGAGTGCAGAGGACTAAACCTCTTTCCCAAACAGTTCCTTCACACAGTGTAAACCTGCTGCTGCTTTTATAATGCTGAATTCCTGACACTGAATGTGCTGTACAAAGAGATAGATAGACATAAGCAAAATGTGGTCTGAGAGGTGCTGAACAATTTGTGATCTCCTGTAGTCTCAGATACAACTTCACCAAGCAGTCTCAAGGTTCTGGATGTCTGTCTCTCGTTTCTAAGGGAAGGGCAATTAAAATAAAGAAGAAAAGCTGTTTGAGTTGGGAACCCTGCCAGCAAGGTCCCTCTCTGTAACAGCTTAACAAGGCATTCTAATACAGTGCCATCAACTGCTGAATTCATGTTAAGCCTGTGATTTATTTTAACTTTTTTTTCCTCTTTAAAGCGGAGCTTACTGGCCCTACATGAATATAGAATTAGTAATTCTGTATTAATATAGAATATATTCATATAGAATTAATATGAAATTAGTAATCTTAGTACTAACAACTTCATGATGAAAAACAAAGCTTCGAGTAGTGGAAAACTGCATCTTAAGAAATAAGAAAAGCCAGTTCCTCACAATTGTATCATAACATTTTTGAGAGTGAAGATTATCAAGGCTAGATTGGTTTCTTCAGTCCTGGGGATGAACAGTGTGTGAGTACTCGTTCAGAAGCTTGTGTTTCTGAAACCACATGATCCGTTTTTATCTCTTTATGTAGGTATGGTCTGACCTTATGAAATTCCAACTGCAACCACATGAATAATATTTAGATTGGTCCTTTGTTATTGAGATTTTTTTTAATGTGAAATTATGTGCAGCATAAAGATTACATGCCTGATTAGTGAAAATCACACTGTTTAAGGCTGCATTCGATTTCTGCTTTTATTTCTAAAAGCACAAATAACAAAACAATTATTATACAAATATTATAACAATAGTTATATAAATATTATGACAATTTCTTATACATTCTGCTCATATTTATTTGTAAGATTCACAATACTGCTGTTTCATACTTGGTCCTATACTAACATTTCAGGGGAAAAGTTACAAACATTTAAACATTAGGTTAATTTTAAGAGCAAAATATTCTTCCTGAGGCCATGTTTGATTTAATTAAAATAAATATTAGGGATAGGAGTGTGTGCTGGCTTGGAACCTAAATTTCCTGAGCTTGGTTAAAATAAAGTATCTCCCACTGATACATTAAAGATTTGAAGTAAAGAACAGCATTCCATATTTCTGTGGTATAAGGCCACCCCTCTCCAGATGATAGAACTTGCAAATCTTTTGTGTAGTTTTGTTGTATTTCATGAACGAGGCTGTGTGGGAGCTGCAGGTTAATCAGGCACAGCACTAATGGGAACGGCTCTCCCTGGATTTCTGTCCCTGCTGACACGTCCTGCAGTTCTGGTCCCGGGGTCCCCTGCGAGGCACTACAGTTATGTTCCTTTTGGGTGCTTTGAAAATCGCTTTGCAAGTTGCCTTTCAACAAAAGGAAGTATTTGTTAACATGCTGTGTTTGCAAGTAGCATTTAAGCATTTTTATCATCTAATCAGAAAGCTGCAAGGAGCATTTAGTGAAAAGGAAATCTTTGCAACTTGGGACATCAGCAAATGAAAAGTGACAAAATTCAGTGGAAACATTTTAGTGTTTCTGAATCTGTTTCCTGTCAGAGGCTTAACAATTTGCATGGTTGAGAAGTAAAAAACAAACAGAAAAAAGCCCTAAACTTTGTTCTTACTTGATTATCAAATAAAAGCAGTTGTCATTTGAATGTTTTCAGGCGTGCTTGTGAGCAGCACGTTTTGTGCATGGCTGCAATGCTGAGGGAGCAAACTGTGTTTGGCTTCAGGTGCTATTTGCTGCGTGAGGCTGAAGTGATTCACTAACTGTGTTTTACTGTGCTGATGTCTGTAAATGACGTAAGTACAGAGTAATAATTAGCAGTGGCCAGAGAAGTGTTGACACAAATTCCTAGAGGAGAAGATTTACTCTTCGTGCTGATCTGTCAGTAAACAATGCTAAACTTTACCAAGAAACAACAAGTTTTTAGTCTGTAAGTCCTTTTGTTCATGAACGTTGCTGAATTTTACTTTCCATCTGGCCCGGGTCCTGGGGGCTTTATGCTTATGCCTATTGATAAAGGCCAGGTGGTCAAGTTTTGGGAGCTGTCTGTCACTTCTTCAGAAATGGGATGTGGCTGTAGTGGAGAGAAAAATAGAGAAACAAAAGGGGTGGGCAGGGGAGCAAAATTCCTCTCATTCCCAGCCTCTTCTCCTGTTCAAGCTCAGCAACACCTGGATGTTCCCTCAGTAATGGCTGCTCTGGGGATTCCATGGAGGCTGCTGGGAGAAGCGAGAGTGTCTTTCATCAAGCAGTATCTCGAGAGTGCTTGGTGAATGCGCTGCAGCCTTTCCATTGCTTTCTGAGATGTTTGTGGTAATTGAGCTGTTGTGCCTAGAAAGTGCTCTTTGCTGGGCTTTGTTGAGAACCTTCCTCTAAAACGATTCATTCTCTTGTCAGGAAAGGATGTTCGTATAATGTGTATAGTTACTGGCTATGTGGTGGCATTAGTCTCGTGTTTGTAATAATTTCAAGTCACATTTCTCACAGCTTGCTAAATACATTAGCTCATTTTCATACCGTGTGAGTCCCTATCTTGCAGTTTCTGCTTAATTGAGATGAATTGTGTGGGACAGAAGGCACCTTGTGCTCTTTGTCATAAAATGTGCATCTAAAACTTAAACCCGGAATGTTTCCTTACAGAGCACAGACCTCTGGGCTTGTAGTAACTTTCAGCTGCTTTTATCAGGATTGACTTTAGTGACATCTGTATCCTCTTGGAGGAAAAAAACCCCAGACATTCTTAAATACAGGAGTAAGATGTCGGAAGACATTTAACAAAATGCAACTTCAGTGTTGTTTAGGATATAAATTTTATTTAGGTCTTCGTGGTCATTGAATCCATGTTTCAGCAAAGGAAACTTTGCTGGAGCAAACTGGGTCAAAACTATTGTACTGGTTTGAAGACGGCATAAATGTAACTGGAGAAGTTTAGCTGGTACTTGGCTTTTTCCGTGTCAATGCAGCGAACAGGTGGCTATTTACAGCAGTGTTTACTAAAGAGGTACTTAGGATAATATTTACTAACTAAGAGCAGTGGAGAGAGAAAGCAACCAAATATTTTGGTTCCTCTGGAATTCCTCCCTTGTCAGCATGGGAGCGCAGTGGGCTCGGGCAGAGCAGTGAGGCTGCAGCTTGTTTTCCGTCCCTTCCTCACTTTCCTTCTTCAGCTCCTCCCAGAGAACATGTGGTGTCTTTTACACTGAGTGTGAGGAGGAGATCCTTTGCTAATGAGCTGTAGTGGAAAGCAGATGATCGTGTCTGCTCGATAAATTCTCACTAAATCTTCACTGAGGGCTGAATTGAGATTCATTGCATACTATTTACATATTACATTGATTCCTTGGAAGTTTATTGCTAGCCAGTTTCCTTTTCACGGTGACTTCTGTAAAAATTTCCAGGTGTTGCAGAAGTATTGGAAGTACTTATAAATGTTCTATGAAAAGCATCTTAAGGATCTGAATTTTCCCAAGCTTTAGGTATTGTCCTATGATTTTTTTTATGCTTATTAAGTGATTCAACTGAATTTGTATCTCTCTCTACTTGTGAAAATTATTTTGAAGCAATGGCTCGTTTCAGTTCAGTGGGAGAAGTGATTGATGAATTGTGCATCTTGCATAGTACCAGATACTGACCATTGTCCATAATTCTGTCTAGTTTTGAAAGCACATTTAAATATTTTCCTATTTTAAGGTTTCCATTATTTTTCTTCCTTGATAAATAGGAATAATAGCTTCTAGACATCTTAATATTTCAGATATCATATTTACTAATTTCAATTTTGAAAAAATTTGTTATTTTAATGTTTTGTTAACTCCTTAATATTGCACCCATCTCTAGAAACCTCAGTGTTTCTGTAGAGTGCCTGACAAATGCTGGTAAGTTTAACTTCCAGCTTGAAAAGTTTAGGAGCTTATTAGGCACTGCTACATTCAGCAGAGCCCTTCCATTGCTTTCTTTAGGAACTGAGTCAAGTCCATAATTTGTGTTTTCACTTCCTCTGAACCTAAAGGACTTTCAAATCTTGGTCATGTATGGGACTGAACTGATTATTTTGCAAGTTTACATTATTTGAAAGTTTACAACTTTATAGATTGTTGTATTGCTTACAGTTAACTTTATTCCCCTGATAAGAAAGGTGAAAAATTTCATAAATATATGGTGAATATACAAGTTAAAATTTTACATATGATTAGGTGTTCAACCTGTAACTGGGACCAATTAAAAAGGAAGATAATTTGATTAAAGCCTATAGGCTGAGGGTACCATACAGATGTACTCAGAATAGATCTTTGGAAACTATTGAAGAGTTGTCTAACACAAGAGCAGGGTGGGAATGTTTTGCTCTCAATTAGTCCGTGTAATTGGCTGGTGTCAGAGCAATACTGTAGAACAGACTTGCAATGTGATACCTACGAATGAGGAGATTTACCTTCAGTCTTAGACACTAATTGAGGTCAAATAATGTAACTGGAAAGCTCACTTTGGACCTAAGACCAGTGTCAATTCGATTTCCTAATGCAGATCCTACCTGCATTTTATTGTAAAAATTATATAAACTGACCTGGCTAGATACAGATTCCCTGGGAAAAATGAAGTATAATAGCCTCTTTTTGGTTTTGTATTCACCAAATAGCTTCCCTTAAAGAGTCTGGTTTACAAAACCTGTGTGCAAACTGCTGGTTGCCCAGTTATTCTTGGCATGAGCTTGATTTCAGTTTTGTATTCACAGAAAACAAAGGAACAAAAAGCACTGTGTGGAATGAAGATGTGCAGTTTTAAGTGTGGCTCCATGTTGTCCAATATACTTATGGAGCAATGTGATGGTATTTTTAAGATGATGCCTAAGTAATCAAGCATAGCATGAAATATTGTGAGCTGCATTTGGCAGCTAATTCAACACTTTGCAATCCTGATTAGAGAATGAACAGGTTTATGCAGGTAGGTGGTTATAAAATAAACATTGTCAACTACTGGTGTATATAGCTTTAGTTTGAATAGGAACAAAGTAAAATCAACTGTAAATTTTAAAAGTTTATTATCTTACATAGTTGCCATGTCTTTAATTTCATATTTGTACTGGAATGATGATAATATAAATGTCTGCAGTGCTTGTTGGAGGAACAGGATCCTTCCAAAGGTCTCAAGATTGGCATTTCATTCTGTTAAAATCTGGATTAACACACCGTTGACATTAGAAGGGCAAAACTGGTTTGGAAGCAGACTCCCTAGAAGACCAGGATAAAAATGAGAGACTACTAACAAATCTGAAACATGCTGTTAGGTTTTGGACCTTTCAAAGACATGTATTTTGAGATAAATGTGCAATAAAGCCTGTGTTTAATCTAGGAAGAGGAGCAGTATTCTACTGGTAAAAAGCAGAAGGAAAATAAATTGCATCATCTATAACCTTTGCAGTCATAGGCTCAGTGAACAGAACATCAAAACCAAATGTAAGGAAAACAAGCCTCTGTATTCAATTTACCTAGTGATATCCGGCCTTACAAGAAGATTTAAGTACATTCATTCTTTTAGCTACAGTGTGAGAAAATCAGTACCGAGCTCAGTCTTCAGTGGATGAATATATCTAGGGGAAAAATTGCTTGAAGCTAGATCCAAGGTCTGTCAAAGTGACTGGAAATAGTTCCAGAGGCTCCAGGGGCTGTAGAGGAGGCTCTTAAACATGTAAATGAAAGTTCGATTGCTTTGGGTGAGCAGTATTTCTGTTTAATCATCCGGCAAAATAGATCTGATTATTTGGAACAGCAAATAGCCATTTGGTTTCTGACAGAGTGCATGTTTAAGCATATCAAATGTGTTTGGAGTTAGAGAAGGAAGAATCTCAAGATGTTTGGGTTTGGTTTGGATACGCATCCAAAGTCTGCGTGCTTTGTTAAAGCTCTTTATCTGCACCAAGGGCTCGTTGAGCAATGAGCCCTTTGCGTGGCTCTTCCAGCACCAGAGAGCCAAGAGTGCCAGAGCAGCCTGTTGGTAAAATGAATGAAAAATTCCTGGGCAACAACAGAGGGTTTTTTGAGAAGCAAGTGTCTTTAAAAACAGCTCAGCTTCCCAAAGTGTTTGTGTGAAGATAGTTTGACACAAACTCTGCTTCCACGTCAGAGGCTGGCTGAGGCCACTGTCCCCCTCTGAGCTGGTGTCCTCCTGTCCTGCTGCAGACACAGCCCTCCAGTGCCCTGAGGGTCCGCTGGGGCTTTGCTGGCAACACTGACATTGCTGCTTTGGTGTAACATGAAAATCTTGCAGGTGTCTTTCTTCACAGTTTCCTTTTGGGTGTGTGGACGTGCATGGGGGTATGGAAGGGGGATGGTGGGGAGTGAAATCTAGAATTTGCCTTCCAGTCCCGCCCAGATCAGGGTCTCTCCTAGTGCTGGTGTGATGGCTCCATTTGCTCTCCCTGCTGGGTGCTTGAGAACGTGAGAAGTGCTGATGTCCTTCCCATCCTGAAATTAGGAACCTGCAGTTGTGTGTCCAGGAGAATCTGACTGTGGCTGGGCATGGTGAAAATTAGGAGGTATGAAAGAGTCATATGGAGACAAAACTCTCCATGTTATGCCTGCTTTCTTTCTGTTGGAAAAAATCTTTACTGCAGGAAGAATACAAAACAAGGAGAGTGAATCCTTCAATGTATTGCACTTGCATAGTTGGAATTGTGCTTTAAACTGCTGCCAGTGCAAAATACCAGTGCTAGTCTGCTCATGAGACAGCCTGGCTCATGGGAGATGGTACCTCATGGAGTTCATGTTGACAAAATATATGAATTCCCATTTTTCATTGAGATGAAACCGATCCAATGGAGCAACTGACATCCCTTAACTTAGAGATGTGGCTGAAGTTATGGCTGTGTGCACTCTTACTAAATTTGTCACTTTGAGTCTGACAATTTATGGAGCTCTGTCACTGCAATGACAGAATCTGTACCTAATTTATGGAAGTTTTACTCTTCTGAGAATTCCTTTCCTAAACAGAAACCAGCCAAATAAATTTTATTTTATATCTAATTAGATTATAAGTAGGTAAATATGTATCTAAGGACCATGGATTAACCTGAGGGTATTAAATGAAAAATTCATTTCTTGATTGCTTTTGAAAAGGACCATAAAAAGTATCATTCTGAAGAGAGCTGTCATCTCTTATTGGCCTCTGTCTGTGTGTGTTTTTATTTGTTTAAGGGGAGGAGTAGAAGTCGTCTTTGGCAAGGTTTCCTTGTCTAAGAATCTCTGATTATGACTGTTGTGCTTTAGCTATCCTGGTGCCTGGTTCTGTGCCAGGATTTGTCAGGATGGAGGATGTTCTCAGTGGTGGTGTGCTTTTTGCCACTAGCAATGGTTTTTCCTAATAGGGCAAGTTTATAAGGCGCATTACCAAGAAGGGAATAATGGGAAAGGAATTTTCAGTGCGATTTTTTTGTTTGTTTGTTTGTTTTCCTTTTTTAAAAAGGGAGACGGAGATGGAGTTAATATAAAATCTTGCTCTCCAGTTAGCCTAAAAGATGACCTGCAGGTTTTGGAATTACGGTATGTTCAAAGATATGTCACTGAAATAATGTAATGCCACAGACATTAGGCCATAATGACCTAAAAAAGTATGTGTTTAGTAGTTTGCAGCTGGAGTCAAGGAAGGAACAAAACCGCTTGAAGTGAGCCAGACCCACACATTCTGAAAATCATTATTACATTTAGAGCACTGGAAAGGGAAAATATTCCTACTAACAATTTGCCTTTGGTTTAGATTAAATGTCACATGATTAGTGGCTTGCAAGGGTGCAAGGAGAACTTTTACAGAGGATTTTGGATTTTTTATGTTGCTATCAACTGGGATCCGGAAGATCACGACTGTGGTCCCCATCAACGGTGGTCTGGAAGTTTAGGGGATAGGGTTTTTGATTTGGGGTTTTTTTAGCAAAGAGAAAGGACCTAAAAGAAATGCGGATTGCTATGGGCCACCCAGAATAGATGAAGGGTCTTCTGAGTGTCTTGAAATACTTTCTGATGACCAGAAGGTCCAAATGAGCATAAACTGTGTGCTCAGTAGTTTACTGAATTAGAGATTAATTTAATAATACCTTAAATTTCAAAGGTCTAATGAAGCCTTATTATTTTACTGTCAATCTTGCCTGTGTACCCACTAGTCTATGCAGTCCTCACAGTGCAAACAGCAGCATGAAGGGGTAAAGTCACTGTTGGTGGTGACCCAGCTTTCCTGGTGACTGCCCTAGCAGTGGGCAAAGGCAGGCACTGCAGATGCAGTAACTGCCAGTCCTGTGCTCTAACAGCCAGATAATTGTCCTGAGGTGTACCTTATTTGGTGCCTAATGCACCAGTGCTTGGCATGAGATATCTGGGATCTAACATCAGAGCTTTCTTCTAGTGTTATTTTATCTCCATATGTTATCTTAATGGTCCTCAAAGCAGTTTTGATTGTGTACCTACCAGCTGGATGAATTGTTATTTATTCATCTCATGGTGTCGGGACCCCTGGTGGCCTAGTGGTTAGCATGCAGGACTCTCACTGCTGCGACCCAGGTTCGAATCCCAGGCCCCCTGGGCAGATGGAGCCCGTTAGCCCTGTGAGGCCATCCATCTATGAGAAGGTCACTCTAAACAAACCTACGTCCTGAGGACCTCACTGCCATTGTCCAAGCTTGCTTGGCCCTGGCAGATGAACCTTAGGATTAAAGGGTGGGCTCAGTTCAGCGCATGCTGTGTCTCACCTAAAAAAATCCATTGCGCAGGCTGGAAAGGTAAAAGACCTTTCCCAAAATCTTCGTTTGCAAAGACTGGCCATTATCTCATGGTGTCTTTCTGTACTTGCTTGCAACTGAAACCAATAATCCAGTGCTCTTGCCTTCCTTGGGTGAGTTAGTAACCCCCTAATGACAAACTTCAGGTGTTTCAAAGCACCTCTTATTACTCTGCTTCGCCAGCGAGCACCAATTTTAGTCTGAAGCTTTTCCTGAAGAGGGGTCTGCGTTTTCCAGAGCCTATCAATTTGTTCCGGGGACATTGGCTGAGATAATGGATCACCTATTCCTACAAATCTGGTCCATTTTACTGTATAAAATCCAACTTATTAGCAGTTATCCCAAAAGTGAAGGCGGTATGGGAGACTAAGTAAAAAAGTGGTTCTGATGTGGCTAAAAGACATCCACTTTGATCATGTTTTTAATGGAACGTTGATGCTGTTGTGTTTGGGTGTTCTTGAGTGGAAAATGTTTTGTTTCCTCATTCATAGTCTGGTCTCAGTATGTTCAGCAATTCCATGGACAGTCTGCTCCAGAACATCTTTGGTTAATAAGAAGCTGAGAGATAAGCCTTGTGATAATTGATAAGTCATTAGCAGGACTCTGGTTCATCAGATAAGGCCATTAATGGTTTCACATTTCCTAAAAAGTGGCAGTGTTGGGCTGAGTCACTACAGGATATAAGATGAGGAATTGTTTTGCAGCATAGTTTGAATGCAGCACAGATTTACATCCCACTGTGTTTGTTTCTGCAATACATACTTTTTCTCTTTGAATACTCAACTGGAATTTGGGTGCTTGTGTTGTGAGGAATTCATATTTTATTCCCTCAGGTTTTGTACAGCAGAAGCTGTCTTTTGTTCTCTCGTTTCTCTGTTATGTGTCCTAATCAGTGGGTTTTCTCACTGGAAAGGTATTTCACTTTTTTTACTATATAGGTGTTAGAACTGTTGTGATTTGAGCCTCATGGAGTCAAGCCATTCCATAACTACATTACAAACGAGGGAAAAAGCTTTCAGAATTCATTCCAAGTTTCTTATTATTTCTTTTTTTTTTAAAATTTGAAATTGAAATTTTTTTGGCTAGTTGGAGTTGTCATTTACCTGGTATGGTATAAACGTTGAAAAGGCAATAAAGACAATAACATTGCATGACTTACACATTCAGAGCTCTTAATATTGGTACTGAGAATTTTATCCTGTTTCAAACGCAGGCAGGTTGAAGAGTTGAATCTTTGATCTTATTAAAAGAACTGTGGGGGGTTTTTTATTTCAAATCATGTATCAATTGAACTGAACAGTTATGGAATGACAGCTTTGATGGAGAGCTTGCGTCTCGCAGTATTTATAGGAAAGGTCACTTTTAATGCAGTGATGAAGTAGGTCAGGAGTGATTTCTGGGTTTGCTGGTATTGACTGTGTGCAGCCAAGATGCCCTCGCGGGCACTTGGGCTTTGCGCTGCCGGGAGAGACCCCAGCAGTGCTGACTCCCACTGATGGAAACTGCTGGAAATGCAGCCAGTGCTGCACTTCCCAAGGGAGGGATTAGCAGCAAGACAATAAGTTACTTTGGGAGTCTTTTTCACTCTTTTTGTGTTGCTCCAATCGCAATTAGGATTTTAAAACGCTGTTGATCACTGGAATTGAACCTGTCTCTCAAAGGACCATTCCGAACCAGTGACCTGTAGCATTCATCCCTATCACCTTAGGGGATGAAAGCTCCTTGTTGTTCTGTCTCCATCCAGTCCTTCTATCTTCTGCTGATAAATATCCCTTAATGTTTCATACTGGGTTTGATAAATGAGCTTTTTATAGTGAATAAAAGATCAGTTGTAAAATTTCCTGCTAGTTCATAGTCTAATTAATTTTGGAAAAGACTGCACAACTGGTAGGCAAATTCCTTGCTTACAGTGAAGCGAAGATGAGAGAGGAGATGACATCCTGGCTGAATAGAGGGATGAATTCTGATGGCATTGCTATTGAAAAGCAGGCCTATTTTTAACCTATTTCTCCCCATCCATAAGCGTAAGAGCTTGCTTGATCTCAATAGCAATGTGATGTGAGTCACTGAAGGCTTAATCTATACCTTAGTACCTCAGTCTGAAACGCTCCTATGGGAATTCTACAGACCCGTTTACAAACATTCTTTTAGCTAGGGAGTAAAATTTGCCTGAAAAATATTATGGCTGCCTAGCATATTACGAGGACATCCTCTGGGTATACAATAATGTACCATGTTTTTATACTGTAGCTGCTTTAAACCTGTGTCTCTGAGTAAAAAATTGCAGCTGGTATTTAGTGTCTGAATCTTGAGGGCTGAGCACATGAAACTTGTCATTTGTACTGGGGAAAGTCGGTACCAACTGCACAGGCTGCTCCTCTGCCAGTGTAAAGTGTAACCTGTGTCCAGAGGGTAGATAAGGATCGTGCTCCGATTAGCATACAACTTAAGGAGTTAATTGCAGCGCTTAAGTGAGCTGATAGCATCTCAAACTACAGTCTTGAAAGTGTCAGAGGAAGAATAACAGTAATTTAACTTCGAGATGGGAACACATCCTCTGCTGATAAAAGCCAACATCACTGGTGTTGCCAGAGTTCCACCTCGCTGTGCAAGGCAATGTCAAAAGCTACTGGCAAGAGCTGTTTAAAGCCTATCTGGAGCCTGCCTATGTATGTCTGGACATGTGTTAAAGCTCCCTCAGCATTCGGGATGGACGGTACAGCCGCTGCATAAATAGTGACTTCTTTTTATAAATGCTGTACTCCTGAGATAATTCTTTTTGAAATACTTGGAACGTCCTAGAGAAATAGATAACTGAAAGGTGGCAGAATCTGGCTTGTACTTACTAATTCTGAAATGCAGTTCGAAAGGTAATAGTCAATTTTGAGATCAGTTTATCTGTAAAGCATTTTGTGTGGAATGTAATATAACACAGTTTCATTCATCTTAAATGATGCATGTGAAGTCATTTGTGCTATGTCGAGGGCACCAAGCTTCCTAGTGCGGGGGGGTGGAAGAGAAGACAGAAAGGACCACGGAGTGAAGGGAGATGTTGATGTTACTAAATATGTCTCAAGATCTGTCAGGTCCAGACACGTCACTGGGAAATCTGGAGACAATGCCTTGTAGGTGGTGATTAGGGCTAAATCAACTGAGGGACGGAAGTGTAAACACTGGTTCTTAACTCTTCGTGGATTGAAGTGTATTTACTGTACTCACTGACAATTTAATGGGCGAGAAAACAGCGAGAAAAAATAGCAAAGCACTATCCTACTTTAACTAGCAATTTGTAGCAGCTGCTCTTGGGCAACCTCACTTTAAGGTCCTTGTGAAAAAAGTTGGTCTTACTATGGTCCTGTTACATCAGTACGTAGTGACTTGTAGTAAATGTGGTTCATCTTGCTTTCCCTGGAAATAAGGAAGGCGTTTGCTGAGTCACAGCTCTTTCCCAGGGTTCCTGGGCCAGGGCAGCTGTGTACCAACTCTTACACAATAGCCAAAAATGCTCGGTGTCAGCCTACAGCAGCAGAGCCAGAGCTTTGAACCTTTATAATCTTCAGTATTTTAATCAAATTTTGTTTGGCCTGGGACTATGTAAAAATTTAAAAAGCTCTCTGAAGTGCACATATTTCTAATTAACAAGGGAGTCATCTTCACAATTTTTTCCCTTCAAAACCAGATAATTCCTGAAATTTCTTTTTTTTTTACCAAGTGCTTTAGGCAGTGATTATTCCCAGTGATTTCTGCTGTTCTCCTTCCATCTCCCACATCAATTGATACAGAGGACTCGTCGGGGCACTGTTGTCCCTGTTTAATCCGCAGTATGTACTTGCAGGAAGGTAGCAGAAAGGTGCCCAAGCCAACTTCAAAAGACTGTCACTTGAAGAAAAGGATCGGCAGCGTTTCCAGCAATTAGTGACAATAGGGGCACGCACCTGTGGTGAGGAACTTTGACTCAAAGAAGCTGCTCTGAAAAACCTTTAAGCACTGTGGATTTCTAGTCTTAGATTTGAAGAACTGACAGAAATGACCTGTTCACCTCTGAACTGGTGACCTACAGGTGGGAAGCAGTATTGTTAGAGGCATGTAAGCAGAATGTAAGGCTGTGTTGTTTTGATGTTTAAAGTATCCATTTCATCTTGATGCAAAGAATAACAAAGGGCGGTCTGGCTGATGAAAGGCAAAACTGCACTTGAGTTAGCTCAGCTCGAAAGCTAACTTCTGCAAATATTTTCACAATGTGCACGGTGGAGATGTGTTAATTCATTTGTACTTAAAACCAAAGTCAAGGATTTTAAGACTCCTATTGTCCTTAACTATACACGAGCTCTGCAGCCTCTAAGCCTTTGTAACCTTGTAAAGTAACACAATTTTGTTTTAAAAATTAATGATGCAAAGCTCTATGTCGTTGACTTCAATGGCAGGAGTCTCAAGACCTAATACTGTTCAAGAACCTTGATTCTTGTGGACTCTGTTACTAAGGCACAGAGCAAGGTGGTGCCAGGGAAATTAGGTGAAGAACACTGCAAAACAGTTCTTTTAGAAGCTGTCTTGCTCATTAAGGAACTAATGACAGCCAGTGAAGTCATAAGAGGAGCTGGGAGCAGTCAGCTGCTCCAATATGGTATGTTCATGCTGGATGTGACTATTATTACAGGAGAATTACAGCAGTACTGTGCTGCCAGAAGTGAAGGTAAGAACCATCACTGGTTTCTTCAAGTGCTTGAGACTGGCAGAAATTTCCTAAGTGGTCCCCATTGTGAGATTTTAAATTGGGTAGGAGGAAGAGGGAGGCGATGTATGACCGAGGGGAATTTGGCTAGTGAAATGTTTTAGGATGGCATAAAAATTATAAAACACTCCGATAAATAATGTGCTATTTAGCATGCAGTGGTTGCTGTTAAGATGTTTTACTCCTACAGAAATTGATGGCAATGCTCTCTCTTACATTTTGAGTATGAACTCTTAAAATAGAAGGAGCAGATATATCCTTTTCCAATAACTTCCCCTTTCTCTACTCTTTCTCTGACAGCAGATGCCTTTCTATAAGGTATCTTTTCTGTTATAGGTAGAAAAACCATGTACACTTCACATCAAATAAGACTCAATCAAGCAAAATTCTTTATAATGTGTGCTTATATCCCTGGAGAGACAAACGTGCTGGCCATGGTGAACTGAGCCATACACATTGCTGGGTGCAGTGCTGGGAGATGCCAACGTGAGGCTGAGCAGTGTCTGCAAGAACTGCAGGAAATCAAGCAGTTATTTGAAGTAGATTTGAAACGTTTAACAGACAGGCTAATAATTGCATCATCCATACATTTATGTACACAGCATTTCTCAGAATCAGCAAGTAAAACATTCCAAGTGTGACAGGAGGATATTTATCCAACAATAAAGAAATCTTGTCTAAAATATACTTTCAGTGCCCAGTAGCTTTTAGAATTGTAAGCCCACAGCACCTTGCACAAAATATTTGGTAATTTTCAGCATAGAAACCTATGGTTTTTTTAGGTGACAACTCATTGGAAGGAATAAAAGGCTGACAAACAGATATGTATATTACCTAGTAAAATTCAATTTTATTAAGCATAGCTACCAGTTGCTGCTTAGAAATCCAGTTCCAAACTAAATTAAAGTGGTAAAAGTGTACAGCACCTGTCTTCCCAAAGACTTACCAAATTTTATAGGATAGACAAAAAAGTCACATGAAACTGGAGTAGCTAATTTCAAAATCATTTTAATAATGACTGATCCATTTGAATTTAAGCAGATGAAGGATAAGCTGAAGCAGGGATAAACTGAAAAGGCCATGTGCCGAGTCCCTTCATTATCTACGTGGCTCGAAACTACTGTGCTTTATCATCTGCTGTCTCTTTTTGCTATCTCCCTCTTTAATTTTCCTAAATGGCTGATGCACTGCTGCTGAGATAAGGTATTTAATATGGGAAAGGATTTAGATGTTCCTACAAGACCAGTCTAGGCTCCCTTTTTTTAAAATGTCATCTTGATTTGTGCTTTTTTCTTCTCTCTAAGTAATAGGCAGAGGGATTACGAAATTAATCTGGAAGCTAAATTCCACTAACAAAATCCTTGTATCCATTGGTAACATAAATAACACTTGGTTCATAATACAATAATCCCAGATAGTAACCACTATGAGAAGACTCATAAACTAAACCTCATATTAGATACATTACCTTTAAAATAAACATTTTAGAAGCTGTAGATCCACATGTATTTAATTTGAAATAGTTATCTAATTTAACTTGTTTATGGCATTTTTTAAAAAGCAAAGGAAAACATTCTTCATATTAAAGAATCACCCATAATAGATATATACCTGTTACTTGTATATCTTAAAACTCATCCTGTAGCAATCCCATGGACTTTCTCAATTAAGTATTGAAGTTTAGTTTCTACCCTAATTGTAGGCCATGTTCTGTCATCTTTGCCAATGTTGAGTAGCATCTTCCTCCCCATGTCTGTATTCTGCACATGGCCGGGGGATCCCTCTGCACAGAGGGGATATGCAGGGCACATCAGGAGGTGTCCACACACCCATTTTAAGGTGGATCAGAAGTGCATTTCTGAAGTGAGTCTCCCATCCCATCCCCTGCTTCCTGGGCAGTGACTCCCTTCACAGGCCAGCCTTGGAGCTCACAAACAGACGTGACAAATGTGCTTCAGGAACAAAACTAAAATGCTCCAGCCATTACTGAGTGTTCAGCTGTGGGGAACAGGTTAGAGTCCGTCTGAAGTAACACCCCCAGACTGAGTGTAGTGTTGACGTGTCCTCTGCATCAGCTGCCACTGAGAGAGCCCAGAGCAAAGTTCCACTGAACTTCCCAGTGCTGCACCATGTGGGGACAAGAGGCTGCAGGAGTAGTCCAGCTGCATTTGGAACGTGTGAGCCTCCAAAGAAGAAAAGCGTGGAATTTTCCAGTTCCCACCTGAACTAGGATCTCTATGTGGTCCTGTGTTTGACCTGACAACTCTCCCTCTGGTGTGACCCACCGTGTACTGATAACCCTACAACTGAAAGACAGCATCGAAAGCTTGTTCAGCTGGCCAGGAGCACTGAATGAGCGATCCATGTACACAGGGTGAGGAGTGTGGAACTGGTCATACGTGCACCTGGAACTCTGGAGGTTGAGTCTTGTAATAGATATACTTTAAACCACGAGGGTTAAAATGATCTGGAAGGGCATGTGGTACTGGACAGGGAAGGATGTGATTCTTGAATAAAGTCTGCAAGGCTGAGAGAACTGGTGTTGGTAGGTAGCAAATTCCCAATCACTCGAAGGAGCTCAGGTCACATAATACAACAGCAGGACAGTCAGTGGTTACTTGGTTTTCCTCAACAGTGGGCCAAAGGGTGGAGAGTTTACCTCACAAAAGTGTGGGTTTTTCATACATTGAATCTTTGTCAACAGCTGTCTCAGAAATCTAAACTAAGAGTTTCATCTACTGGTTTGCTATAGAAGTAGGTCTTCTGGTGCCTGAAAGAAGCATAAGCTTGCAGTAGCCTGTTCTGGAAATTCTCTGGTACCTTTTTGTAGCTAGAGGGAGGAAATTAATGGATGCAGGTGCTAATTCTATAATATTCTAATGAAAACTTTATTTTTATTTAAACTAAGCTTTTATGGGCCTCCTGCTTGTGAATAATAGTTGGTAGGAAAATTATCCTAGTTGTTAAAGTAGTGTGGACAGGGAGATAATTTCAGAGACTTGATCTCAGCTTCTCCCCGGAGGGAGAAAATGAGAGCTAAAAAGTCCAGAACTGGAAACTTACAGGTTGTCTGCTGCAAGCAGAACTATCAGTGTTGGTGTTATGCAACTTCAGGAGAGTCGTGTTGCAAAGCAAAATGTTTTTCTTACTACAGCAAATGAAGGACTTTTGTTGCAATGTCCTGAGTCAAGGTCCTTTCCATCACGTGTGATCAATCCCTAAGACAGACCTGCAGAGTACAACCTCTGCTCCAGAGTGAGCACAGTTTCTGTCTTTCATTTAAAATTAGTATTATTCCCTTTTCTATAAAATTGCACTGTCTAAGCCTCATCAATCTGGATAGTCATTGTCAAGGTGCTTTCTGTACTTAGTATGTGAAGACTTGAGTTTTTTTCCACTGCAGAAGCTGATACACAATGCCATCCATTACTGGGAATTTTATATGCCGTTCCATACACCTGAGGAATATTTGGTTCATGGTATAGTTCAGCCTATGACCCTCTGCACCTGAAGAATATTGGGTTATGGTATAGTTCAGGCTATGTTGATGAAAATAATTAAAGAGCACTTGATTCTTACTGAGTAAAGGCCTCTAGGTAAGGTTGATTGTGCTGATAAGGTAAAATGCTGGAAAGCAAATTTTTTTTTTAAAGTTTTTAATATCAGGACTCAATGTTTTGAAAATTGTATATTTATAGGCAGCTGTTGTTTGTACAAGAAGAGCAGATGTAAATAAAGGGGTTTTTTAAAGGTGTAGTGTGCTATTGTCAAAAGAGTTCTATTGAAAGGTATGCAGAAGAGGTGGATCCAGTTATGGACTGGAATTGCTATTTAGTGTTTTGATTTGTGAGAAGTTATCACAGGCAATCAGCCATCTCCCCACCTTTAAGATGCGGGTGTTTTGAGGCAAGTATCACAAGATAACTCTGGAGACAAGCACTGACACAGATCTCATTTATCCTTGCCTTGGAGCTGGAAGATGCCTGTGCTCTAAGGAAACTAAACAAATGAAAGCAGAAGAAAAGAGTGGAAGGTAAAACATGAGGTTATTTGGCAAAATTAAAGAGACATGGAAGATCACTTAGTCAAATCTTGTGGGTTGAGTGTAATACCACAAATACAATGCTCTGAGCATTCTTAGGCCTCCTTCATTATAATTCTACACCACATGCTGAATTCTCACCTCTGTGGTTGAGATCCCTTGGAATCACCTTGATCTGCTTTACTGCTTTGCTTTCAATATATTCTGTAGGGGGTTGGGGTCTTTTTGGCTTTTATCCTCCTGTGATGGCAGAGATAATGTTGGCAGGATACAGAAAACTTAAAACAAGATGCACTCTCAGTCTTTATGGAAATTCCAATTATTTTCTGCTTTTGCTTCAAAATGGTGGTGAAATTGTTCAAAAACCAACACACAGGACTGAACATCTTTAAAACAGTTGTGTCTTCTGTTGAATTAATAAACAAAGAAAAAGTAAGTATGCTTTAAATTTTTCTTATTGCTGCTAATTCTAGGACTATGTTGTGTTGTATAGGAATAAGTAGAATAAGTTTTCAGTGAAAGGATAGAAAAGTGTCTAAAATTAGGAGATTATGAGTCTCAAATTTGCTTTGAAAGTCTGTATCTTTGCCTAAGAAAGAAAACAGTATTGCACCAGAACTGTGGTGAGGGATTTGTATTAGATTCTCTGAGGATGTATTCTGTCCTCATGCTGTTGAGGAAGCTTGAACAATTTATGCCAGCAGTGCCCATCTTTTCCTTTGAAGTTTTGAATATTTCCCTGTAAATACCCAGAAAACTGAAGCTTTGGAATTCTGTGGGGTTATGTTCTTGGTATCTCAGCAAAGTGCATCTCAAGAGAAGCTAGTACTTGTAACAGGATAGTGTCAGGGCTTTCAAGTGAATACTGGAGTTTCCTTGTGATAGTGAACCTAAATGCAGAAGAGTCTGCCAGTATGACCTTACCTACAGTAATTAGTATAAAGACTGAGTAGGAAATCAAAATGAGACATGAGCAGTCTTGTTTCCTCAGTTAACCAAAAGTCAAAGCAGAATCACCAGTGTGATTCAAACTGGTGAGGAGGCCTGGACTACGGTTATTTTCATCTTCTGCTAAGGGGTCTGCTGGTAAAAGTACATGAAGTCCTAAACCTGGTAACTTAGCCTGAAGGTAGTACAGAATAACAGGTTCTTTTTCCTGTCAAGTAATTCCCTGCACTAATAGAGCAGAGAGAGGATTAAGGTGGAGTTGTCCTAATGATCTGAGTAAATCCTAGATGTGCTCACTTTTGTTTTGTTGATTAAGTTTCAGTCTGTATCATTCTTTTAGATATGTTTGGTGATTATTCTTGAAAAACATGTCATTAATCTTTGTCTAAACCATTTACCTGTAAAGTTAGAATAAATTCAGCATGAGGGCTTTCTGAGCGCAAATTAAGATTTTAAAACCACTGCTTCCCAATATTATTAATGTTTTCAGAAAGCTGTTCCCAGGAAGATTTGTCTGCAAAATGCTGCTTATTCCAAGAGCTTTATTTGGTTATACATTTTGCTTAGCATTTGTTAGCATGTGATTTCTGAGTCAACACTAAGGCCGACAAGGGTAATTGTTCTTCAACTGTTGCTATTATCTTACTTGAGATTTCCCATTATAAAATGCTCTTAAATCAGTGTCTGTCAAAGAATCGGATTAGTGCCTGATTAGCTCTGTCAAGTTTGATCTTTCAATGTGTTTTGTGCCAGATTTGGATTTGAGAATGAACACTTAGAGTGTTAGAAGTTAATATATGATACAACTGAAAGCTCTGTTGTGTAATTACATTTTTGATTTTGAGTTGGTTACCCTAACAAGTACATTGGGACACAAATGAAAGGCTCTAATATCAGAAAATTTACTTCATGATGTCATGGGCTCCATCCCTCCCAGAAGAATTTATGTTAGTTGTCACACAGTCTTGCCAAAATCCTGAGCAGTGTGCAGTAATGAAATCCTAATAGCAGCCAGCTGGTTTTAGAGGCATGCACCCAATGGCTTTGACATTTTTCAAAGAAGATACATTTCTCCTGTGAGGGCTGGCTCTCAACTCGTGCCTGACCCACTGAGAGGAGGGATGCTCCAGCAGCTCCGCAGAGCTGTGCAGTCTCTGCAGGTTCTGCCTGTGCAGGGAAGGGGCAGTGTGTCCACCTCCCTCACAATTTCTCTCAACTGCTTGGCTGACCCTGAGCCAAATGTCTGCCTCTATGTTAAGTTGAACTGCATCACAAATTTCTAATTATCCCTTACCTTCTATTTTCCCAGGCTCCAGCCCTGGGAAGACCATTCTCTGATGCGTATTTATTTATAAATGGGTCATTTCCATGTGGCTTTGACCTCTCCAGTTGGCTTCAAAATCTAAGCTGTGTGTGGAGGAGTCAATTTTCTACCTCACTGCAGACATATTCAAACCCTTTGTTTTTTCGGATGGGGAACATACCTCAGCAAGTATCTTCTTTCCTGAGACTGACTTATGGATCATAGGGAAATTTGGGACTTCAGCTTCCTACTAGTCAGTTTGTTCAGCTGACAATCCTGGACAGAGAGAGGGAAGCTGTGAGTGTTCTTTTAGGATTAATTCTAAAAAAAAAAAGGTCATATCCAGTTTGCCTGCTGGTGTGTTCAAGCTGTGGAGAAGTAAAGTCAGCAGGTAGATGTATTCACTGGTGTGAGCATCAGTTCATGGATCAGTTCCTGTATTGGAGTTTGATTTCTCACTACCTGTTTACCTATCACGTGGTAGGGTGATGATCTATATTAGTATCTCTATGCAACAGCCCTGCATAGATTCACTCAAAATCCCTATATCTGTTTTCTGTTGCCAGTCCTTACCTATTGATGTATTAATTACACCTTATAGGACACAAACACTGATGTGAACTGTCCAACCAGGAAGGGCAGCAGCTGTCCCTGCAGTGTGTTTAGTGAAAAGTGATCTCAGAGCATATTGTCACTACCAGAGAGGGTTCCATACGGCCCCTGAGACTGCTATGGGAATATCTTCTGTGCTGGAGTATCCAGCATGAAGCAATGCCCCTGAGATGCTGTGTATCCTGGGTGTAATTTTGCACTGGGTATCATACCAGGGCGTACAGGTGCATATTTGAATGAGCTGCTCGTGGAGGTGATGGCAACCCTGAGCAGGGAAAAACCCAGCTATTTACTGCCCCAGAAACAGAACCAACGGCCCCTGGAGAAAAACCCTCTCTTGTTATAGAAGGCCAAATGAGACTTCTGTTTAAACACTAATAAATAAACATCATAAAGGGAACTTGTCAGTAAGATGGTGAAGATCCAAGTGAGGGCTGCAGATTGCCCTGGGGAAAATCACACTGCTGAAATCAGTGGGGATGTTAGATAGAAAATGCTCCCTGGGAATGAATCGATTTTTCTAGATCCGCTAAAATATTTGAGAAATAGATATAGGTGGGAATACCTGAGAATCTTTTTTTTTTTTTTTTTTTAATTTCTAAGAAGTAGGTGTGTATGCTGTACTCTTAGTTTGGATAAATAAATCCCTCCCTACACCGCCCATGCGAGGAGGTTGCTTCCAGCCCATCATATCTTCAGGCTCTTATGCCTTTTAACAAGAACAGCTGTCCAGTTTTATACATTGTGTTTGTCAGGGCAGTGCACACACAAGGTAGTACGATATTAAATCAGTCAAGGAAGAATTTCTGACCACTTCTTTTTTCCCTCTATAATGAATTCTTGTGTAAACCTGCACGTTGCACACGTGTCTTAGCTGTGCATACTGTCATCTTTCACATTTTTCTTTTGGTACATTGGTAAAAGCAAAACAATATCAGAGCAGGGAATGCAACAATTGGTTTCTAAGAGATATACCAAAATGAAAATGATAAAAGCAACAACTCCACTGTGAGAGGCTGAGCTGTATAAACAAAAGTTAATATTAGATACCTCTACATTCTGTGGGAGGAGAGAGTGGTGAGATCATGATGATTATTTTTCCTTCTACTCAACACCAATGTAATGATCAAGAGCAGTAACCTGAAAGAGTGAACACACACACGTGAATAAAGGGAATGCTTTTCAGGGAAGTGAGTGATAAAAGGCAGAATAGAAATGAAGAATGAAGTCTATTCAGCAGTGGAAGTTGGCTTCCAGCAACTGGATAGGGGGAGTAGAAAGGGGGCTGCCTGATAGAACTGAACTCCTCTTTACATTGTTTTTATGTAAATATATATATAAAAATGAACGTGGAAAGTATGGAACTTCTATTTCCTATGACAACTGAAAACAAATGTGGACGTTGGCCATGAGGCAGCATCAGCTCCTTGTGCTCTTATAGAGTTCCTACAGAGTGTACTGCCAAAGATTCCCTGCTGTTGTGCTGCAGGGTGTGCACGGCCACTGCCTGGGCACGGGGCTCCACCCACTGCTGCTTTTGTACTGAAAAGGTCAGAACACGGTTTGAGGTAAAAGGTCTGTGTTTCCCTGCTGAGGCACAGGGTGCTGGCTTTCTGGCACACTAGAAATAGTACAGTTGAGCTTTTTAATTTATTTTTTTCTTGCCAACAGAGAAAAAGTACTGCATCTAGTTTGTGGTACTTACTAAAACAGGAGATTGCCTTAATTCCCTAAATTTATTTTTTTAATGGGTTCAGCAGTACTTTTGCCTCTATTTAATGTGAAGGATATCTTTTCCTTCCGTAGGTGCCTTTTAGTGTCTTTGTATCAGAATAATTAGTGGTGTTTTGGTAAATGGGAGGTGGGGTCTATAGACTTTCCAAATGTACTTATCTGATTTCTGTGGCTTTCCTTACAAACCAGAAAATGAGAGAGAATTGCTTGGAGATGAGGGCAATGGTGCAAAGTGTTAGCTTTCCACCAGAGCTTACAGTGCCATATCCCGCCGGCTCTGTCCCCCCTGAGCCATCAGGTGACGGCACATCAGGAACCCAGTTCTGCGGGGGGGTGTCCCAGCAGCACCTTGTCTGTACCACTGATGAAGTTTAAAGTCGGTGTCACTTCCAAGGCCTTCTAAAGAAATGAATGTGGGCAAGCTCAAAACCTCGGGGGGTTTTATGCACTTCCCACCTCGGTGCCCATGTTTTCATCCATAGCCTGTACCTATGCAGACTGGTTCCCTGACTGTTCTTGTGATCACATGGAGAGGTCGTTCTCACTGAAATGTCCCATGTTATGGACCTGCCTTGCCGCAAGAGTTCAGGCATTAGTCTCAATCACCTCTTCACTGTGGGCTGCAGCACACTGGTTTTTCTTAAGAAGCCAAATACTGCGATCTAGAATTGAAGGAGTGTTTCTAACCTCCTCACTATTAAGGGCTGGTATAATGAGAAGGAACAGAAATGACCTCTGGAGTTGTGTGCAGCCTGATGAGCTTTCACAAGGCTTTCACATGCCACGAGTTCCACACCAATGACTATAAATAATTGCCTAGGTTGGCCTGACCTCGGGTTGTCTGAGAAGATGATCTGATAATGGCACGAGTGACTCTGATTCTGTTCTGAAGTTGAGATCCCGTTCAGGATTATACTTATTTGAACTCTCTGTAATTTAAGAAGAAAGCTTTCTGCATGTGCCAGTACTGGAAACACATTTTGAACACAAAGGTCACTGATGTGGCAGTTGAAATCATCATGAAATAAGTCACTTGGGACGTGAATTTAAGCAAAACTGAAAAGCTACCTCCTGTTTGACAATGAAGTTTTCTTTCCCTGATCTCTCAGCCCTGGTCTGAGTTGCCAAGTTTTGTAACAACTTCTCAGTTCTGCAGACTGCGTATGAGGCAGATACCCCTTTGCAGGACCTTCAGCAGGGATCTCTGCACATTTTGGAGTACATGTCAATCTGAGAGCAGGCTGCAGAAGGGCAAGTTGGGTACCACGTCTTTCCCTTGGGGCATCCCTGTCAGTGGCAAGTGCTGCACATTAGTTTCCAAGAATTACTAACCCATTTCACGACGTGGTCCAAGAAAAAAAAAATTACCAACAAAGTTACCAACAAAAGCAGCCTTTATTACAACCTTGCTTAGTCACACCTTTCTTTTTTCCTGACAAATTATGAAGAACAAAGCTAACTGACTGGATGATCTTTATGTCTTTTCCAACCTAAATGGTTCTACGACTTTGTTTTTTTCTTAAACCACTGTTTTGCAGAATGCACAGTGCTAGGAGGAGTTCCATTACTTGCTGTCAGTCCACCCCAAAGTGCTCAGAACTCACAGCATTTCATCAGACATGATCTTGATATACAATAAAAGAATTCTTTGGATTTTGACCTGTTACAATGCCCCTGGTCCCAACCAGAAAGATTTGAAACTTGTTTTTTTGGCAAAGTTGTCAAAATTTTCTTGTCAATGTATCTTAAAAAATCATCTTCAAGGGAGATGGAAAATGGTGTTAAAACACTAGATTTGGAAACAGGTCCTCAAAGTGGCTGTGCTTGTGACCTGGTGTGGCATGGCTGCAAATTTTGGGGGTTTACAGCAAATAATGGTTTATAGATCGCTGTAGAATGCAACAGCTTAGGTAATGTGATGAATGTACTGCTGGGAGGGGCACAAACCACTTCAAAATGGCTCAGCCGGGCAAACAAACAGGAGTGATCCTGCCAGTGAAGGTATTTGCTGTTGCTGATGGTTGTACATGCGGCAGAAAAAGTTTGGGAACTCCCTGGCTTGGAATAAAAAATTCCCTGAAGGTAGATGGTCTGAGCAGATTAGCTGTGGCCTTATTAGGCCAGGCTGTTACTAAACTGTGTGTTACTGGTACCATCTGAAAGATCTTTATACCTCACACAAGCCTGGGAGAAAGCTCCAGCGAGATCCATGTGTTATTTTGTGTTTCGTTTCTTCCCAAATGATTGCAAAAATAATTTAATATTACTGTTTGGAGGAATCTCCTGAGAAGCCCATGAAAACTTTAATTCTCCAATTCCACTGCCTTTTCTGAAAGACAGAGCTCTGCTTAGCCTTCCTTTCTTAGTCAGGAGCAATCCATGGAGGGGACATAACTGTATCTGGGGAAACCTCAGGGCTGATTTTGCAATGGCTGTAGTAATAATATGAATCATAAATAAATCAGTTTGCACTATCATAAACAGAACCACTTGGGGGGGGGAGATTTAATTAGGAAGACTATGGGCAGACTGCAAATGTTTTATCGGTGTGAGAAGAGTGACAGATGGGAAGAGGACATTCCACAGTCCGGATTTCAGCTCTTCACAAACTGTTTGTAACCTATTAGCTGAGATTTTCAGCATAGCTGTAGGATTTAGTCACGTCTTCCATTGAGGTGTAATGGGCGATAAGTTTAAATACCGTGCATTTAGAAAAAGAAAGAAAAGAAAGGTAGAGAACATTTTCAGTCATTACTGAAGCGTACTATGGTACATTTGTGTGAGGATCAAGAAAAGACAGGTGAGATCTACTGTATGGGTAGGCAAGTTTCCAAGAGCATTAACATTTTATTTTAAGAGATGAATAAAACCCTCAAAATTGCTCTAGACTTGGCAGGTAAGGATTGTTATGCTTCATCTTGCCTCTTGGCCAGAAAGCTCAGTAAGTAGGAGCTTGCCAGATACAGCAGTCTTCCCCACTACCTGAATTTAATTTAAACCATTCTGTGCAGCCCTGATTTTAATCCTTTCATTTTGGTTTTGAGTTACCGCATATATGGCACAATGGAAATATTTTTTCAAACTTAAATTAGAAACATGTTTTAGGAGACAAAAAAAGGGCCTGTCTTTAGTGCAGAATGAAACATCTTTAACTGTTAGATGAAGTACAACCGTTGGACCATTTTACTTAAAAGGTTTGATCATCAGTAGAGAAATGTGGATTTTCTGTGATGTGCGTTTTCATGCCCTTTCCCCCTTCCAGTTGTACACATTGCACAAAGTATTTCTTCAGGGTGGCCAAACTTTGTGATAGTTAGCAATAAATATGTTTTAAAATAACTAGAGACAGAAGTGTGATACATCAAAGGTAAAAAAAATCAGTGTGTTCATCTTTATTTTACACTCTATGTGTAAAAGTAATGGTGAGTTTTTAAAACTCTGAGATATTTTTATTTGCCATAAATGGTGGCAACGTTTTTGTCACCTCCAAGAATACATGTTTCCAGGATGTACCATCAGCTTTTGCTCTAAAGCAGTGCAGAACAGGAAGTATAAATGCTGCAAACATCTGAATCCAAGTAAAAGCTGCGGAGAGAATGAGAGTTGCAACTAGATCTTCAATTTTGCTGCCCAGGTTGGCCTTGTTTCTTCCACAAGTAAAAGTAAGGGGCCAACTTGATAGTTTTGTCTTGAAAATTGTCTTGAAGGACAATTTTTTAAATGTTCTCATGGTGTTTTTGTAAGCTAAAAAGGCTAGAAAATTCAGATCTTTATGGAACTGCTAAAGTACGTGTGTGAGAAGCACAGTGAAAACCTGTGTTCAAACAGTTATCAGCCATTCACTGTCAAATGGGTGGGATTTCACAGAAATCCTGGCCATGGCTTGTCGATCAAAAACGTAGCTTGAAGATTAAAGAGTGTGCATAAATCTGCAGATGACAGGATTCTAGTCAGAAAGGATGAGCAGGAGGTAACACCTGAGCAGGAGGAACCTGTTGCATGACCAAGCAATGCTCAGGGACTGATGAAGCACCAGGTACTCCAGCTCCTTGTGCCACAGTTAACGTGCCTCGACTGTGTCGTGCTGGTGCAAAGAAAAGCCTGTTCCGTGCTACACTGGAATCTCAGAGTGTTACTGGTGAGCCCTGTGGAATAACCGCCTTATTCAAGGAGTGTTGGAATCAAGCCCGGTGTGTCCTATCCTGCACTTGGCCTTTCTGAGTGGATGAGTGGGGATGGTTCAGGGTTGAGCACTGAGGATGGAAATACCACTCAGGGTCTAAGTCACCATGATGATGCTCCTTGACTTGTTACAAGTAATTCCTGAAATTTGATAAATTTTTAAAGTGGGCTTTATCTGGCATTTTAAACATGCAGATTTATTAGTAAATCAGATGTGTATTAATGTAATTTGTGCACTTTTTTATGCTTGCGTGTTGGGAGCAGAACATGACAACAGAAAGGAATACTTGCTATGCAGTTGTGGTCAAAGGACTGTACTCAGTACTTAGTTCTTTGAAGAATAATTTAGGGCCTACTTCAGCAAAAATGTCCCTGCACGTCAAGGCAGTATGGACATACCATGACTGGGACTGCTGGAACCTCATGTGTAGTACCAGCTAGTCCATGGTCTAGGTGCCAAAATATTGGTCACTGGGGTTCTTATTAGACTGCTGATGGAAATGTGCTTGTTTAACAAAAAATATATAAACAACAGTTGACATAGTTTTAGAAAGATCACTTTGAAAAGTGTGTCTTTTCAGAAATTCACATATTAGGTGATCTTACTCATGCTTATTTGAGTTTTTTAATTATGTGAATAAGGCCACTGGAAAAATGGATTATTTCCATTATGCATGGGAAATGGTGGAGTGACCAGATTTAAATGCAGCTTCCCTGAGTCCTGGGTATGCAGAGAAGGTCATGAAGTCGCCCGTGGGTGTTGGCCAGGATCACATCTGACATGGTCATGTTTAAAGGCAAAGCCAAATGAAAGAGAGGAAAGGACCAACAAGGTATCACTGGTGTAGAAAGATTATCTACAACGTGCTGGCTACCCTGTCAAAGTGTAAAAAGGCCAATTAGCTCTGCTTATCCTTCCCTTCCTGTTGTTCCCAGCCTGGGTGTGAGCCACTCACAACTTCTTAAGGGTTTGAGCAATGAGTTGCTTTTTCTAAGGACTGACAGGAAATCATTTAATAAGCTGGGAGGAGGGAGAAGTTTCCTGTTCTACTGACTCCCCATATAATTCCTAAGCTAAAGAGAGAAGACAGCTGAGTGGGCCAGACCACCAGCCCCAGTGTCCTTACGTGTGTTCCTCTAACAGTGGAGGTCTAACCACATTGATCACATCCCCACATGGATTTTGCCTTCATCTCAGTTAGATCCCTAAAAGCTATGTATTCTTTTAAAGAATTAATAAGTTGAGTGTTTTCATTTAAGTTGCATGTTAATATAATAGAAGTGCTTTCAGGCCATGACTGTGGGATTAGTTCTGTGCAGAGGGGCTGGATCAGGACCTCGGGACTGTTGTTGGAACATCACAAACACTTAAGGACAAATTAGGCTCAAGTGAAGCCTATTTTGCAATACATATAAAAAGTGTAACTGGGATTGACATATCTGTTCTGCTGTAAAGATCTAACACTGTCAGATGGCTAAAATGCATAAGGCAGTTACATAAATCTTACTAATGCTTTTGATGTGTTTATCTCCTGAGTTTTTTAGAACTTATTCTCAGTACCAGTAAACCTGAAATACACTTCTGAATTCACTAGAGAATGTGTGTACTTATTTAAAGTTGTGTAAAAATGTCATTCTATTCACTTGAGTGTATGAATGGTAAACAAAAATTTTGTCAAAAGCCCATGGTAAATTTAGAGATTCAATACTTTAGAAATCCTACTGAAGAGTTGCCTGGAAAGTGTAGTGTTTTTAAAAAAAATACTTGCTGGATAGTATTTCATATTAAAAGTGTTACTGACTAAATCTGTGCTATCAATGGAAAAAATAGATAAACTCTGCCATGCCTCCAAGTATATAAATAGTATTATTCAATACCTGAAGATGAATTATTTGCTAAAGACCTACCATTTGTTTTCTGAAAGAAGTGTGTATTTGTTTCTCGAGCAGACATCCTCCGCGCTGCTGAGAAACCCCTCGGAAAGCACAACACTTCAGAAGGGTCCTGAGGAAGGATATGACAAAGTTCTGCAAGATGTGACATCTGGTGGATGGCCTGCTCCCAGTGACCCAGGGCCCCTGTCAGGTACAGTGATGAGTTCAAGTTTATTGAGGTCTGTAACAAATTTCAGATGACTTGATTAAAATCATGAGCGTGCAGCCCCCTTTCTGTTGGCAGTTAAGATTTTTGTGCTCCGGTGGGCAGCACAGAAAGCTTAGGTTCTGTTTTAATTTTGCTAATTGTCACTTGACAGCAGTGAATTATTAAAAATTTGTCATCCTCAAAATCTGAAAGAGAAATTTAGCAGGCCAGAGGTGTAGCATGTATTGTTACATTATACTCTCCTTCTGCTTTCCAGGATAGGTGTGTTTGTTCTTGTAGTCTTGTCCACCTGCATGTCTATTCTGTAATTAGCCACAAGTTTTTTAAAAAGTGCCCAAAATCATGAGATTCACCTGAAATGTTTCTCAGTTCAACATATTTTACTGCTTTTTTTTTTTCATTTTCTACTTCTAACTTCTGACAAGAGCCAAGAACCTCATCTCTTAAGTTAAATAGTTGATTGCTTGCAACGTAGAAGTTGCAGTCTTCTGTGGCTGCAAGAGCTGAGGCTTTTTCAAAAGTACCAGAAATTGCAAAAACAAATTAAATGGGTTTAGTAGAGTTCAGAGTGGTATTCTTTAGTAAGACTGGAACTATTAGGCAATCCTTGCCATGGTAGCTGCAGTAAGCTGGCAGTAGGAGTGTTCAGTTGGAAAAGAGGGTACAGGGGACAGATGTGTGCTACAGGAATGCTGCTTGGTCATCAGCATCCTAAGAACCAACCCCAGTTTCGCTGTTCTCACTGTCCCTCAGGAGAGACAAGGGAGAGAATATCTTTTTGCAAATAAATATCTGCAACCTGACATTGAGAATACTGCTCGTTACAAATATGGGACAGTTTTGTTTGTTATTATGTTTTCCTTATGGTTGTTTTGAAAGTGAATTAAAGGAAAGCATTATTCTTTTGTTGTTTTTGGGATTGTTATCACTGATCACAAATTCTGCCCAGTTACAGCTGTTTCTCCCAGTAACCCCCATAGACAGGCCTGTGGTCACCTCTCATCTCAATCTGAGAGTCTGAAAACAGTTTGAAATTAAAATCTGAAAGTTGAGGGGGAAAGCAGTGGAAAGATCAGGGTTTTACGATTAAAATGAAATCTTACCATGCCTGTTTCTGCTATTTTGCTTTTATATACTGCCATGAATATTCTGATCAGAAGTTACAGATTGTGTATCCTTTGTGATTTTTCCCAAGTCGTTCCAGTAAATTTTCTCCCGTTACTTGTTGTGGCTGAGCTTCTCAAGCAGGAGAAGGCTTGTTTGCTTGTTTTTATTTTGTTTTCTTCCTGAGCTGCTCTGTCTGGAATTTCAAAGCAAAGGAAACTTTTGTATATGTGTAAAGGGGTGAAACTTTTGCTGGCAAGGGTTGGAGTGTTTATTTCAAATAGCTGTGGAAACTCCAGCAGAGACATAATTGTTAATAATGATGAGGATGTATCAATCTGCCAGTAATTTGACTGGGACATGAATAAACATATGGGCCCACTGACTGAAATGTCTGACCTGAGTTTTTATATCCAGGAATAAGTTGTTGATTTTCTCCCATGACAGTGTCAAAATACCTCCACCACGAATATGTATAACCTGTGTTTTTACACCACACTTTCCTTATTTTTTCCTGAACTAAATTCTTGTAAGTTGTCCTGTTCTCAATATAAACCCATTGGTCTGTCTTCCCCCTTAGCCTCCAAGGATTTAGTCAGTGAGGGGGAAGTGTTTAAAAATAATTCCAGTTATGGTAGAACAGCCTGTATCCTTTCTATAGAGTAACTGACATCAGCCTTCTGAGTTCACAAAATGGTCAACAAAAGATCAGTAAAAACATCCAAGGATTCTGAAGGGCAAACATTTTTTATTTCCTCTTTCCTTTAAAGGGAAAATGTGACTTTTTGAGCAGGAGTAGGTTTTCAGACTGTGGAAGCCTGAGTGACACACACCTCTTGTTAAAACTGGTATGATTTTGTATTCTGAAGAACTACCAGACCTCTTACAAGCTTTGCCTCTGAGGATACACGTAGCTCTGTTGTAATACCAAGTTAATATCCTTATTAAGGGTGCTGTGTATTAGTGGTAATAAAGAGAAAAAGAGAGATTTCTCCTATATTCTTTTTGTCTGATTAAGTGATGCACATGCCCATGTGCTGGCTTCTGGGTTGGGGCAAGGGTTGTATTTTGCTCATGTTAAAGCTGGGGTGTGTAGGGACATGCAACATGAGGCTGCAGGTGGAAAACTTCTTTAGCCCAGGGAATATGTGCCTCCAGGGAAGACTCATGACTGGCTGTGGCTATCATATGCCTTTTCAATGTGGGAGAGCATAAAGGAGGAGCCATGCAAGACAAAAGTTGAAGAGTAGGTGGGGATGTAGGCAGGAATTGGTGTAACAGAGAGGGAGCTCTGTGGTTTGCTCCTGTCCTGGTACCAGCAGCTTGCTGAGGTGTCATTGCCAACCAGCCAGGAGACAGCAGTGGGCTGGGTGTAATTTGGGGTGTCCTGCTCAGAGTTACATTGCCCAGTTTTATCACTGAAGCTGGACAGATTTTGAAGCAAGCACCTGTAGGGCTTGAGGAGAGGGCAAATGGCAGAGTGGAACATTTCCTTAGGCCCTGGCCTAGTGAACTCCAGAATTTCAAAGCAGAAATTGTGCAAGGGGCTTCCAAGACCATGGGCAAGGAGTCTGTGCTCAGCACTTCATGGCCAGGTCGTGGCAGCACCTGAGGCAAGGAGGACAACAAATGTTTGCAAACACCCACATTCGAAAACATTCACTTACTACAGTGCCCACACCAAGAGCTGGAAATGTAACAGCACTGCAGGTGTTCCTTGACTTCATATTTTCCCCACTCTGTTTGAGAAATGTTGAGAGTAGCTCTGGAGACTTCATTCATTTGAAATGAGTTATAAACACAGACTGCTTATAATGGTAATATTTTTAATATATGTACATACTATTGGAAACCTATCAGTTGTTTTTTCTCACTCTGTTATTTAAGAAAACCAGAATTGATATCTGCTAGTTTCAATATTTCACACTTGCCAAATTTCTTGGCTTACTTTTGAAAGACTGAATCTTGAAATAATGATTTCTTTTTTAAGTAGAAATTTCAATTTCTTTTTTCCTGGCACGTAAGATTAGATGGAGAAAATAACCCACACCTTTTCCCTGATCACTGCCTGCATCCAGACAGCCACACCAAATCTTCTGAACATTACGAGCGTATTATTGCCTTCTGTTGCACACTAGTGGATTTTTCGGGCTGTAAAGGTCCTTTTTCTGCTCGGGAGAGAAACTGCAGCACCTGCGTTTGGCGTTTTCTTGGTGCTTTCACTTTGTGTATGGAATGTAAGTTCCCTGGGAAGGCCCCGGAGAGCTCAGGCTCCGGCAGAAGCGCCTCGCTGCACGCTTTGCCCTGATGCTCAGCACGACGATCCCCTCCTCGGCCTCTCCTGGCGCTCGCTGTTTCTCTGATGCCCCCTTCTGCCCTCCTCGCTTCATATCATGGAAAAATCTTCCTTCGGGACTGCCCAGAGACCGTGCAGCACAGGACATGGGGTTGGGTTTGAGCAGTGCTGGGGCTGTTCTGGGGAACGTGCCCAATTGCTGTTGTGTTGGTGAGTCAGGCATTTGCCTTTTCTGCAAATAGGAACCGTGTATGAGGAAGACACTGAAGGAAGGAGGTGGGGATGATTTCATCCATTAGAAATCTTTGTGCAAGTGTGGACCAAAAAGCTCTAAAAAGTACATTTGGCTACTTCAATTTTTAGTTGTGTGGTCACAGATGCATTTTTAGGCAAAGTATCACATGAGAAATTAGCTCCTCCTATGAAAAAAAATTAAGAGGATATCTTTGAAAAATTAGGACTGATCTCTATGGCTGCTGTTGCTCCCATAGTCCTTCCCTCTCCAACAAACCCTTTAATGTGATAAAAGAGTGTCGATACCCTTTTCATTTGAGAGCCTCTGTTTGCTGACCAGCCCCTGTGCCACACTCCTCCTTTGGCAGACAGTGAAAGAAGTGTCCAAGCTCCGGGATACGTTTGTCTGTTCTTGCCAAAGAGATCCAGTTACAGAGGTGAGACAGTGACCCAGATGCAGGCTCTTTGCTGGTGCTGCCCCTGAGGGTTCAGTTCCAGTTGGTTGCATTTATGCAGCCTGCACTTTGCTAGGAAAGAGTGAAATCATCAGTTGTCACAAGTCTAATTGGTTTGGGCATGTGACCTTGGCACTGAAGAACTGAAGATCTAAAGGTCTGCTTGCCCTGAGAAACGTGTTCAGGAATGGCTCTTCTGCCAGGAGTCCTTGTGTGGGTGCTAATTGCATGTGGCACACCAGGGACTCTTCTGGAAGCAGTGGGGAACAGCCATTCTGGGAAACATCTGTATAGAGACAAATCCTTATCCTTCAAGGCCTCTCCTTCCCAGGGAATTCCAGAGAGCTGCATACAAAACTGAGAGTTCCCAAAGAGGTGGATATTTCTGTAACACAGACTGCAAGTCCAAAGTGTGCAGGTGCTTGAGGAATCAAAAATACCTCAGAAACTCTGCAGAAAACTTTGTCATTTCAAAATGTGAATGAGAGGATAAAGCCTGCTTTGATTTAGTGTGAAAAGGGAGGAGGGGAACAATGACACAGGGATAGAACACAAAACATTCCTCAATTTTAGGAATTTTTAGGAAAAAAAGGTGTCTGTAGCAGCGTTTCTGGATTTCTTCAAGTGCAATACAAAGGTTGGATCACTGTTCCCCACGTCAGCTGCAATAACACAGAACCACTGTGGAAGAAGGTTTCAGTCACTGCATTATCTTCGTTTTTACAATAATAAGTGCAGCTACCACTTAGCATGGAGTGATCTCTCTCCTAGGTCAAACTCTTCTGTTTGTGTTTTAATGACAGCTTGACATAAAATGACTTAATGACTAAAATGAAAAATGGTACAATATTTCAATCCTCATGTCAGGAACAATTTAGGAATTAAAAAGCATAACATAGAATTAATGTATCTTTCAAAAATTCATTAAAATAACCCTCTTTGGCTCAGTTAGCATTGACATTTCGAATTGACCTCAGGTTTTAACAAAACACATGTGCGTTTTTTAAGGAAAAAAATACCAAGCTAATGTAAGTAAAGCCTTGGTATCTTCAGTTTTCTCCTCTGTCCTGATAGAGCTGTCCCTCAGACTCACACTCCTGCTTCTCTTTGTAAACAGCAGACGGTGTGAACTGGCAGAGCAAGTGCCTTCCCATCACCTTGAGCTCATGAGATGTTGACACACAGCAGTGGCAAAGAGGAAGGTGCAAACAGATGAAAATCCCAGCTGAATGAGTGGGGTTTTAATCTTCTTGCACCTGTTTCCAGGAGGGAGTGTGACAGTGATAGGGTGCAGAAAGGAATTTTACAACCTGGGCAGGAGGATGTGGGTGGTGGCACAAGTCCCAAGGCGGGAGCGGGATGGGGGAGGATGAAGCAGCAGCTTGCATCATATTTCAGACCTTGAATTTGGAAGGACTGTGATATATTGAAGACAGATATATAAAAAAGACAAACAATTTAAGACCAGTGTTTAGGTATGGTGTTTACCAGGGAAAGAGAGATATTTACCAGCATGATCTGAATGCAGCAACTTTTGACATAATTTAATTTCCAAAAGTAATTACTCTGAGACTATAATACTGACTGCTGCATGGATCTCATGCACAGCAGAATGTGATCTTATCTCCAAAACCAATTGCCCAGACAGAGTGGGGATCTAAATGGTTAGAAGTAGGATATTGAAAATAAAAATTGTCCCAAGTAGGATTTGCTGTTGGATTGGAAGACAGTGCAGCCTCTGCACAGGGCTCTGCCATGGAGGTGCTGATACCCTTCTGGGGAGAGGGAAGAGCGCACAGAAGGAGTTGCTGGGAGCTTTTTCAACACCACTTTATTCATCTCCAGTAACAGATCCCTGATGTCCTCACAGTTAGTGAGCCTGAGCCCAAGCTTTGGAAAAGCCTGGTTGGAGGCCAGGAAGGTCCCCTGGTTCTCCAGCTCTTTGTTCCTCGGTGGTTTTTTTCATTGCACTGATAGAATTGAAAAAAAGTGGCTAAAATGTTGTTTTCTGCAATGTTTCTGGAAATTTGCACACCTGCCCCTTTCCAGCACATCACTGGATCCTGTGCCAGGTGCTCCAGTGCTAGGGATGGTGACTCCAAGGCAGGGCAGGTCCTGCTTGGTTCCAGTCCAGTTGCATTCACAGTCCTTTGAAACAATGCTGACCAGGGATGAATTTCAAATGCTGTGTTATTGCTATAAATCCTTGGGTTTTTTCCCTTTTGCTCTCTTTTGGGTGGACTCCTAGCAAGTTTGACAGGAGCACAGGACATTTTTGATATATGGCATCAGGCCTTTTAGTTCAGAAACCCCACACAGAAGCTTGTTTTTCGAAAGAGAGAAAATAAGATTAAACAGGACAGGGAATGCTGTTATGAAGGAATGAAAATATTTTCATTACCAGAGTATTTGTATGTCAACAGCTGATAGGGAATGATCTGAGACATTCCCAGAAGGACTCCCAAAGATTTTTTCCGTGTGTAATAGACCAATTAGCAGAGCCCAGATTAAATGAGCAATGTCACATTGCTTCTTCCATTTAAAAAGTGTGACATTCAGTCTCTTTTTCTAGTAAATATTTGCATTTTTTATCCTTGGGACTTTAGCTATACTCTTTTCAACAGCTCTAAGTTCCCAAGTAACAGGGGGAAATGTTAGCCTGTCCAACATAACTTTAAGACATATAGATAGATTTCTCTTCTGTAGTATATATTTTTAAAGATTTACTGATGTGAAGCTCTGTACACTCTCAGAAAACGTACACATGTCAAAAGGAGGGGAATATTAAACTCTGCTAAGCCAGAACTTGTAATACTTTTAAGCTGACTTCATGAGTTAATAAAGGAGGAAATGAGCAAATTCAGTTTCAGACTCTGCTGCCCAGCTCTCCTGGAGCAGCCCTTGGACTGACTCAAAAGCAATTGTTTGATTTTCAGTTGGTTTTCAATCTTAATGTGGTTTTGAGAAATTTTATTCTTTCCCTAGAGAAAACAACTGAATGATTAAATAAAAAATTAGCGCTGTTTGATTAAAAACAAAATTATTTGCAAGATTGCTTTATTTTCTTAGCAGCTTTCAGCTCCCACTGCAGAAGGGTTTGAGTTTTGGTGAGAGAGCACTTTATGGTTTTATGAATTAATGTTGATTTGAAGTGGGTGAAAGAAAAATTACGATAGACTTAAAGAGCACTAACACTTAATTGAATTTAGTGTTTGGAAATCTTTTTTATTTCTGTATCTCTGAAAATTTGCACAAGTTAAATATCAATTAATGACTGATCTTTCTCAGATAACAAATAATTGTAGCAGATTATAATTCAGAATTAGGTGGCTCCTTTAGAGGTATTGAGATCTGCATGTCATGTCAGTTATGTGTGTTTATTGAGAAAAGGTAAAAGCAGTGGAATGTTATTCCATTTTATATTAGCATTTAAAGGACTTGCATTTCACAAGGTAGTCTTACCCATTCAGTTCTTTACTCTGTGTTCATCCACTGATGTTTTTACCTCATCTTTATCCTCTTCCTAAAATCTAGAAATAGCTAATTGCTGTTTCTAAATACTGAGCAAAAGACCCCTGTTTCTCAGGTCAGAGGAACACTTGAGAGAAGAACAGTTAATTCCACTGGCAATATTTATTAATAACACTGCAATAAGCTCCAGAGTAGGCTCAGAATCCTCCTGTCTGCTGTATGTACATGTTCCTACATTTACATATTGTCACCCTTCCCCTGAAAAAGCTTCCAGTATTGCCTGAGGTGGGCATTTCAGAAGGGCCTAAGTAACTTTTCCTCCTTCACACGGGCTCCAGGGCACTTTCTTTTAGAGATATCCGAGAGGTGCTTTAGGACTAAATATAAATTGTTCTTCTAATGCTTCTTCAGATTTTCTTCTGAGGTTCATAGGTTTCTTCTCTTTTGTTAGTCCCAAATTTAATGATTCAAGATGACACCATTTCTGAGAGCTGAATTCTGGTTTGTTATACCAACAGCTCTGAGATTAGGGGGGTGATGGGGACCTGCCTTCTATGTAAAAAAGTCCTAAAACAGGGATGGCAAAAGGAAAGGTTGAATTGTGTCAGAAAACATCGGTTTTCTCAATTTTCATCTTGTCTGTGGCTACCTTAGTTTTTTACAGCATTTGTCGCCTCTTAGCACCTATTTGGAAGTGCAAATTTCAGTGCAAGTGTGTGTTCTCTATTTGCTGTGTGTGCCTGTAAATGTGTTTGGGACAAACCATTTCTCTTCTGCTGCTCTTAAAGTATTTTTATCTGTTATTTATGGAGAGCACCTCTCTAGATCAAAGCTGAAATAATACAAATACAAGTGTTATTCCTCCCCCCTCCCTTGCCCCCTCAAAAGATCCCAGAAGGTTAAGGTCCTTCCGTGGAAATGAGTACAGCCTCCTGTAGGAGAAAAGGAGCAGGCCCGGCACAGGTGTCGAGTTCAATGGGCTGCTGCTTTCCCTACAGAGTAACGAGTGTGAAAATAAAGAAGTTAAAACAGTATCTGATGTTGATTCTCTAACAGTCAAGTTTGACATAGACTATTCCCACCCCTGTGTATTCCTGGGGTTGCTTGGAAGAGGAGAAACTGCAGGGATTACACTGAGGGCGGGGATCCACAAACAAGAATGCAATGAATAACTTGACAAAATCGTGCAGCTCTCTACCCCTTGCAAAGAAGCCTTCACCTCTTGCTGGAGTTTTTTGGCATCTAGGAGAGCTTATCTTCGAGTAACATGTAGAGTGTAAGGTGAATTGCAAAAGAGGAATGCAGACAGCTTCTCCTATCAGCACATTGTTTTGGTTAAGACTCCACTGGAGTTTTGTAAAAATGCGATTGGGGGAAGGGAAACAGGACAAAGTCAACGTGTCCTCTGGGTTTGCTTAGTTAGTCAAATAAGCTTATTGGGAAATTAACACTTCTAGGGTTGGAAAAGAATTGCTCTGCTATTTTATTTTACATAGGACTTCCAATAGTGTATCAAGCTGTCTGAAAAACAGCCAGGCAGAAAAATAAGCTCTTGCACCTCTGGCAGTAAATGCAAAGGTGGGGGGCCAGGACCCTGCATCCTCAGCAGTGTATGGCAGGTTTACCTGGAGAAAAGAATATTTTTAGGCCGGACTTGTTGTGAGTGACTGTGGCTCTTGCAGCCCTCTGGATGTTGGCATGAGCAACATTCTCAGCAAATCACCTTTTCTATGAAATTTTTTGTTCTGTTTCAGAGTTATCTGATAACTTCCGCCAATATTAATTGGGGTTTTGTGACATATATAAGTTCATCGTTGTAAGAACTGTCTGCTTGCAGGGCTGGGTGTCCTGCACTTCCTCATGACTAGATCAGTGTGACTCTTACGGGATCCTTGATGCAAAGAGCCTTCTGGAAAATTCAGATTTATTTTTCAGTAGTTGATTAAAATGTGCTCCTGCATTTTCTACCTTAGTTTTGCAGAGAATTAAGTAAAAAAAAAAAAAAAAGTCACGAATCTGCTTGATGTGTTGGCTTTACATGAAATGTTTCACAGTCCCAGCACTGAGAATCACTCTGGGCTTTGTGGACTTTATCCCTTGCACTGGAGACAGTGTCCCTCTCTTCCCACCTGGGTGGTGGTGGATGGTGCTGGTCTCTGCCCAGAATAGCTCTTGTAGACATCTTAATCTTTCTTCTACCAGGCTTGCCACTGTACTAACTAGTTCCCTTCTTCCTTGCTCCTGTCATTTCCCGCTTCTGGGATATTTCTTAACCATATTTCTTAGCTACACAGGAGTTTCAGTGGTTTCTGACTGGTTCCTGCGCTGTTTTTACACACTTAGTGGCCTTTACATTCTGTGGTTTTGCAGTTTATCCTGGGAGAAGTAGGACCATATTACACTGCTCAGGTAACTGAAGCATGGGAAGTAAAGCCTCTAATTTCAATATAATTTAAAGATGGTTTAAAACATGGGGCATTGGTTTGGTGATAAATCTCACCCGTGCCTTGTGGGTTCCAGAGTCCCATACAGTCAGCTGGGGAGCTCACAGTGCTCTGTGTACTCACCTGAGAAGGGAGTGCATTGGGAGAGGTATGTGCTGATTCTTTTTTTTTTTCATTTTACTTTTAATAATTTAAATGTTAAATAAGCAAAATAGGAAATGCTGGGGAGCAGGGGCTGTAGATATTTGCACTGATTCTGTGGTGTAGAGATTAATGAATACTTGTGAATGCTTGAATAAGGGGTGCTGTGATGAAATATGCTCTTGCTTCCTTGGAAATATCCCAGCCAGGCTCTGTCCTTCCTCCCTGGAGTCCCCTGTCCTGGTCTTTCTGACCGTCCCAGAGAGGAGAGCACTGAAACAGGCTCACAGTGAAATGGGAGATCATCTGCTGTGGTCCAGTGCCTTTAATGAAACCATTCGAATGAGTAAGGGATAGTGTGTGGGTATGAGTCACCCTGGAACTCCATGTTCTCTCCACGGGCAACCTTCGGGAGGAGGGGGCGGGCAACATCTGCAAGGATTCTGGGGAGAAGGTCACTGCAGGCAAACTGTGTTATTTGAGCACTGCTGAAAAGACAGAGAGGGAAACTCTCGGCTCCACGGGCTGGCAGTTGCTGAGCTGTATTTGGACAGGTATACAGATGATTATATCTCAGTAATACCAAAGAGCATTACAGTTGTTAACAAGACAAGATTTGCAAATTCCTTGTCAGCAAATGCCTTTAGGAAGTGTACAGCAGGAAATAAAGAAAGGAGTCCCTGTCTCAGAACCCACAGCCATTTCTATGTTGCCTGAAGACCTTTCTTTTACCCTGTGCAGTTGAGAGACATTTCCTGAGTGCAAATGCTGCTCTGGGACTAATGCACTTGTGTTAGTCCATAACTGCAGGAACATAGACTTCACTATGGCACGTTGTAGGAGTACATTTAACGTGCAGGTTGTGTCCATAGCTGTGAAATTCAGGGAGTTACAGAAGCATCAAATTTAAGTAAATATTTAAAAAGCTTATAAATACTATGAATTTCATAAATGTATAATGCCTGTATTAAATCTGGATTAGACAAAAGTGGAATGATCAGCAATTAAGAAGCTATTTCCTAGTAGCTGATTTTAATATCATTCCAGACATACAAATACATAACTCCCTCCTGTCCCATCATGTATTTTTTCCTGAAAATATACTGTGTGCAAGATGAACATTTATTTATTTTTATTTATTGTAAGGAAAGTAAATCTATACAGCTTACCAAAGAACACTTTAAAAAAGCAAATGTTCAACAGAGGGAACTTTTCACTGAAGCAAGGTTTGATTACTCGTTTGCCCTCAGATTATTCAGAGTAACTCCCGTGGAAATCTCTTTGGTGGAACATATCCCTGTGGAAATCCCTCATGCTGGATTTGGTTCCTTGAGTTGTTTCTTTTTTTTTTTCATATTTTTTAGGATCTTAAATTGATTTTTATTTTATAGATGAAAATTAAGAGAAGTTTCAGTGTGTGCCTCTATATTCAGAGGGAATCAATAAGGTTTCACTTCCCTTTTGCTGGAACTGTTAGCCAAAAAGGAAGATACCGCTAGTGTTTCACTCTAAAAAAAAAACAAACAAAAATAAAGTGTCTATTCAGCCCTGGTTTCAGTTATCTAATAGGGAGCTATAATTTATCATTAAAAGTCTTCAAATTGAACTTCAGCTCTTCACAACGGGCTAGTCTTGGAGTGTCTCTATCCATGGCTGAATCAGCTTCCTTGATGTCAGTAATCAACAGCAGATAATTTGAGGGAGTTAAGTAGCAGAAGAAAAGCTCTGGGACCAGCAATAACTTTGTTCAAACTTTCTCTAATTTTCCCAATTTTATGTCCCTAGTTTTGCCCTCTCTTTCATGTTAAAGGGTCACATTATATGAAGCTTCTCTCTTTTTTATAAGAGGCAAATGGGAGTTCTGTGTAGGGAAGAATAAGAGTATACCATCCCACTTTGCTTCCTGTTGGCAAACTCTCATAATCCCCTGACTGGTAGTTGTCCTGCTCCAGAAGGCTGCCCTCTTTCCAGGAACTGAAATAAAAGCCTTACAATTACCACATTTTGCAAAATAGCTTCAGGGTTTTTTGTTACCTGTTGTTACAATGGCAAAAGCGAGAACTTAATTTCCAGCACTTCCAAATTGATCCCATTTTTTCACCCCCTTCTTTGGCAGCCCCGGGTCAGCCCGTTGTGCCCGCTGCCTTCTGGGGGCACCCACGTTACACCTGCCCGTGTCCCCGGCTCCTCTGCCGCCAGCGATGGTATTGCAGCTCAGTCCCAGCGAATTCCAGCCATCCCAGGTTCGTGTGCAGAGGCTGATATGTAGCAGCAAACGCCCCAGGGGAACAGTCCACATCATCTGAATTCTGACAGCTGCTTTTCAAATCAGGAGATTCATTTCTTATGAAGGTTCCCAGGTAGCCTAGAGAGAACAAACACAGAGGCTGTATCAATAAAAAGTCATAATGCATGTGAAAATGCAGACAGTCTAAAAAAGGTAAATTGGATCAGCACAACAGTGCAATTCCTTCTAATTTAACCACTTTGACGGGGGAAATGTTCTAAAATACCGAAGATTTAGCCGTGCTATTCATATCAAATAAACACAGCATCCCTCTTGCAAATCTCCTTTCTTCCTCATCTTGTGAATAACCTGAGTTAGAACAGCTGGATAGGGAACAGCTCTGTCTTACAGATGCTGCAATTCAGATTATATTTTATTAAGCTGAAATGAGAGACATAGTAAACTCTCCCAGGGAGTTCAGAAGTTTCCACCCTTCTAGTAATTGCATACTGTACAGGAAATGGAGGTTAAAAAAAATTACAAAAAGTCATTCAGGGTATCTCTATTGGAGTCATTGCCTTGAAATAAGTTCTCATCTCAGAAATCCTCTGAAAGAAAGAATCAGGGAAGCCTTTTGGAAGTTTTTGGTATTTGTCAATAAAAAGAGCAGAGGAAAGTGTCTTGAGTTCTCTCTAGGGCAGCCTCTGTGAGCCTCCCAGCCCTGTGCAGACACTGCATTGCACATCTGTATTGAAAACTGAACTCTGGAGACCTGTGCCTGCTCAAGTACCTGCACAGATGTCTTGCTTCCTACTCTTGTCACAAGTGCTTTCCCCTAAAGACACCATCCTATAAAACATGTGGTATTTGCTATTCCTGCAAAGTGGAGCTGTAAGTATTTCACACTGTTAATCCTACATGCAAGCAGACAAGAGCATTATCAATGTGCTGCTTTCATCTCACCAGTGATGCAAGATAAAAACTCAGGACTGGCCTGAAACTGGAGCTCCAGGTTGCTCTTAAACACCCAGATCCCTCTCTCTGTGGGAGTACAGCTGTGGGACACTCCGGTCCAGCCACCTGGACTCCAACTGCATCTTAAAGGGAGAGCAACATTTCCCCTCCTCCTTCCTCTCCTTTCCCCTCACAACTACTATTTAAAAAAAAAAGAAAAAAAACCCCAAACTCAACAGTATGCTGTTGACTCTTGAGAATAAGGTTGTTTTGGCAGTTGCAAATCATGACAGTCACTATAAAAGGGAAGCTTTATACTCAGTGTATGCTTTGTGTGGTAATTCTCAAAAAACTTGGAGTACTTGGAGTGTTTCATCCATTCTAGTGCCAGAATGATCAGTTTTCTCTCTTGAGTGGAGAAAGAGAGAGGATTATCTGGGAAGCTGAACACTTAATTTTTTGTTTTCTTCAGTGTCTGAGTCATTAACAGGTGTATGGTTGAGGACCAGAAGGTCCTGTACCATGTTCTCATTTCTTCTAACTGCCTATAATCCACTTCAAATTGACCATTAACTTCATGTGCTTTAAATGAGGCGTTGTGTATGCCTCAAAACAAAGGAAATAATTGCTTGCAATTTATAGATAAGATGCTTTAAATATAGGCTTCACTTAGCCTGTCCAAATTCCTAAAGCTAAGGCTCCCCAAGGGCTGATGGACAGTTTTTGCCTGCTGCATTACAGTGAAATCACTTTATGCTCCTGTATGAAACTGAGCTCTTTTTGTACCAGGGTTCCTGGACTTCTTTATGGTACTTCACAATCTGCCAGTGAAAAAAGGGTTTGTGGATGTTCATGGATTTTATTTGGTCTATTTTACAGAATAAACGTGAGAGTGACTGTATTCCACTAAAATAGCCATATTTGAGTTTAAATCATTACAAATGCAAAAGTCTTGTGGGGGGAAAAAACCTGTGACATTAGCCTGATTGTCCTTCCTTTGAGGCTCCAATAGAATAGTAAACAAGTTACACTAAAAACCATCATATTGTGCAAAATACTTCTTTTACCTCTGCCTTTGTGGCGTACTAGCCAAAATAATCCATGATAGTGGCTCTTAGGAAAATTGAACAATGCATAATACATAAATCAAGCAACACAGAGTACTGGTGGGACTGTATTATTATAAAAAGTACAGCTATGTCAGCTCTTGCAAGATTAGAGACTAGTAGGACATTCAGGAAAACAATTTATACAGGACTTCTGTGTAGATTTCAGAGTAACGTCCTGTAATGTCCTTAAATTGCCGTGAATCTCTGATTTAACACTCTGACAGAAATATTAATGTGCATCAATAATTATGAGAATAATTATCAACACTTGTTCTGCTTTCTCCTTGGAAATGTGTGTACAGTTAACAGTGGTGTCACTGGCTTCATCTAGGGAGAATTTGATTCTGTTTACGTGGTAACAAAAGTAATCAGCAAATTTGTATTCACTAAGTTTTAGTAGAAGATTACATTTGGAGTTTGGCTGGATGATAGAAAATTTCAAATCAGGAAACACAACAGGTAACCACCTCGAATACACGTGGCTGTCCAAGCTAGATAAATGGTAATAAATAAATAAACAGGTTCTGTGCTAATCAATGCAAATCTATGCACACTGAAGGCAAAAATGAAGATGTCTGAAAGACACTGGATTTACTTGCTTTATATCATTGGATCTGAAGAGATAGTGAAGGTGTAAAATCGAGTCATATAAAAGGTGATATAAGAAATGCTCAGATTTGTAATTTTATGCTTCAAGAAAACTATTGTGCGCTTCTATCTGCATATTTGGAGCGCGATGCATAAGAAATAAAAATCCTACATAGCATGCACTGTATTTCCATCTTTACTTTTAATAAATTTTAAATTATAGGGAATTATTAGACAAAAAAATGTAGCCTGTGATTTTACTTAGTTTATCAGAATTTGTTCTTTCCTTGCTGCTTTTTCAGGTGTAAATATTTAACAAACAATAAAGAGGTGTTAAATTTATATTACTGCCTCAGTGAAGGCTTTTTGTCAGTAAGTATCAACTGGCTCATTTAAGTACTTGGAGTTTTTACGCTTCTTTGACATGCAGCCAAGAACCAAATTCCCTGGCTCTTCTGTCCTCTCTGAGTGCTAGAAAGGGCTAACAGCATATTAAGTTGAAATCAACTCACAGATATTGCAAGGACAGACCATTCAGTCACATATCTGATAAATTCTGCATCTATGTAATGAATCGGATGGAGACAAACAAGGTCGTAGGGGGAGGGATTAAGATCATTTTTTGCAATGATATCTTTCATGTACTAAAAGTACATGTTTCTGCAAAAGTAGAAACACAAAACGTTGTGGGCTGGGACCTTTTGATTCTCATGTCAACCAGATGTTTGCTGGCCCTGTCCCGACCGAATGTATCAGTTTGGCATGTGTGGAGGAGAGGAAATCGTTGACATCAGTGAAAACGTTGCCTGTAGTGGTCTGCTCACTATCTTTTCCATCTGAGGCCGCTTACCCTTTCAGAAAAGCTCATGTGAGCTTATGGTTCATTCTGAGAGTTGGACCTGGAAAAGGCCCAAGCTGTGTGAGGAGTTGTCCTTTTCTTCCTCCCAAGCCAGCGGAAGATTAGACAGTGCAGACCATGACCCTTAGATCATGGCCCTTAGATATTCCCTTGTCCCTCACGTTCACACAGGATGCTCGTGCTGACAGATGATTTACAAGGCAGAGGGTGTTGCAGGCAGAGGATGAGCAGTGACTGAGTTCAGGGCTGAGCAGGAAGTCCACAGGGCTTCACGGCACTTTGGGTAGGGACACCAGGAATGTTTCCTCCACTGGGCCAAGGCAAGCAGAGCTGTCACTGAAGTTGGTTGTGATGGTATCTGCCAGACTTAAGTGGATGTCATCAGATTCCAGAGTGTCTTCACCTCTCAAAATTCCCATATGTTCCTGGGAGAAGACTGGTTTCCCTGCACAGACTGACTGGAGATGTGGGTGCAGCATGGTATCCAACCCTTGGGGCCACTATCACTCTTGGAGACATTCTTTCCATTGTGAGAGCTTTGGGAGCAGAGAAGGGACCTTTCTGACACCCAGGCAGCAGTGAGATAAATTAACCCCTGCAGCTTCACCTTGACGTTGGTTAGAGCTTGTATTTCTTTCATACCTTCTTCTCCCCTATTGATTCACTCTAAAGCTCAGGCAGACGGGCAGGTCTGTCATTCCTGATGTACCTGCTGGGGAAGGTTGTGTCACACGAGCATCCAGAGCACTGCAAGTGCTGTGTAAGGACTCATTCAGCCTTTCTGCACGTGTTACCTCTTGGAAGGAGCCTTTCACATTTGCATCATTGTTTGCTCTTCTGCAGACTTTTTGCTCCTGGTGCCTTTGAAGGAGGAGTGATTTTATTCTTTATGCCTGTAATATGTTGTTCTTTAAAGTCTTGTAGGCCTGCATTAATACAGTTTTAACTTTAACTTGCTTGAGTTCTTTTTTCTTCATTTGTACCCAACTTTATCTTTTCACAGTAAGTCTGTATTTCTGATATTCTGACAACCCATTAGCCATTCCAATCTCTTTGGTCTTCCTCGAGTCTTTTTTGATAAATGTGCATTTTCTGCCCCACTGATGTGATGTATCTAAATATTCCTGTAGTCTTCACATACAAGAATTTCTGGTTTACCCTTTGATTTTAATTTTCCTTTAACAAGCTTCATACTCTGTACTTGAAGAGTACAGCAGTGTGGTTTGAGTGTTAGTATTCTTGGTAGGAACATATTGAACCAGGTGCCGTTGATGGCTCAGGAACAAGTAAAGAATTGTTTCTGCTCTTGTGCATTTTCTGACCAACTGCTTCATTAATCTTTTTTTAGAGGGATGTTTTATTTCTTTTTAATATAATACTAGTTACAGGAAAACTTGGAAATGTAACTAGATTTTTAAGGTGATGTTCAACAAGGGTCTGAGAAACTGGGTGAGAAAATTGTCTTAGACCTTTATTTTTTAAATTTGGTTTTTTATTTAGGAAAATAAAATCTTGAAATGGATTTCTCTAAAGCCCACCCAAATGATCTCATGCGAAACAAAATTATTAGCTCTCATTTCAAGCACTTGTTTCTTTAAGATAACATTGAAGGTAGTCTTGATATGAAATCACAATTGGAATACAAACCTTTTATTAAAAATGCATGAGATGTATTATTTTGCTCTAGATTCTGTTTGCGCTTTTGGTAAGAACAATGAAGTGAAATACGGACAAATTCACGAGTATTCTTGTTACCACTGAGTTTGTAATTCTGCCCTTTTTCTTACTTATTTCCTCATCTCATCTTTGTCCATATATAATTGGAATTACTTCATGCCTTTCTGGCAGGAATTAAGAACTCCCAGTGTCACTCTGAGCTCCAGGTCACCCAAATACCAGGTGGCTCCAGCAGAGCCGGTCTGGGGCAGGTCCCATCCTCCTGAGGGGACAGGGCAGCTCTTGGCCCGTCGAGGGAGCTGCCCATTGCAGTGACTTGCTTTCCAAAGCCAGTTCCCTTTCTTAAAATTTGTTAAGCTATAACCTTCATTATAATCTGTAATGTTTGAGCTATAACCTATACTTCCTCTATTTGCACAATGATACTTTTTCTGAGTGAAACAAAGATAATATAATTAATGTAGATCACTTGGGTTTAGATTCTTCTCTTCACATTTTTTATTTCCTGAGGCTCTCCGGTCACATTCTCCCGTTCCTGACTGGATTGGTTCTCAGCTTGTTTGAAGTTGGGCAGGTGGCTCCTCTTCTTTTGCTGGTGTTGGAGGAGAGAGGTTGATTAGGACTTTGTTCACCTATCAGCTTTTGAAAATAGCATGAGAGAAATGTGTTGAGTGAGCATAATATCCTTTCTGCAAAGTGCCTCTTATATTGTGTGGAAGAGGACAAGTTTCTCAGTAATGACAGACAACCCGTGACAAAGAGTCTGTTGTGATGCAAGTGCTGCTTCTCACTACCCAGTGAGTCAATCAACTGATGGATGTGATCAAAAGATTTAAAATACATCAGCTAGTCTGTAAATGGCAGTCCTAACAAAAGCAGCATTGCAGCATCCTCTGAAAGAGCAGAACTTCCTCCTCCTCCCTGATAGTTCTGCTTTATATAACCCTAGAGAAAGTCCAGAAAACCATACAGTAAAACTACCCTAGAAATAAGGGATCCCTGTACCGAATTTATTTCCAGGATTATTTTTAATAATGGGAGAGTGGGAGAATTCAAACCCATACATGGAACTAGGAGCAGTGGTGCCTGTCCTGGGCATTGCACATGTGGAGTGGATGCTCAGTTGAATCTCATCACAAACTAATCCAAAATAAAAATGTTTCAAAGGATTTGGAGGAAGAATCCCTTTTCAGATAATTAATGTGAAGTAGTTTAAAAAAAAAATAAATCCCATTTCTTCACAAGTGCCATCCCATCCCCCTCCAGAAAGCAATAGTCTGACATCTGCTACTGCTCTGCCTGTTATTATTTGTCTTAGAGCCTCTGCCCATTCTTTTGCTTCTACAGCTGCTGCTGGTGTTTCCTCTTGGTGCTTCCTGCCTCCCTGGCCTAAATTCCATCTGACACCCTCTTGCCCCTCTGGCTTTCTGCCCAGCTGGTTGAGATGGCATTCAGTTGACTGCAGTGCTCATTTCTGCAGTAGGAACATAAAATAATATTTGGGTTTGATTTTCTTTTGAGAAGCTCTTCAAGATCCTTTCATGAAGGTAATCTATTATTTTTTCATGCTGACCCTTCAGTTTGATCTTTGGTCTGCAGAGCATCTTGTACCCATGTGAGAATTGTCAGTGCCTGTAAGGACTGGAGAGAAACTTGGGGCAAATTTTCTGCTTCGGAAACCATAATGAGTTGGTTTGTTTGGGGAAAGTGGTGGAATAGGCAGTTTTGTCTTTCTGTTCAAGAGTTTCCCAGTCAAGATGACTGTACAGTCTTGCCCTGGCAGCATCCCTGATATCTCTGCTTTCTGTAGACGCTTGCCAGTGGAGGGGGAAAAATGGAAGGAGGAATCCAGGCTGTGCCTTCTCTCTTGTTCTTTCACCTTGGTGTCCCTCTGAAACCCCAGAGAGAAAGTGGTTCAGATTGAGTCGCTCCTTCACAGCATTTTGGGAGGCACTTACTTAAGTCTTCAGGAAAAGATCAAATGACTGTCTGGGCCTTTCCATCAACACAGATAATAGTTGGGAACTGGAGAAGAGCAAGTAACTGAAAGTGCAGCATCTTGTCCCTTGTCACCTTAAATTTCTCAAATCTAAGGCATTTCACAATATAATATTCAGTTTAACCATATTATGGATGACATGGCCAAGATATTTTGGGTGTTGAGAACTGACAGAGATGAAAACTTGATCTCTGGAAGATGAGACATTTGAAAGAGTCCAGAGCTTATGGCAAGAGCTTATCAGCAATATCCCCATATGGATGATCAATATGGAGTTTTTTCTCTCTTTATTAGATCACCTAGGAAACATTCCTGACTCCTATACTAGCACTGATCCCTGCCAACATGCTGAAGGGTGGGGAACCTGCAGACCTGATTATTTGGAAAAGACAACTTTTTTTTTCTGTCCTGAAGCTACCAGCTGTATTCTATTAATGGACAAAACAGACTTCTGGTGCAATATTATCTTTTCAGCTCTGAAATAGCCCCTATCCCATGTAGAGTTTTTTAATTTGGAACCAAAATAAATCCCAGTGGAAGAACTTAGCTACACCACAAGTAACCTGATGCTGGCTTGTGCACACAAAATAATGACTTTCTGAAGTGGCTAGAGTGAAGCACTACATCTACAATTTGGTGTTATCACTTGTCTATCATCTAGATTTAGAGCATGTCCTTGCACTGGAGAGCTATAAGATGTTACCTTAGGAGATAATGCTATGCAGGCTAGTAATCCTTTTTTTACAGATGAAAGTATTTCCTGAAGAACACACCAGGACCACTAGTACAGTACAGAGAATACCAGGGAAAGGTTAATCTGAAATGAACACAAGGAGCAATGTTCTGACTGATGTGTGAAGTCACAGAACTGTGCCCCACAAAACAGTGGCCAAGGACAGATCTTCCAACCTAAAAACTGAAGACTCAGAAATGACATGGAAATACCAGTAAATTAGAAGGGAAACAGCTGTTATCATCTCCCTCTCTCCTGAGGTTAGTTAGTTAGCTGTGTTGAAGGAGCTGAATGCAAGAAGAGGCACAGATCTGAAATACCAGATTCTATAAAGAAGCAATTTCCAGGTGGAGGGATCAGTCTGTTCAGACACAAGGTTTGTCTCTTGCAGCTGGCCTTGAATTATTATTTCTCCATGTTTTGCTGTTATGCTGCCCCCACCACGGTTAAGCAGTACCTAAAACATTCTCAGGACTAGGAAACTAATGAATGTGCAAGTTTAAACTTAAGGGGCAAAAATTTGTAACCTGTGAAGCATGTAAGCTTCATGTAATTTTGTGTTAATACAATGTATTGGGAAAGAGTAGGAATAATCTTTTTTTGCCAAAAAAGCTAGTTATTAAGAGAGTCAAGGCCACTGAGCACTGCCATATCTCATAGCATGTATTCCTTAAATCCATATCTGCCATACTGAGATTTCTATCAAAATATAAGAAAAGTACTACAAAGATGATCTCCTAGAACGCTGAGTAAAAGGCTGAAAACATAATATATTGGTAGTAGTGCCCTGTAGTCCTGCAGAGATATTTGTGGTGAACTTCACAACATGTCTTGGTGTCTCCCCTTCTCCCCCATTTAGTGTGTTCTTGGATGGTGTCATGGAGTTCAGAGGGAGATGCCACACATGCAGTTATATCGCCTGTGCCAAAAAGTACGAATGAGTAAAAAGGGGTTAATTTTGACTTCTTGGTTCACTCTTAGATGGTATCTTGGGAGTGTGCTTGACAATCTTAACACCTGTATGTGTATTTATTTTTATTGGAACGTAGAATTACATTGGATTTTAAGTGATTCCGTTTGGTTTGTAAAGCGATATTTTGTTTGCATTGGTTCTTCTGGTTTGTTTTCAAAATGTTGTTACAGTGAGTTCTTAAATATTTTAATTAGCAGCACATTAAGAAATGTTTTCAGGGAATTAAGTCATTTAGAACTTCTATATCATTTTAACCTGAATCTAGGCTGCTAATCCTGTTGAATAACAAAAACACTGAATTTCCCTTCCTGGCTGTACACTCAGAAAGATGCTTGCAACTAAACTGCACCTCAAAAGTCAGTCAAGGGAAGAAAATAGAATTTTTTATATATCTCTAAAACATAAATGAACTCCACTAGAGCGTCAGTCCTGTAATCTAATGGAATGTCTGAAATTCCTCAGGTATCTACTTTTGTTTCATACAATATTTCTGATGATGTCCAATAAAACACTCCCAGAGTGTTCCTCCAAACTGAAAAATGCTTTTCGTTTTCCCATACTTGTAAACATTTGAGTTCCTTGATATAATTACATAGTTTTTAACATCATGTATAAAAAAAATTTTTGAAAAATACACAAAGCATTTGGTCTCTCATTGATTTTATATTTAAGGTATGTCATATTTTTTGAGACCACAGAAGTACCTCAACATATAAAAATACATCTTTTACAGCAATGTCTGCCAATGTGGCTGTTGAGAACTCTGAGGCATATGGGACCTACACATGTACATTGTACACACAATTGGGCTTCCCTCTGGCCACACTGGTGCTGCCTTCCCTTGGATAGGCATCCTCCTTTCATTTGCTCTTCTCTGTGGTTTCTCCTCATTGTTCTCTCTGATGTCAGTGCAGGTTTTGACCTTCTGTCCAAATCTGTGCTGAGTTGTACTCCTGCCTGTAAACTCTGGTTTGCTGCTTTTCCATACCTAGAAGCTGATTCTCTTTTTTGAGTTAGCCCTCCTCTATGCTAACACATATTAACTTGTTCATTCCATTAAGTCTCTTTAGGCTGGTAATGCACTGTGAAACACTGATTCAAATCCCTCCTTCCACCCTCTCTGCCATCCTTAGCAAAGTGAACCTCTGGGGTCAGCACAGGAGTGAGAGGAAAACATCTTCAGTTGTTCTGTTGCCTTGACTGCTCTCTGGCCTCCTCTCATCCATCTCCCTTTTCAGAGCAGGACAGTCCTACACCAGCTCAAGCAACTAGAGTTCAAATGTAAGTTCTGTTTGGCTACAACAGCTCTCCAGAAGAGCTGCTTGGATTTTTTCTTTGATATTTTTTTTTTGCTCTTTGTGTTGAGGGCCAAGGCAACCAGCATTGAATATGGGGTGTTGGTCCCTCACACTGCCACAATTTGCAGTTTTGTTGATGGCTGTCACACGTTTCAGTTCTGTGATGCTGCTTCCTCTACAGTCCCAGTGCAAGTGTGATTTTCCCTCCTACATAAAGAAGCACAGACTTAGAGCCCCCAACTTCAAATAGCTCCATTATTCCCCGATGCAACTCAAAACTGCCCTTCTTGTTTTTAGGCCTCTCCCCAGGATTTCGTGGGATAACTCCAGCCTTGCTAAATAACCTCCCCTCTTTGCTCTCCTCTGTTCAGCTACAAGTGGCCTTCTCTCTGACCCTGTTGCTTCTGCCACCTGGAGCAGCCTTCCTGTGTCTTGCTGCCTTTCTGACTCACCACCTATTTTCAAATGCCATGTGAAAGCCTAGAATTTCAGCCTTGCCTTGTAACAATCTGGAGCAGCTTAAAGAAAACAACCTCTGGCTGTTACCCAAAGAGGGTTCCGTAATTATTTCTCTAACCCTCCTAAAGTAAAAAGGTTGGCCACCAAAAACAAATAGGAGGCAGACCTCACACACATTATCCATATTGGCTGAGAGGTAACAAGAATAAAATAAGACCTTAAAAAATTACCTCTACTGCTTGGCAAATACAAAAAAAATACAGAGAGTATCCATGCAAATAAAACAGATTTGTACATTGATTTTTTTGATTGTTTGTTTTTTCTCAAATGTTCCCATCAACTGGTTCTTAAAAATCACATAAGAATAGGTGTATGTTAGATGGCAGTAAGGACAGAGAGAACGCTTCAAGTAGAAATAAGGTTAAATATCCACCAAGAACAGGATGATTCGAAGGACTAACTTAATGAGAGTTCACAATTCTGCCCTGCTGAGATGAACAGTCACTGCTTTAAACCCGCTGCCCCTTGGCAGTGCAGCTCTCTCCAGTGCAGCACCACAGGACATGGAGTTTGCTTCTTACCTGAAGTGTTTTCCATACAGTGCTCACTGGCAGTGGAAGTAGCAGGGCCAGAGACAAGGCAGCACAAGACAAGCTTTCAGGCTTCAGCATAATGAAAGGAAGTCTGACTAAAATGAATGTGGCAGGCAAAAAGCATTTGAGAGCCCATTTCCAGCAAAGTCCATGCTAATGCCCTTGGGAGCAGAAGGGAGAAAAACATATTCTGGAGATCACAAAGTTGTCCTCGGTGCTTGTGTCCAGCATTCGTTTACTGACTGCTTACTGTTTTCCTCTTTCTATAATTCCTAAGGGCCTGTTTTTCATGTAACTTCATATATTTTTTCCCACTGCTGCCTGTGGCTTTGCTTGTGAATGCTCATCCTAACCAGCCTCAAGCACCTTCTTTCTGTGTGCTTGGGGAAGACAACACCCTGCTTCCAATTAGCAAGGCAAGGAAGTTGGCTGCAAAAGCCTCTTTCTAATGAGAAACACCTCTGATGCTTATTGTTTGTATTTGGTGCCTACTGTCCCTAGTCAAGCTCAGGAGATTGCTGTGCTTGGAGCCAGATATACAGATCTTGTCTTCATTAGGGAAAAGGTGGTTTAGATGTCTTGCCAAAGGGATCCAAAAGACTTGAGCTTAATACAAATCAGTTGCTGTTTTTAAAAGGGATTTGTTAACTTCGAATAGCTAAAAGAGATTAAAGCAGCTGCTGTCTTTGGTAAGACTGTAGCAATGGTTAAAATCAGGAAATACCCGTGATGTGGCTCAGCCAGAAACTGCCAGATGGACTCTGTAGGCAGGTCATGGAAGCTCTTGTTTCTGTTGCTGAGATTTCCTTTCCACACATGCAGAGCTGCTTTGTGTGAGCGCACAGAGGTGAGCCTGCCTCACCTGGGAGGTGTTGCACAAGACACAGCAAATTGGTAAAATAGGACTTGTACCTTTGAGCAAGTTCCTTATTTCTCTAAGTCTTCGCTGCTGTTCACCCTGTCCGAGTGCACAATGGATAGGAAATTCCTTCATGAATGCTGACATAGCCACAACTGTCCCCTTAGGCCACTTGGCAGAGCTGGTGTGGACCCACAGCCCTGCTGCTGGGCTCCCCTTGCTGCCATTGTTCCTCATGCACTTCCTCCTGGGAAAGGGCTCCCATACCCAGCCTGGGTGTGGCACTTCACTAAAGTACCCCATCATTTTGGGAGGGGATCTGAAATATGGCATTGGACTAGATGACCTCTAAGTGTCCCTTTCAACCCAAACCTTTCTGTGATTCTATGACTTGCGGTCTCAAGACTCAAGTCTACATTTTGGCTTCATCACTGACATTTGTTTTTTGATGGCATGAATTATTTTATTACCAAATTTCTCATATGAGAAGGAATGACATCTCACTTTTAATTTGAAACTTTGTTATACTAAAGTTTTACATGAGGAGGAAAAATTGTGCAACTGCAAGGGGAGAGAAGAAAGGTATCATCAATCTGAGTGGTAAAATGAGGTCCATGTTTTGCCCCTAGTAATGAAGTTTCTTTTGTAACAGACTAACCAGCTTTATCCAGGTAGTTTATTATATTTCAGTAACTGTCCTTCAAAGTATGGCACTCTTCCTGTTCTCCTGCAGGACTGCAAGCACTGCAACTGTTGATGTGAACAGTTGTTCCTCCACCATTAGATCATTTATGTTATTAACCATGTTATATGCCAATCTAACTTTCTGATTAACCTTAATGTGGATAAAAGTCCTTAACATCTCCCTAATGTTTTCTTCAGCTACTTATTCTTATTCTCTGAATTAGAATTAGCTTATATATACTGATATTATATTTAAATACATCATTTGCCTCTCTGTGGGCAAGTGCTAGTTTGGTTGCAATTACTGCAATGGAAGCCTGAGGCTAGAGTGAGGTTATTGCTTAAATAATATATTAAAGGAAGGAGGCCATTTGGTTTGTTTTGTTATGAAACCTGGGGCGATCATTTGTATAAAACCACCGAAGGCTCACACAAATGACACTTGTATAAGCTCCAGGGAGAGTGTTCATGCTAGAAAATCCCCAGTTTGAGAGTCATTAGTGAAGTAGGAGAATGGCAGAAAACTTCCCTCCTGCATCTCTAGGAAGAGATTCAGGAATAGCTGAAGCAGCTAAGAAGTATCACTCATCACTGCTCCAAAATCTAAGGAGAGTGGGGAGATGGGGCCGCTAAGAGGCTCTTGGAAACTTTTGAAATCATTGTTTTTGTGCTTTAAGGGTTATATTTAACCTTCATTAAATGTTCAAGTAAGTGAATATTTTGGTTTATTTAGTGGGGTTCAGGTTGCAGGACAGACCACCACTCATTTCTGCTTTAATCTTTCCACTTGTGGAAAACATTTAGCAAGTTTAGACACCATTTAATCTCTTTCTTTCAAGTCTCTTGTCTTAAAACCAGCAATAAAAAGAACAAACTTTTAAAAAAAGTCCTACATAGATCTGATATAAACCAAAACTGTGCTAATATTAGCTTTTCAGAATATCTAGGATCTCATCACTTTCTGTTTTGATAGATTGGACAGGATATCTGTGGGCTGGGACAATTTCCAGTGTTTTATTGGGTTCGACTCACGGCAGACACTTGCAGCAGCTACCTGCAAAACTCTGCAGTGCTGGTAACACACAACTCACGACACTTCTTCTGAGGGGGAACCTGAGGTGCAGTTGTTCACGGTGACTCCCTCCCAGGCTTGTCCCAGGATAAAGCCTGTGACCAGTGTCCCAGTCAGGATTTCTGAAAGGTACAGAGCAAGGTTTGATTCCTGGAGGTCCCCAGCATTTCATCCTTCTGATCGACTTTACCTGCTGGAGTGAGATTTGACAGGGTGACCTCGCAAAGCCAGAGACATGAAAGGAGTAGTGAAGTTCTTTCAAATGAGCTCGATCCGCTTCCAAATAACTTGCCTGGTGTTTTCATCCTGCCAGAGACTGAGAGCTGTGGGGCTGTATGTCTCACAAGCAAATGACAAAGCTGTGATTCTTGCTCTGAAGCAGCTGCAAACCAAGACTCCAGTCCTGTGATCAGGCTGTTGGTAACCTCCATGAGCCCTCCAAGGGCTCTGAGCTAGTACTGCACTCAGAGCACACACTCATTTTTGAGACTGGGACTGCAGAAGGTTGGAGCCAGATTTCTTAAGGTAGCTGGTGCTGAACTGCCCCGGGCTGGCGAGGCTCGATGGCTCTGGCTGGGAGTTTCTGAAAATAACCCCCAAACTCTTGATTCAAAAGTAACGTGACACTCTGAAAAGTTTCCTTTCAGGCAGCGAGAGCTGGGATCTGCCCTGTGCACGCACAAGGGCTGGATTGGCTTCGGCAGGAGCCAGCACGCTCTGGCAAAGACACCGTGCTGGAAACAGCATTCTGCTCATTCTTCTGCATGTTCACATTAGTGATATTTTCCAAGGTGAAGACAGTCTGTACTAATGGAGAGGGAAAATAGCGGGTGAGGTTATTTTGGCCCATGTTATTTAGGAAGTAGGACACATGTTACACGATCACCTTACAATCCATAAAAATTAAAGTACTAGGGCTAGTGGAGCTTTCTCTGGGTCGCACATCTATCGGGTCTATAAAAGTGTGTATTCAAATGCTGCTTGTAGAGAACTGTTGTGCTCCCTGTTACCTGAGTCTCCCCTTTTGCTGTGCCTCGGATTAGGCTCGGGTCTTTCTGATATTCCCGCACTCCCCGTTAATTGCATGTGTGGAGTCTGAGGCACTTCCCTGGAACCGCCGGGGAGTGTCAAGTTCAGCTTTTGTGTAAGCGCTGGCAGGCGCCGGCAGCAACTGGCTCTGGAGCCGTTTGGAGCGCTGGAATGGGTGGATGGGAGACATATGGCAGGGAGGGGACACGGAGGGAGCGTGGGGACAACCCCCCGGGGAGCCTGGGCCGGCGGTGCCGAGCCCGCCGCAGCCGCGGACAGGGGACTTTACTTTCAGCCCCTGAGCTGCCCCTGCGGCCGGCTGGGTTTGAATTCCTAACAACGAAAACCCAATAAACTAAAACAACAACAACAGGGAAAAAAAACCCCAACCTCCTAATATACCAAATTATCCCCCATATAAACTCAATATTGTCTTACTTCATCTTCAGTGCTTTTTCTGCATGGGATTTCTTCCCTCTGCTCTTCCCTCTGTTCTTCGCACTATTTATGGGCAGTGTTATAACTAGTCTTGGGTGATGCTTTGCAGCGTGCTGTTATTATTCACCAAAAATGCAAGTTCTGAAATCCTTTACTAAATTTAAAGCTTCTAAGGAATAAGAGAATAGATTTTAAAAAAACTATTGCAGGATTTAAATAAAGTTTACATTTCTTATTTCAAATGACATTTTTATTTTGAAATCCAACATTTTAATTTGCATAATTCTATGGACTGGCAAAAACTGCAAAGTTTAATCAGAATTTAATTTAGGTCAGCCAAAGGGCTTACTTAACCCAGGAAAAAAAATAAAAAAAAAATATAAAAACGTCTGAAAACAAAAATTTCTGCAAACTGAAAAAAAGTGAGAAATCTTAAACTTCTACTTTAGCTAGTGAACAAAACTTCTTTTGTTCCTTTCATTGATCTCTGGTGCTAGTGAGTTGATAAATCTTCATCCAGCTTCTGTTCAAATAATTAAGACATAGTTTCTGTATATTACATTTCCCGGTAATATGATAGCTTCACTTTTACATAATGCTGTTCCAGGATTTATAAGACTGGAGGCAATTAATTCTAATATAATTATTTGTTACTGACTGGAAATCATTAATAGTTGCACAGACTAGCAGGTAGAGTTCTTCAGAAAACAAGGAATATACAAAGCAGATTTTTTTTTTGCAAGTACTTTCAGTAATAAATTTTAATCAAATAGAGATTCAAACAGAAACTGCAAGTCAGAGTAAGCTCTGTCCAGGCAGGAGTGGGCACTGACTGCAGCGAGGGTACACTCGCTTACAAGCGATGGAGATTTTGGGAGATCTCTGCTGCAGCAACAGGGACATAGGCTGCTGTCTGGTATAAATTTCAAGCAAATAAATTGTATGCATGAATAAATCATAACAGCACCAGTGTCACGTAGAGGCCTCAGCTCTACCCAGAGCCTTGCTAAAGTCTGTACAATCACTGAGCTGCTTATTACCTAATAACTGTTCTGTCTCTCCTTATATAATGCCTATTTTTTGGATGAATTGCTACATTCACCAAAGCCTCAAAAATAGCTCCAGTGATCAAGTCCTGATTATACACTGCACATGAATTCAAAGGTCCTGTTCCATAACCTTTTTTTGACTTTGAAATGTGCATACCATTTCAGGCAGCTTTGGAGTTTAGAGCAATCTGTTTCCACTGAAGGCAAGCAATACTGGAAATATGATTACAATAATTGTATTATGAACATGGTATTGTCATGATCAAGTGAAGGGCTCCAAAATGTAACTGATAAAATTGTAGCTTTGACCTCCATCTTTAGCTTGAAAAGCTGATCCAGTTCAGATATCACTCCATATTAGCCTCGTTAGCACAAAAAACCGGCCTAATAGTTCAACCACCGCTCCCATGAGTCACCTCTCAGACAATATTCGGGTAAACAAGAGCTTGTGGGAGAGGGGAAACAGGATCCATCTTTTGATGTCGATTTAGAGCGTAAAAGACTAAATCATGCACTGTAACTGTTCCATCAGTTCCCTGGAGTCAGAGCAACGGAGAATTCGATTTGAAATTCCTGTGTAAACACGCTGGGGCACATTCATGGTTGATATGAATTGTTGTAACTTCCTTGACTGTATTTGACTCACTGAAACCAATGAATTTGGAGCTGTTTACACCATATGAGGATTTATCTTCTTCATAAATATTTATGCAAAAAATGAGAAAGTTATAGTAATTGAAAAATATTTTAATGTGGTGTTCCAAATCATACAGAACATAGTAGACCCCTTCTGCTTTGTTTTCTTATCCTCTGGCTTCATTGAGGTCCTAATTTGAACTTCTCAGCTAAATATGGGAAGAAATGTGTAAATTGTACCAGTCCTACCATTAGCTTCAGTTTGCAGAAGTGCCATTGATACAGACTTTCGCATTTATTTTGGGTGGAAAGTGTCTATTTAAATTGTGAGATCAATCGTCAAATTAGATGTGTGACTGCACACATCGTCCCAGTGTTTATTTTCTTTTCTGGCACACTTGTGGCTCTTTGGGTTTGAAGAATGTAACTCAATTGGAATGAGCCTCAGTGATAAAATGGTCATCACATAAGATGTCTTTGTGTTGTTTTGAAATGTACTATTACAAGGCATTTTAATAAACTTTGTTTTTATTTTCCTTGATTAATAACACATTTGCTTGTGAATTTTTTGGGATGTTTGATTCATGGTCTTTCCTTTCTTTTCCTTAGAACTCCTTGGTGGCAGCAGCCTACAGGAGGCCTTGTGGGACTATCCCATGGCGATCTGACCTGGTTCTGGCTTTGTCCAAGTAATTTTAGTCGCACTAACACTTTTGACCCCTGGTGTCATTGATAAGCTCCAGAGCACTGAGTGCTGGGTCAAAAAAGTTTTGAAAGATCTACAGAAAACTAAATTCTTAAAGCCATGTGATTGATATTTATTTGTTTTAATTATAAATATAGAAAATAATACTCTGTCACTTTCTCCTCTCTGCCTAGTCACACTGATAGAGAAGCTGTTTTATGAATAGTAGATTCATTACATATATTACACATTGTCAGTGAGGTAAAGGAGAACAGTTCTGTTCTCATCTTCTCTGTTCAATAGCTGATGTGATTTAGCAGGAAAAACATTGTGTAAGGCATTAAGCAACAGCAGTTGATCACTTCTAATATGGTTTCACTATAAAATACTATCATCTCCTTTTGATTGGCATTTGCCTTTCATAGAGATGTTTGGCTAATACACTGCTTAACAGTCTGATCTTTTTTTCTTTTTTTCTTTTTTTCTTTTTTTTTTTGGTTAAAACTGGCTTTTATCTTTGTTTTACAAAGCAGAAAACTGCGTCCCTTTGAACTCATCCTCTGATGTCATAAGAGCTGGGAGCTGACATGAATTATGCTGTTAAAATACTGACATTTCGAGCAAGGTACCAGCATGTACTAAAATACAGTAACGCATGTTGCGCTCCAGAATATTTTTTTAACATACTGTTATTAGTGGCAGGCTCTTTGGTCTGAATGCCTTTGATAAGTGAAATTAGCACTCTGTTTTTCCAGCCTATGTATGGTAAATTCTTTCCCCTTTTGGGGTCAAAAAATATAAATATTAAAGAAAACTCCAAGTGTCGCTATTTGCAAGGTTACAATGTTTGTTATTAGAACTGTGGAATATGTTGAGTCTTTTGGGGAAGATAGTATGAGGGACCCATGAAAGGACAGGAAACATCTATATTTGCTGGCAGCATGCCTGTATCAAACATATTGCTCACAGTGCCATCCTGATGGCACTGTGGGGAGGGACAGTTCAGCTATGCGGTATGAAAACATGCCATCATATCCATATTTCACAACACAGCACGTGTCAGTCAGGCAGGACTGGGAGTTAATTAGATGAGGTTCTTTGCAGGAAGCCAGTTCTGTGGACAGCTAAAAAAACTGAGGATGTTCAATGGAATTAGGTCCCTAATCTTAATCCCGTCCCAGGAGAAGCAGTAAAATGCAGGAAGCACTTTGCACAAGGCTTCCTCTGGGTCCCCCAGAGATGTCCCACAGAGAAGCCTGGTTTTAATGCTGCATTCCTTAGCACAAATAAAGCACAGCTTTGCATTCTTACTTGTGCAAGACTTTAGAAGAGACTCTCATTGTACCCTACAGCATAGGTATAGTGAAGCAGTAGGAACAAATACTGTTTCCTTTATACTTTTTTTTTCTTAAATACAACAGGATTAAGCCTTCTGTGAAGAAAAAGTGTACTTTGGATCTTAAATAGGATAAGAAAATTATATAGAGCTGTGCATACTATAGAGAACATTGAATAGCACCATTTATTTCCATCCATATAGTATCATATCAGTCCTCTAACTGTTGCTTGTTTCGATTCCATCAGGCAATTTTCCTGATTGTGTTAACAGAGATTACTCTTCCCATGAGTATATAGAAAGCTTGGAGATGCTTTTAATCTCCCTGTTTGTCTTATCCAAAGAAAAGAAGATCCAACCAATCAAAAAGCCCCCAGCCTTTTATTTTTTTGAATCTAGTCCATAGCTCCTGGAACTAACTAAAACAAGAGAAAAAGAAATCCAATGCATTTGTAAATAATTCCAATTAAAAATAGCAGTTTTGGCCGGCTCAGGATGCCTGGGCCCCGTATGGAAGCAATTCTGCTGGCTCCGTCCATTCCCGGCTGACCTGGCCGAGCACGGGCTGGTCCCCAAGGTCCCTGCAGGGCAGCAAGGAGGGGGAGAGTCTGGCCTGCCTTGGAGACACTTGGTGCTTGGAGTCCACCATGTAGAGCACAGAGAGCCTGCTTGCCTTGCCTTGGGAGTGTCCAGGGACACCCCAGTGCCATCAGAGCACGGCCCTTGGGTCTGTGCCGCAGGCACGTGCCAGCCCTGTTTGATTTGTGACAGCGGGGGCAGCCTTGTGCCTGGGGCAGGGATCCCATGTGCTCATCACCCAAGGCAGTCCCCAGTCCCTGAGCCTCACCTGAGAGGCTGCAGGTGAAGGCAGATGTGTTAAGGAAAGAGCAGCAGGAGCTGGGGAAAACTGGTGGGGCTGAGCCGAGCAGCACAGCAGTGCCCTCACCCAGAGCAGGGGCAGGGGGGCTGCAGAGGCCCTTTGACTTGGTCTCTCTGTGTGGTGGGTGGGCTGCACCCTCTGTGCATCCACACGGGAGCATTAGGAAAAGTAACGCCTAGAAATGGTGCAAATGTGCAGTGAGGATATGGAGGGTATATTGGTGTGTGTTAAGTAGAAATAATCATTTAAACAGTAATTGCACAGCCATTATCAGTCATCTTCACCAATTGCTTCTAGCCAAAAGCAGGTGTCTGTGATAAAGATTTCTGTTATTTGAAGGCAGGCCTGGATTTAAAACCACAAGATAAAGTGATTATACGCAAAACAAACTGTTGCTACCGAAAGAGCCCTCAGAGGGAGGACTGACCCAGCGTTCTGCTCTGGTTTCAATGCCCTGTGTTGCCACTTTACTCAAGACCTGGCTCTTGAGCTGCACTCAGCGGGAGGACACAAGGGTGTAGGGTGTGCTCACAAGAGTTTCCCACCCCCCATCTCCATTATCCTTCCTGTAGCACCTCATCAGACTCTTGGCCACTCTCTTCTCCCCCGGCATTTTAACTCAGGCCGCTTGAAAGAAAATGTTGATAAAGTTTTGTTCAGGTCAAACAATTGTGTCCTGTTAAACATGCGTTATTTTCTTTAGAGTCTTTAACTTTTGCCTTGATTTTGGGGATTTTCTTTTTGCCAAAATAGTGTGAAAGATGTGAGAAATTGTCGTCTTTTTTTCTCCCAAAACAGAAAAAGAAAGTGGGATAAAATACCCTAAGAAATAACCAAATCCAGCCAGATGTACCTTTAGCTTTGAATAAGGAAAGGCAAAAATACAACAATTTGTGATATGTTTTCCCAGAAATAGACTATTTGGAGGGAGGAGAGTTGTTTGGTTAGAAATAAAGAAGGATGGGAATTATTAGAAGAAAAGAAACAGTAAAGAATAAACCAGGAAGAGGAAGTTTGGAAGAGTATGAGAGACATACCAGGGGTGGAGCAAATGCATAGTGGGAGACCCCAGGGTACCATATGTGGCTTATGAGTTGATGGTCTGTCATATTCTACTGCCCTAAGTTCCCTAACAAAGTTAGTCCATTGGGAGGGATGATTTTCATCTTCTCCAAACCACTCATAAAATTTTGAAAAATAATAATGCAAAAAGAAGAGTGAATGAAGGGGGAGAGGTCAGGAGAACTTGCCGGCTCAGTAACACATAACAAGGTGGTAGAGGTTAAGAGAGGGAAGGAGAGATTTTTGTCTAAGCTTGGTGGTGAAGGCAAAGGCATTTACACAGAGGTATTTTGCTGGGAGGGCATGGAAAGGGCAGAGAAGAGGTGGAACACCAAGCCTGAACATACTGGTACTGAAAGACTGGTCAGAAGAAACTCAGGAAAAAGAGGTCAAAATTAGAAAAATGAGAAGGCTTTTAAGAGCTTTGAAAGTTAGAAATTCAAGAGAAGCAATGTCTTGCATTAGAAGCCCATGTCTTTGCTACCCTTTCTCTTTTTTTGCTCCATTTCTCCAGAGAATTAGGAAAAAAATATGGGAACTTTGTATGCAAGCTGAATTTGTGTGTAGGTGCACTTTCTAATACTTTCAGGAGTTTTTAACATAATGAGAAGAATTCTTGGACAACCTCTCCCCCCAAAAATCCTCAAGGCAGCAAGGGTGCCACAGGCTTTGTGAGTGTTGGGCTTGGGGATCTTCTGAGCCTTCCCAGCTCCCACTCTGGCAAGATCAAGCTTTAACTTCTAAGTCGTAAAGTACAAATCACTACTAATCACTCAAAGATTGCTGTGAAATCATCCCACACCAGAGGTGCATTTTCACTGAGCCGCTCAGCAAAGGGGTTTTTCAAAGTAGGAGACAAGTCTGAGAGCTGAAGTGCAACCTCCTGAGCAAAAAAACTGCTGTGGATGGATGGGTTACAGTGATACATCACTTGTGTGCAGTGAAGACATCTGTGGGGAAGGATAATCAGTGAAGGCAGCTGAAGAGCATTGCTCTGAACAGGCTGGAACCCAGCAGAGAGAACTGGCTTAAGCCTTGGCTCGTGGAGTGGGGCCTCTGGGAACTGGAAGCTTTTTCTTTTCAGTTTAAAAATCTGTATTGTGTAAAATTGTTTAATGCTTACTATTCAATTGATTTTAAAGTGGATAATCATCACTGAGCTTTAAATACACAGAGCTTGTTGTTGGAGCTGCAGATTTTCTTTGTTAATACTAACATTAAATATTTATTCTGGATAAGGATAATGTAGTAATATGGGGAAACACCTGCGATTGAACTGCTGCGATAAGGATCTCTACTATACACTTCCACTGCCAATATTTTCACAAACCTCACTAGATTCAGTGGTAAATAATTTTAATTCATTTTCCACTCCTTTTGTCTCACAAATTTGAATGTATTTGATGCGTGAATCTTTACAGTAGGTTGTAAACCCCAATTCATGTCTTTAAGGACCTGTACTAAATTGTTTAAGGAGTTCTGCCTGACAGAAGCCCTTTTTCTCCCTCCAGCACTAATTGGGTGATGATGATTGGGTCGTTTTGGGAAACACCAGAGCAGAAGAAGGCAGCTGGAGACAGTGTGTGAGGAAACCCAAAACCATGCACAGATTTAAAATTTTATGAAGCTGCAGCAATTCACTGTCTCACTTCAATGAAACTGTATTACTAACAGGTAGTTCCTCTCAGTTTGCTTGGACAGCCCCTTCTGTGTGGCTTTCTAAAACCTGTAAGAGGGTGAATTTTTTACTTGAAGAGTGGAGAATGAAGTGATATGTTTCTCCCTTTGACATAGTCAGGGAAAGCTGATGCTGAATACCTTATATGTTTATGAATGTTAGATGCTTCTTCATCTAGTGTTTTCAATTTGTATTTTTCAATTTGAGATATCTGATAATTGTGGGTTTTAAATGCCTTAGTGATATACCACGCATCAATGTAATTAGTTTAAGTATTATTTTGCTCCAAAATTGCTTAGGTTTTTTTTAAAAGACCTTCTTCAGTTTTGTGGTATTGATATTTATTTAAAAAAAAAAAAAGAACAAAACCAAAAACTAAAAATCCAGTCTTTTCACAACAGTTGTCCTACATCCTTATAAGTATCTGACTGGGCTCTTGCCTGCAGGAAACTACTGCACTGCAGGACATTATTCTGAGCTTTGAGTTTTGTAGATATAGTAATTTCTTTTAATATTAGTTGCTGTTAAGACCTGTGTAAACTTGGATCTTGTAAAGTCAACAGCAAATTTCCACTTGCTTTAGTGAAGCTGAGATTTCTCTTTCTTGGTAGAAAGAGGAATTTCTCTTTCAGCCTTGTAAAAAGCCAGAGGTAGCAAAGTGATCTGTCAGAGTTTAAAGGAAGACCATGTGAGCCGTGGTCCCAGGCTGACTCATCTGTGTGTGAGTGACCTGAGGAAACTGTTTGTGATGAAAAGAAGCTCGTTCCTTAATTTCTGTCCTTATTTGAAAATCCATGTGATCAGGAACTACCCACATCCTGAATTATTTCAATGCTTAAAAAGCAATTGCTGTTCCCACAAAGGGTGACATTTCCAGGTAGTCAGTGCTGCCCGATTCTGGTCCCTGCATGTCCAGGCAAGAGCTGTTGTTTTCACAACGATCAAAATCCACTTTACAAAGTCAATTTTGCAGCAGAGCACATTTAACAAAGACTGATGTGAGGGCTTTGGAGTTACCAGAGCGTCCCCAGCCTTTTCCCCTCTTGTGCTGTTTTGTGCTATGACTGAGTGCAACATAAACAGGAGTATTTGCTTGCTTCCACTCAGGCAGTTAAACACCCACTGAAAACAGCTTTGTAATGAATCCCTGCTTTGAGTAGGAAGACATTTGACAGCAAAGAAACTCAGTGCTTCTGTTTTCTGTTAGCTGTGTGTAACAGGTGGCATACAAAGCACCGAAAGGCAGCAAATACTATTTTTTATAATATAGGCAACAAGTAACATTTCCATAATAATTTCCATTGCATTTTAAACAGCTTTTTGATCAAGTTAAATTTATTGAGATAAAAGAAATGTTATGTTGCTGCTTAACCTACAGATACTCTCCTTTTCTTTTAGTTTGTCTCAATACTGCTCTAAAGGCTCCACTGAAATCTTTCTATAGACAACTAAATATCCAGAAAATGTTGTACACCTTTTCTTCTGGCTTCCAGTTCTGCTTATGTTCTTTTTAAAACAATTTATCCATCTGGAAAACACAGCCAGTTAAAGATGCCTCTCTGTGTGTCAAGTCCATCCTTCACATAACTGTGCAGTAACTGTTATTCTTACAAGTGATGAATGCAGGCTCTGGGACAAACATTTTCTATTGTAATTATTTTTTCCAGGGCTGTGGTGTCTGTATGTAGCCCTGTTCTCAAATGAGGAATAGGCAGAGGAAACCTAATATGTGGATGAAATCTCATAATAACATGGAGGTTGTTCTTTTTCAGCTCACTGAATTGTGCTGTAAATGGCTGTGAGCAGTTAAACTGCCATGCAGGGGGATGCAGTGGCAGCAGGGTATCACTGATGGGTTGGCTGCCTTTTTCTGTGGCTGTTTCTAGAGTATGTGAGTCTGGATTATTACTTTTTTAGCTATTGAAAAGCAATCAACAATGAAGTTAGAATGTCACAGAAAAACTGTGCATCTCTTTTAGGAGTTTCTTCTCTGTGAGTAGAGGGCTAATCCTATTTTTGGTCAAGTTATGTACAGGTCTGCCAGAGGAAGGACATCCCACAGCACTCAGACAGCAGTAGCAGCAAATGAAGGGCACTGCATCTTCATTCTCTAAGTGGAAAGTGGGAAATCGGCTCAGTTAGAGAGCAGCATCTAGCCTGTGGTTTTCTTTGGGTGTCAGTCATATAATCAGACATGGGTAACAACTCCACAGAAAGGAATGTTAAGTTAAAATCAGATGTGGAGGATGTTCCTGTTAGGGTGAGGTGCTATAAACCATCTACACTTGAAGCCAGCTGACAAGGAATAGAGCGTAATCAACACAAATCATTTATTTTTAAGCAACAAGTGAGAAAAGAGAAGCCTTGAGGGTTGTATTTTTATAGAAAATGAAAATTCCAACCACAACAGAAAAAGCTGATGGCCATGAGTTTAGTAAACTCCAGTAAATGTCGAAGGATCAGGACCAGTCGGCCTGTTTTCCTACCAAACTGGTTCCAGGCAGACAGGAGGATGGATGCCCATATCACGGCTCTCCCCAGGCAGGAACACACAGATTTGGACCCTGCTCATCCTTAACCTCAACTCTCCATGGGAGCAACCTCACCCTGTCCTGCTGAGCACCAGGGCCAGGCTGCCCCACTCCCCTCTACTTCCACCCACTGCTGCCAGGGCTGGGCACTGCCAGGGCTGGGCACTGCCAGGGCTGGGCACTCCCTGCAGCACAATTCCTGCTCCCCCCCCCCCCCCCCCCACCCCGGAGCCTTGGCAGGGCTCAGGTTCCTTTATTCTCGTTATTTTTATCTGACTCTTTGGGTGACATCATTTGGTTTCACTTCAGCTGCTGAGAAGCCTGAAATACCTGCAAACACTTTCAGGTGCTTGTGTGTGTTAAACTGAGGGCCAAATACCTGCAGGGATCATGCTGATTTGAGGAGTTTATTGCCATTGTATTGAATTTTCTTCAAAAACCAGCACATTCTCAAAGCTTGCTTGTAGAGCCCTCATGAAATTGTCTGGGATCATTTGCTGAGATTAAACATTTTCTTTGTTTACTTTAAAAATGACAAATTTATTTATCCAAAATCTTTTTTCGCTGTTGCCTTAGCACCCATTTACATAGGAAGGCTTAAAAAAACTCCAACAAATTAATTGATGTTAACTTAAAACACGTTACTTTAACTGCATTAAAATACTGTGTAGGAATTCTTTTTAGAATTTGAGTGCTCTCAACTGCCTTTAACTCAGTTAACTCAAAAGCTCTTGGTTGTGAATAAGTTGGGGGCTTAGGCCAATTAATTAAGCCACTTGAAACTGTAATGCAGTGTAATTTCCTGAGTGTATGTCTGTAGGAAATTCTGAGGAGAATTGTTGCAGAAATGGAAACTAGTGAGGGTTGTTCTCTCCTTCGAAGGACTTTGGTTCCCATCTATGTCTGATAACTATTCTTCAAAATCTAGTCCCAAGCATGGAAAGTTTCTGCAGTGACTGTGCTGTTGGAGACCTGGGTTTGTTACCAACCTCTTACACAGTCTCAGTATCCTCTTCATCAAATTTTCGTTCAGCATTTCTCTAAGAAAATGAAAGTTCCTTAGAGATGTTGTTCATATCAGCCTTCCCAACTATTTCTGAGTCTTTTTTTAACCTAATGCAGTGGAATTTAGAGAAATACTGTGAGCTTTGTAGTAAATCTTCAAGGGAAAATTCTGCTGGCAGAATGTAAGGCACATACCAATCAGTGGTAGGTGCTGCTTCGGTATGATCTGTGCTGATCTTAATGTGTAGGATGTAGCTTAGAAGGGTTTGGGATTGTAAAAGCTGTAAGTTGTGGTAGTGGTGCAACAGTGTTATGTGCAGTTTCTTCTCCAGTGGCTGCTTAGAGGCCTTGAAATTCTAATTTATCCTATTCCAGTATAGAATGTAATAGCATCACTGTTAAAAAATAAAAACAAAACTCTAGAATTTGTACCAAGTATTTAATGGCAAAATCACAATTTTTTATTCCACTAAGCCATTTGGCAGGGGAAAGGCCCTACTGTGTTCTTTCTTTGAAGTCTGAAAAAAATCTGGCCTAGGTTTGTTATTTGGGGAAAAGAGATTTGTCTTGTGTAACAATTATTCTCCTAATACCACGAGACACTCCGGGTGCGTTGTGTTTTCCTGACATAAACGTTTAGCTCATCTTTTGTTTTTATACAAATGGCTACTCAGATGAGATTTGTAGAATTTGGAAAGAAAAGAGCCTTCTAATAAGGAATTGTCTTCTCATTAGCCCTACTGATTTTCCAAAAGATTTTGCTTTGTGTAATGCATTATAATTATATGACAGGAGAACAGTGGAGAATATGGCATAGCATTTCCCATAGGTTTCCTTTCTGAGATAAGAAGGATAAACATTCTGCTTTACTTCTCCAAGAACAAAAAAACCCTCAGCGGTTTCCTGCGAGGCAGTTGGATGTGAGCTGCTCGCTGGAACTGAGGCTTTCCACGGCCAGACAATGCTGTGTGCCGTGCGGGGAAGCTGGGTGTACAAAGTAAGGAAGCCCCCTGGACTGAGGTGTGTGTCCTCGGCTTCCTGAGAATGTGCCTTATCGCCCAAGCGTCCCTACACACTCACACGGCGTTATCTGCACGGCTCCCGGAGGAGGAGAGCAGCTGTTTATTTTTCCAGGGCGCTCTCTGTTCTGGGGGAAACAAGGGAGGCCTTTAATTGGATCTCTCTTTTGTTCCTGGATTGCTGCGACTTCAACGAAATCGGGAGGAGCGGGAGCAGGACCGAGGTCTGGTTTAGGGTATGCGTAGCTTGACTCTCAATGACCCACCTCTGTTTCAGCCGTGACACCCGGGCCAGGGAAATATTTTGCTTAGGCTGCCTTTGCTAAAGCAGGGAGAGGATCTCTGGTTACAGGAGGAGCGAGCGGCAGCGATGCTTTCAGTTTGCTCCGCTCTCTACTGCACTTTTACGGCCTGAATTGTGCAAAAGGGGAACAAATACTCAGGCGTCTCTTCCCGATACCAGCTGGGAAGCATGTTCTGAAGTTCCCAAAAAAAACCTGGGTGGATGAGAGATTTAAAAGCTTTAGAAGGATTCAACAGGAGAAGCTGGAAAATTGCAGTAATGCTCCCGGTGTTAGTGGTTAACGAGATAGTGTCAAACAGAGGGGTGACCTCCTCCATAGCTGCAGAGCTTTGCAGTTCCCTGCACTTTTGCTTTCCCGTTTAACTTTCTCATTTGTAACTTCTTTTATTATTCTCAAACCAAGTTTTGTAACGCACTGACATCTGCTGTGTGTTTGACTAATACAGCCACCAAAGAACCGAAATAAGCCTTGCAGCCCAGGCAGAACGGGGCTTGAGGAATTAAATTTAAGAAAAGGGGGAAGAAGAGTGGGAGAACCTGGTAACTTGTTATTGATACAAGGAGATAAGAGGGAGCAAGTCACCTTGCCCTTAAGGATCTTATACTTGTTTCATGGAAGAAGTGCCCAGAGTAAGCTAATTTATTCATACAAGCGGCAGTTCTATCGATTGACTGAAGTTATCACTATTTAGAAAAGGCTACATTAGCTCACCTTTTCCTTTATTTTTGGTCTAGTCAGGGTCGTGGTTATTAGGTGGGCATATGATCCAGATGAATAACTTTTCTGCCAGTTTTCAGAAACTGAACTTGAGAGGAAACGGTGCAGCTGAATAACCCCAGTACTGGCACAACAGTCTTCAACCATCCTGCAAGATGGGAGCAGCTTCCACTCCACTCACAAATAATTGTAGGTACTAGAACAGGAGCATCACTTTTAAAATACTAGACCAACCAGCAGCAAAACTTGCTGCTGGTCTAAAGCTTCCCTGAAACATTTGAAGTGGTGATTGATTTCTGGTTGGGGTGTGAGGCAGTGGAAGTGCTCCGTGGCAGTGTGGGACAACCATCCAGCACTGCCTGGGAGCTGAAGGTAGAGCCACACGTGCCCTGTGCCTCACTTAAACGCAGCTCCCAGCTCCTGCCCCGGGTACATCTCTACTGGACATTTCAGAGACCCAGGGCAGTACTAATCAGAAATCTTTTCTCAAAACAGTTTTAAACAAGAAGCTGACCTTTGCCCAAAGGAATAGTTAGGCAGTTTTGCTTTTTGTCAAAAATTGACAGTATTTCTAATGAAAAACTGAAGCCAGGCTGGGATTGTTTTTTTTTTTTTGATACCTTGTTCAGCTGAAAATAATTGTTTATAAAACAACACTTTTTTTTTTCTTTTTTTTCAAAAACAAAGTGTTATGCTGGTTTCAGGAAAGAATCTCCTTCCTGAAGATTTTCAAGACTGAAAATCTGGAAAGGTGGGAGCCTCCTAACAAATGTTTTCTCAAAATACAGATTTACACCAGCTCTATGAATCAATGAGTTATGGGGTTGTCCCCCACATTAGTCCTTCCATATAGGTAACCTTAACTAAGTCTGTGAGCCAGGCAAGACTCTATTGCATAGACACTTGAGCAAAAAAGGATAAATGGCCTTTTCTTTCTTTTTCTGTCCCAAAGTTGGCTGTAAAAGCTTGTTTTGTAGGTGTACAGTTTACTAGAAAAACTAGGCTTCAAATGTGTCATAAACCATAGTTTCTCCTTTTGTTAATTCCCAGCAAATGTGCAAAATGTCTGCAAGGCTGTGACAGTGCTGGATTAACACCTCACCAACAGCAAGAACTGAAACAGAAAAGTACCTTTTCATTATGAGGAGTCTTAAACAGTAGGGGAAATCCTGCTCCCCTCGAGATCAAGAGGGAAATTCCTTTTCAGCTTCAAAAGAACCAAAATTTAGCTTAGCATTATTCTGAAAGCTGTTTAGAAGCCCTTGCATTTCTATCACTTAACATTCATCCCAGAAGCAGGGAAAAGGAATACAGCTCTTAAATCAGGTTTACAGGTCAGCAGAGAGCTTGCTCCTGGGGTGGTACTAGGGGACATTTCCTAAGGGCTTGTAGCATTAAATGACTAATACCTTTCCTTCTTTCTTTTTTGTGTTTTGTCTTGTTTCCATGGGGCAATGTTTTCCTTGAAAGTCCATACTGAAGTGCCCTTCATTCGTTGTTTTTAATACCTCTTATGGTCAGCTGTCACACTTTCAAACTGAGGTGTCTGACATCAGCAATCACAATCGGTATTTAGACACATGAGTTCCCAGGCACATTCAAAGAGATTGTGCATTACCTAATGTACAAAAATGTGACATTAAATGACTAGTGGAGGATCCAGCAGCAAATAAAACTTTGCTTTATGCCATCCAGCAATGATGCTGGTTGTAAAATACTTGAATTGCCCAAAAGCTGACGTGCTGCTTAAATGCTGGATAATATTCTTCCAGTCATAACATCAACTAGTAGAGGCTCATGCTTTAAGAAGAGTTAATTTGTTGGTTAATTGTCAGGTGAAGCTGAGCCTATTTCTCCTCACTGGAGTGTAAGCCAGGTGTAGGGCTGCATTTGGTCCTTGACATGCACTGCACATCCTCAGAGCTCTCTCTGTAAGGATGCAGGGACACACAAAACACTAAAAAGCTAACACATCACTCAAGGCAAAAATCTTCTGAAAAAGAAGCCAAACCCTTTCCTTTCCTCTGCTATTAAGTCAGATAAAATCAAGATTTAAAAAAATCCAACCCTTGTGCCCTGCCCATTAAAAATGAAACAGAGGAAAATAATAAATTTTAGTTTTTGAACTGTTATTCCGAGTATCTGGTGAAGATTTCAGCATACATCCCATGCAATACACGCTTCCATATTCAATGGGCATTGCAGCAGTTAATACATGAAGCCATAGAACAGAACTGGCTTGATACAATACTCAACCATGTGGCACATGTAGTAGCCTTTGTGTGCAAATAATGTTATTTTATGCCTAGTATTAGACACCTATGGAACCAGAAGGATGAATATAGATAATAATGGAACAAGGAAGAAGTGGGACAGAGAATTATTTTCCAAATAATTGCATTTTGTTGTTAAATTACACGAGTGATGTTTATATTCTGAACCTGTGGGCATCATGGCAATTGTTGTTATTATGCCCTGAGGGCGTTTATCCCCTGTCCCACCCATGCCTTTGGCCAGAGTTCTGCAGGAGCTGCTCTGGCAAAGGGCTCTGGGAGATGGGCTGAATCTTTGAAAAGTGGGGGGTTCTTTCCCCCTTCCCATCTCCAGGCAGCACCGTGTCTGTGGGCTGTGCCACCCCGTGAGGAAGGTGTCAGTGTGGCCTGACCCCCCCAGAGCTGGTGCTTCTGACCAGGCTGTGCTGCCTGGCTCTGCCACAACTTTTGCCTTGAGCCCTTGGGTCACAGGGTGGAATTACTTGTGCCTAGCGCAGGTTGGACTCGCCTTTGGGGCTTAACTTCTCCTGACAGCTATTCTTACAGTGGGTCTCTCTTTTATTTGTTGCAAGGGATAGCTACGAATTGGACAAAAAAAAAAAAAAAAAGGAAGACAAGTTGAAATTAAATTATATGTAAGTAAACAAACGGTAATAAAATGAGCAGGCTGAACTTTCGTCTACATTTCTACTGGATTTGAACCAAGCCCCTTCTGAGAGTCTAAGAAAGTTTGTTAATTGTTTGTTTGTTTGTTTGTTTGTTTGTTTTGGTCTACTCTGCATTTCCTTGCTCTCATTGTGACCAAGAGGAGAAATGCTGGAAAGCTGTGATCAACTCTGATATGCTGTTTCTGGCCAGGTCAAAAGTAGGGCAAGCTGGAGATATCATACAAATTTCCATGTTTGGTAGATTTCCAGTTCAGGTTTGTATACTCAGAAGGTTGGAACAAGATTGAGATAAACTAAAAGACCTCAGGGTGATTGTACACAGAAAAATCAACTTCCAGAATTTAGGTAGCCAAGCTTAAACTGAAATATTCAGCTTCTTCAGCAATTTATTCTGCAATTTATTCTTAGAATAAATTGCTTTTGCCCATCTTTCCTTCTCCCACCACTTTTTAATTTTATGTAAGTGACTTGTTGTAAAGCCAGTGCTTTGCTGCAATCCGAAAGCACTCCCACCAAGTGGTATAGGGAAATCAGTTCTAATGGATCATTTAGGAGACCAAATGGAGTAAAATAATTAAGATACACAACTACTATGTAGCAGATTCTGTTCATGTTATGGGAAAAGCTGTCATCATCAAACAGCAACTATTGCCTGTATAAAGCCAAAACATTACACATTTATTAAAAGGTATCCTGTGGTTTGAGGTTATTTCAATAATAACAATTACAATTCACATTTTTACCCTTTATTGTACGAAACAAGGTATTTTAGGGGAGGGGATAAGAGTAACACTGGCTATTACCACATAACTTTGCCAAGTGTATCAGAAAGTACAAAGCCAGTTAGATGACTTTCACTGAGAGGGAACAGCTTTGAGGGTAGAGGTCAGGGGTTTTTTTGTTTTGTTGTTTTTTTTTAAAATAAAGATATTTATGCTGACACTTTTATTACAATGAATTAATTTCTGTTCTTGCCATGAAGGGAAATTTAATGTTTTGAGTTTGCATTGTGCTTCCAAGCCCACTGTTTGGTTGGGACAATGCAAGGACTGAATGGGTGCCCGAGGATCAGATCCACCCTCCACTGGCACTGCAACCTGTATCTCCAGTGAGTGTGTGCTTTCAAGTTATGCATTCGAGTTCTGGAGGGAGACTGTATGTAATCTGAAGTTGACTTTGGCTGAAGCTTACCTCTTTTCCTCCAGAAGGAAAAAAATTACTTCCATCACATCACTTTTAACCTGATTCTCTAGACATGGCATGTGGTTTGATCCAACAAAACAGATTTTTTCTCAGATCAAACCTAGTTATATAATTTGCAATCTTATAATCTTTGTAAAAGCACAGTAGTTCCATTTAAAAGGAAACAAACTTGTGCTTCTAATTGTTTTAAAATGCAGCCTGTATTCAGTAGAGGTACAGCTACAGTCAGAAGGGAACAGATTGTCAAGTGCCCCAGCTTCAACTGGGGAGCTCAGAAAGCAGGAATGGCTTTACAGGTCCAGTTCCTGCAGGCTGCAGGTGTCATTGTGGTGATGCCATGTACTCCTCCTGAACAAGTCAGGTTTATAAGTGGAGGTAGATGCTGTTTGTAGGGGCACAGTAGTCCTCCCTCACCTTACCTCTGCCCTCTGGATCTGGCAGGGTGTTCTCTGGGTGTCTCAGCCAGGGCTTCTGTTCAATAAGCAGATGGGGGAGAAGATTGTGTGTATACAGAGTTATTACGAATTGCTTCGATAGGTAATATATACATAAATTCCAGATGTGGACAGCCTATTTTAAAACAAAAGCACCCCTGGCTAATGTAGTTCCTGGCTAATGTAGCCCTTTCCAGAACTTTCTGCAAGTTCTGGAAGACCTTGAGAAAGGACTACTTAGCTTTAGCCAAGTCCAACTGCTTCTAGTTGCTCAGAAATAGAAAAGGCACATGACATACATGGTCATAATGTAGATGTCAAAATCTGAGTATATGTGTGAATTTTACAGCATGTTGCTATATCTGTATGGCTTTGCTCCCAGGGCAGCACCTCCCTGCAGGAGCCTGCAGAAAGTGGACAGAGAGCACCGAACATGCCTCACACAAATTCGCAAGGAGCTGCTAAAGACAAAACTGGAACTCACAGTACACAGAAGTGCTGCCCAAATTCAGTGGTCGGAGTGAGTCACCACGAGCTGCTCACTCAAACTAAAACCAGCGTAGCCGCAGACATGTGCGAGCATGTCCCCCTCTGGCCAGGTCTGCTGTAGGGGTGGGAGCCTCTGACACGAGACTGAGCATGAGTGTCCCCAAAAACTCCCTCACCAAAGTGCTTCCAGTCTGGACACAGCTGGGGAGCAGTCAACTGCCAGGACTTAATTCAGCCCCAAGCCGGTTGTACAGGCTCTCCTGACTTAAACAGCTTTACCAGTATGACTGTTTCTCTAAAAAGGGCTTTTGTCAATAAAGTTGTATCAGGTGAAGAATTGCTCTTCTCCCAGACACTAACAATCCAGCTATGTTGTTATACTATGTTGTTGGATCTATGTCACCTAAATTTAGGAATCTCAACTTCTAACCTGAATAAGCTTTTCAAATATTGTTTCCTCAAAGCAATAACAGACCCTTTAGGAAAACAGACTTGGGTAGATTATATGAGTTCAGAGAGAATCATGGCTATATTTTGGGACCAACGTTCTCAAAGTAATAGAAAACAAATTTTCATTCATGCCCTTAGGTTAGTTAAAAGAATTTTTTAAAGCCTCTTTTTTCAAAAAATCTGAAATTTTTGTAATTTTCCTTGCTTGGATCTTTACCTGTGCAATTTTTCAAATTGTCTAAACGAGTATGCAGATTTTTTATTACCTAAAAATGATCTGTTAAGCAGCGTATCTCTGCAGCAACAATGGGAGAAGTCTGCTTTGGCTCTAATTTTGTTGTACAATACTATTAATTTGCAACTTCAGGGTGAGCTGGACATGAGTGGACTTGTATGGTTTGGGTTTTTTTGTTTCTCTTCCTCCCTCTCCCTCCTCCCCCCACGCTTTGTATAAAAATAAGCATCAATTTTGAAGTGTTAGAAAGAACAGCTTGTTTTGGAGGTTGTCAGACTCTGATACAAACGATCTTTGCTTCGAGCTTCCTAAAAAAGACATAATTTCTGCTCTGTCTAAAAAGCAGAGGCTTCCTTGTTTGTTTTTATTTGCAGCATTCGGCAGCATTGCTGTAGGCCACTAACTGCAGGATGGCAGTAACACAGGATTATCCTGCAGAGCCGTAACTAGTGAATCCATAACAGCCAACCTGAACTCTGCTGCGGGCTGCCATTTAATACCACAAGAAACTGTTTGCATTTCATCATGTAACCGGTTGTGTGAATTCAAGAGCCTTCCCTGGATCAGGCTGTGTTTTCAGATGAAAGAAAGGAACTACCAAATGGTGGAGTGAAATATATAGCTTGTTTTCCTGTAGGCCTGTCCTCTAAGCATAAACAAATATACTATAGTGAAGACTATGATTCAGGCTGGAGAAAAGAAGCTGAGTAGAGAAGAGATGGGAAGCAGGGATATAAGAGGGAAAAAGTCTGGGGCTGCCTTTTCTCATGAGATAGTTTTCTTTGATAATGAGGCAACAGGAACAGGCTCAAAATTAAATGGGACCTTGAAAAGTACCTTCATAGTGTCAGCCGAAGGATGAAATCTACTGTCCTGATCCTAAAACCTTTCCCTCTAAAATTCCCGTTGTATTAGGTATAGAATTGAGCCTGTTTGTGACGTTTTCCCTCAGGCTCTGTTAGATGGGCTTTTATTCAATGTGATTTCAGTCCAGATTATAATAAAGTTGCTCTGTTCCTCATGAAGCTCACATTATGGATGTACAGCCATCATGGTCGATGGACTGCTTAGTTTTTCCTGTAAAAACAGAAATCCTTGTACAGCTGGGAACTTGTAAAAACAAGCCTGAAGCTACCAGAATTTTTAGCTTTACAGTATAAACGAGAAACTAAATTCTCCACTGCAAAACATATACGTACCTATATATGCTCAAGATTTTGACAATGAGACTCATTCATGCAGAAGAAGACACTTTCCAGGTGAATATTTCCTTGTTCTGGCGTCACACGCTGAGTAATGTAATTAAAGAGCGTTTATGAAATATTCGGGACTGTGCTGCTGGGAACCCTGAACAGAGGGGAAAGTGGGACTGTGTGTGTTTGGGGTGGCCCTAGGTGAGCGAGGTGATCTGCAGGACAAGTGAGAGGTGAGATTCTAAAAATGCAAGACAAGAGTTTAGGGTCTGAAGGGAGTGACACGCATGCAGTTTTGTCTCACATAATGATTGTGGTGAGGTTGCAAAGGTTATTATTTCTGGATATTTCTGGTAGTCGGTGCTGTGCTGCTAACAGCACCTCCAGGATCGAGCCTGCCTCCAGATGTCAATTAGAAAAGGAGCGAAGCGGGCTCTGGAGAGAAAGCGGGGCAGCGGCCCGCCCAGCCCGGGCTGCCGGGGCTGGAGCCGCCGAGTCCCGGAGCACCTCCGTACTGCTCTGCCCGCGGGAACACGGAGGTCCCTCGCGTAGGTAACGCAGGAAAACGCCTCCGTCTCAGCCTTTTAATACATTAAATCTGATTAATTTTCATTGAGGCCAGAATATTTTATTTCCCGCAGTACATTTCGTTAATTCTCGTGAGCGCCGTGGTGCGGGACAGACCCGCGCGTGCCGCGTTTATATATACCCTGCTATTCCTGTGTTTGTTATGGGGATAAATAGTCCACAATCTTAAAGACTAGTAGTACTTGGGAAAATAAAAAAGGAAGAAACTAGGAATACTTGACACGGTAGCATGCTGACTGCTCTGTCCCGGATGCTTTGGTGGCTGTGCCGAGGAAGGAAGGGTGCTGCGGGGACGGAGGGCGGACCGAGAGCGCCCGGTCCTTCCCGGCTCCCGGAGCCCCGCGGCGCCGCGGGTCCCGCTCCTCAGGGAAACGGGACTGGGAAGAAGGCTCGCCCGGGGCCGCTTTTACATCCGTGTCGCTGCTGCGTGAGCCAAAAGAGTGCGCGTTAATGTGGGTACGGCCGCAGCGTGCCCGGGCTAGAGCGGTGGGTCCTCGGCCGTGTGTCCGACCCCGGGAGGCAACCGGAGCGGAGCAGGAACCGGAGGACAGCCAACGGGTCTGTGTCGCCTGTCGCTGTCCGCGTCTTGGTGAGGGAGGTGGGAGCCCTGCCCCGGTGCCTGCAGGCGACGGCTGTGCTGGCCGAACGGGAGCGGGGCTCTCCGAGCCAGGGGCACTCCGGCGCTCCCCGCCGGAGGCATGTTTTCTCTCTCTCAAAAAAAAACCCAAAACAACAAACAACAAAACCAAACCAAACAAAACCAAAAAAACTTTGGGAGAGGAAGGCTGCCGCATTTTCAAACCAACCGACCCAGGTAGAATCGCCTCTGCTTCCTGCACAGGGTGAGTAGAAAAAAGCCCACTCTGGCTACTCGAGTCTTATCAGCGCTGCAGCTGAAGGCACGACTTTCATGGGAAGCGTGGTCCGGGCTACGGGGACCAGCCGTGGGGGCGGCGCCCTGCCCCGTGTCCCTGGGGCGCTACGAGACCTCCGGCGCTTGCCGTGTCCCGCTCCGCTCCGCGGTTCCACCCGTGCTACGGGCTCAGCCGCTGCCCGGCCGGAATACGGAACCCGGGGCCGCAGCGGAGGGTCCGTGCTCTGTTCGGGAAGGTAGACCCGGTGCGGCTCGGTACCGGCGCAGCCCCGATTTGCAGCACCTTTCGGGGCGCTTCTTAGCGGAGGTGCGTGGCCGGGGTTGAGCCCCGCTCTGCCCGCCTCCTTCCCGGCTTTCCTGCACTGGGGACGGGCTGGAGCTGGGGCTATTCTGCCCTCGTGTGAAGAAAGCGAGAGCCCTTTCCCCGCCACCTCTCCGCAGCGGGCCGGGTTACGGGCACCGGCGCCGTGAGCCCTCTCCACTGCGAGCTTCCCTCCTGCTTCCCCTACCCCGAGGGCGACCGCAGGACCGGGCCGGGAGCAGCTCCGCTGGCTCCTTCTGCGCTCGCTTTGTCCGGCATGTTCGACTCCTGCCTGCCCCGGGAGCGGCGGGGCGCGGGCTTACCCAGGCGCACCGGCAGATCGCGCCGCTCCCCGGGGATCCCCCGATCCTTCTCCCGGAAAGGGCTCTCCGCGCTCCGCTGCTCGCTGCCCTTCCTGATTTCTCGCATCCTCCTCGCTGTGACATTTCTGTGTGTGCCGATAAGCCCTCAGCTCTCCGCTCAACCGCAGCTATAGGGTACAGCTTCATGGGCATGCTCCTGCGCTTTCAGGTGCTTCTTTCATGTCCCACGAAGGGCTTAATTAGGAGAGGGAAGAGCCTGGCAGCGCCTGCCTATCCTGGTGTCAAACGTTCCAGTAGCCGCACACTGGGCTGCGCGCTCACCTTTGCCGCTGCTCGGCCCCATCGCCGCTCCCAGCGCTGGGCTGAGCGTCTGTCCTGGTGTTCATCCGAAATCCCCCTTGGTCGGGCTGTCAAAAAAACCCAAACAAGCCCCTCGGATGTCAAATGTCCTTTGCGAGCGAGCGAGCCCTGGTAAGGAGCTACGCGCCCGGCTTAGGAGTGAGAAGGGAGGAATGTGCCATTTGGCGGAGGTGATGACACAGGCGGCAGCGCTGTTACACCTGCCCCGGCCCTCGCCGCGGAAATGCCTGCGAGGGGGAGCGCCGGGAGCAGCATGGGTGGCCGGCAGAAAGAAGTTCGCCCCGGCCCTGGGGAGCCCGGCAGCCCCGTCCCGGCGGCGGGGCACAGCTGGCTCTGGCTGCTCCGCCGCCCTGCGCGGGGCGAGCCACTGGGGGCCGCCCGGGGAGGAGAAACCTGGAGAGGGTCTCTCGTGCGGGCCTCGTCCCTCCGCCGTTTCGTTTGTGTGCCTTGGGGAGGTGCCTGGGGGCGGCGTGCGCTGCTCCGCGGCTGGGTGCGGAAACAGACGGGCCTCCTGTCTGTGACCGAAATCATAGAGCCCGGGTTACGGGCCACGCATTCCTCCGTCGAGGGGAGATGAGGGATTCGTTATATGGCCGTGGAAGAAGATGTAGAAACGTATTTTAACTGAGGAGTATAATATATATATATGTAAATATAAGAATTCCCCGAAGGACTCGTTTATTTCTCGGTTAAAATACGTTTCTACATCGTCGTCTGCCTTCATCCCCAATTAGCCTCTCCCGGGGCGGGGAGCGGGGACCCGTGGCCAGGCACACGAACTAGAGATCCGCGCTTCAGCCATCGAAGCCCCAGGCGCTCTTCGACGGAAGAGGCCCGGCTGCACCGGGCGCGCACGTTCGGGAGCTGCCAGCCCCCCGGGCTCATGCTTGATTACCAAAATTGGTGTAGCACGTAAAATCTGCGGGGCGGAGAACAATGTGTTCACGTTCAAGAAAGGCAGGAGCGAGTCTGAGGGCCGTGAGCTGCCGGCCGGCGGAGCTGCGGGCGCCGAGCTGAGCGTGCAGCTGCTCCCAGGGCCGCTTCTGGGCAGACCGAACTGTGCTTGAGTACGGGAGAAGAGGTCGGGTCCGTGTGGAGCCGTGTCTGCAGCGCCGGGCTCACGGCAGTGCCGCACCCCGAGGGCCGAGCGCGGCCGGGCCGGGAGCGCAGGTGGTCCCGGCCCTGCGGAGCTCGGCCGGGCTCTTGCGGCTGCCGGCAGCCGCGTTGTCTGATGGAAGGGCTCGGGGGTCAAACGGGGCCAGTCTGCTCCATTCCCGGTGATAGGGCTGAAGGCTCCGTTAAAAATCAGTGCAAAGAGTCCTCTGCCCGCCACCGTGCCCGTGTCTGAGCAGCTCCGTGTTACTGATTTATTATAACGTTGTTATAATCTTGTGCTCTGGCCAGCTGAGACGGCCTGTCTGCTGTTCGGGGAGGCTCTACCTGAAGGCAGGAAAGGGGAAGGAGTGGGGGAATGTCGGTGCTCCAGGATCCGCGTGAAATATGACGAAGCCCTCCAGGGAAACGGTCAGGAAAGCTGCCCGGTGTGTCATCCCCCGCCCCGCCACCCTGCCCCGGCCCTCGAGCCGCCTGTCAGCGCGTACTTTGCGGGGAGAGAGAAGGGGCGACCTGACACCTTTCGCTCTCTTGCCTCCTGCAAATAAGAGCTGCAAGAACTGACTTGCAGGGAGCGGCAACAGCCTCCTTGTGCTCTTCGGGAGCGATCGGTTGGCGGGGCCCGCGGCCAAGACATATAAACGCGGCCGCGTGTGCGGCTGGACGTGTGACAGCCGCTGTGGCGGGGGCGAGCGCCGCGGGCACACCCCCTCGCACCCACCGGGCGGGCGGGGAGCGCAGCGCCGCGGGCCCCACTGGGCTCCGGGGTGGGCGGCAGAGGCTCCCTGAGCACCCCCCGGACACCGCCCCCCGCCTCCCCGCCCCCGGCGGCGCGGCGGGGCCGGGGCGGTTCCGCGCCGTTCCGCGGGGCCACGTCGGGCCGCGTGTGCGCGGGGCTGAGCGCGGCGCCGTGACTGCGGGGTGAACTCGGCCGTGCCCAGCGGCTCGGCCGCGATAGGGGAGCGGGCTCCTGACGAAAGCGGAACTCAGCCGGGCCCATACAAATCAGAAAAGAGCCCGGCTGCCGCGGCAGAGGGGAGCGGAGCCCGCGGGGGCAGGGACGCCGCCGCCGCCGCCGCGCTGCACGGACCAGCGGCGCCGCGAGAGGCGCCTCCCCATCTCCGTCCCGGTCCCGGCTCCGGCCTCGATCTCGGCGAGCGCGGGGCGGGACGGCCGCCGGCGCCGGGCTCCGCGCACCGGGCAGCGCTCGGCACCGCGCGGCGCTGCGCTGGCCGCCCCGGGCGGCGGACGCGGGGCACCATGATGAGCAATTACCCGGACGGCGAGGAAGACACAGTGGCGCTACTGGCTCATGACAGCAGCGGCAGCAAGGAGCCGGAGCGAGTCAAGGAGGAGCTGAGCACGGACAAGGGCCCCGAGAAGCCGGACCCCTCGCAGAAGCCCCCCTACTCCTACGTGGCCCTAATCGCCATGGCCATCCGGGAGAGCGCCGAGAAGAGGCTCACGCTGTCTGGGATCTACCAGTACATCATCAGCAAGTTCCCTTTCTACGAGAAGAACAAGAAGGGCTGGCAGAACAGCATCCGCCACAACCTCAGCCTCAACGAGTGCTTCATCAAGGTGCCCCGGGAGGGCGGCGGCGAGCGCAAGGGCAACTACTGGACCCTGGACCCCGCCTGCGAGGACATGTTCGAGAAAGGCAACTACCGCCGGAGACGAAGGATGAAACGGCCTTTCCGGCCCCCTCCGACCCACTTCCAGCCTGGCAAGACCCTCTTCAGCCCAGACAGCTACGGCTACCTGTCCCCGCCCAAGTACTTGCAGTCCACCTTCATGAACAACTCGTGGCCGCTGGCGCAGCCCCCCGCGCCCATGCCCTACACCTCCTGCCAGATGTCTGGCGGGAACGTCAGCCCCGTCAATGTGAAAGGACTCTCGGGCCCGGCGTCCTACAGCCCCTACTCGCGGGTGCAGAGCATGGCGCTGCCCAGCATGGTGAACTCCTACAACGGCATGGGCCACCACCACCACCACCACCCGCACGCCCACCACCCGCAGCAGCTCAGCCCGGCCAGCCCCGCGCCGCCGGCGGCCCCGGCGGCGAACGGAGCCGGCCTCCAGTTTGCCTGCGCCCGTCAGCCCACCGAGCTGTCCATGATGCACTGTTCCTACTGGGAGCACGACAGCAAACACAGCGCCCTACACTCCCGCATAGACATCTAGGGAGGCTCCGGCCGGCCGCCGTCACAGAAATGCACCGGCCCCGCTGCCCCTCTCCCATCCCGCCGCGTTCCCCTGTGCTCTCGTGTCTCTTCTCGTCCTTTAGCTGCAGACTTTCCTCTCTTTCTGCCCAAACTGTCGCGGTGGGTAAATAGCAGCCTCGCCCTGGGTGTAGTGTCAGTGCAGGAGCCGTCCGGCCATGAGAAGGCGGCAGTGTAAATGTGGGGGCTTCCCCGCGGGGCTGCACCGGGCGTCGGCGGCCGGGCCGCCTGTCTCCGAGCGAGTGGGGATTCACCGAGTGTTTCTCTGCTTGTGTGAGTGTGTATGTGTGTGTGTGTGTGTGTTTGTTTGTGAGTTGTTAGTTTTGGTTTTGGTTGGGTTTTGGTTTGTTTGGGGTTTTTTTTGAGGGGGGAGGGGAGCATGTAATTAAAAAATAAGCTGTTTAGCCCTCAAAATTATGCTCCTATGCAATTCGGCCGTAATCTTTTCGGGCTCGGCCTTGGGGAGAGTAAAGTGGAGCTTGTAAATAGCGGAGGCATTTTCACGCGTGCGGTGCAGGGCTGGCGGGGCCTATACACTACTGTGTGCCCGCGGTGCTCGTCCTCCTCCTTCTCTTCGCGTTTTCTGTCTTCTTCCTCGCTCTGCAAAGCACTGCGCTTCTTCCGAGCTGTGCCTTTTCGTTAAAATAGTACTTAACGTGGGGACTGCTGTAACAGCAGATGTGCGATATTGCTGGTTAATACAAACCAAAAAACAAAACCTGCCAGGGTCACTCGTGAAACGTTTCGGCAGTGGGAAATATATTTTTTAAAGGAGACAATGTCCTCTGAGGTCTTAAAAGTAATTTTATACAAGTCTAAAAAAATATTTTGATGTTATTAAAAAAAGAGACAGTTTCCTGTAAATTAGAATATTTTTCAGTGTGCATATTATTATTAATAATGAAAGTTTAAACTATCTTCGTTTTTTTACCCCAAACCTGGCCCCAAATGGATTTTCCAGTAGGTTCTGCTTTTGAGTGCTTGACCTTTTTCTTAAAACGTTTTGATCCTTCAATTTTACATAGGGTAATGTGAAAAAAATAGCGTTTATAAAACAGGGGCCAGTTCATAGCGATTCTGTAAATGTTTGTGTAAGCTGATAGATACTGTGGCATAGTACCATTTTGGGACCAACTTTTCTAGAGTGAACTAGCACTTTTATTGTACTTTCTCGCATTGTAAAGTCTCCAATAAAATGCCTTTCCTTCTTTCCATATAGTTTTATTTCACTCTGCTTCTCCGTGCTCGGGATCGGTTAGCGGCGGCAGAGAATGGGGCGGGCACCGTGTGCCAGGGCCGCTCGGCGCTGCCCGGCCCGCTCCTGGCGGCGGGCACCGCTCCCGGGGCCGCTCCCGGGGCCGCTCCGCCGCGGGAACACGCGGGCGATGCCCGGGCTCTCCATCGGCTCCGTGATGCACCGGCGGGCTGCGCTCCCGCCGAGAGCTCCGGCGGGGCCCCGCCGGCCGCTAAGGGAACGTTTCGGTGGCTCCACAGGGGTGAGCGCGGCCGGGCACGGGAAAGCCTCCGCTCCGGGACGCGGCAGCTGCCGGCACCTCGCCCATGTGCCCAGACCTCCGGGCAGTGCCTGCGGCTATGCCCGCAGCGGACCCCGGCTCCGCTTTCGTTTCTCCCCCGCCTGCTCGGGACGACACAGCGCGGCTCCGCGTTATCCCGGGCCCGGCCGCGCTGCACAGCGGCCCGCGCCCCATCCGGGCCCCGGCCGGGGACGGAGCCGGGAGCCGCCGGCGGGTCCCTCTTTCCTCGCCGGGCCGATGGCTGCGGCAGCGGCGCTCCAGAGGCCTGGGCCTCGCTTCGAAACCTGCCGGCTCATGGGGACAGCGGCCCCTGCGCGGGCGCCTGCGGGTCAGGAGGGGATGGGGCAGGCGGAGCGGCCGTCGCCCAGTGCCGGCCCGGGATGCAGTGGGTCCCCTTAGATCCCGACTTGGGCGAGGCCTGCGGCAGGAGCAGGGATGCGAGTATTCCGCTTCCCGGGCCGCGCGGGCCGCTCCCTGCCCCGGAGAGGGGCTGCCAGGGGAGAAAACCAGTGCTGGGGGTGAGCACTCTCCGCCTGTTGCCGGAGGCCTGCAGCGTGACCCGCGGGTCAGCCAGGCCCTTGCCCGGCTGCCTGACGATCTTCCCTTTTGCTGGGGCCTGCTGCAGCCTCCCTGAACGGGAGGAAGCGGCAGCTTCCAGCCCGGGCACAGAAAGCCGTGGGGGGACATGGGGACCGGTCGCCTCTCTGCCGCGGCGCCACTCGGCGAGCACGGCCAGGGCAGAAGGGCTCCAGGGGCACCCGCCGGGCCAGCCCGGGTGCCCTGCTGTGCCCCCTGGCCCCGCTGCCTAGGCCCTGTCCCCAACGGGAGGGCGCTGGGAGCGCTGGTACGGCCGAGGGGCTCCGCTCCCGGCCCGACAGGGACGCACAGGGGGTGCAGCAAGCGGAGCCGCTGCGAGGCGGCGGTGCCGCGGCCGCTCCGCCATGTGCGCAGAGGCTGCGGGCCGAGCGCTGCCCCGGGCGCCGGGAAGGAGAAAGCCTGGCCTCTACACGAACACTGGTGTAACGATGGGGCGAAAGGCCGGAGAGGTGCTGCCAGTGCACATGGGACACGGCCGCGACTCGCGCCTTTGCCACCCGTGGAGCGCTGTCCCGTGACTCGGACCTGCCCGCGGCCCTCAGGTGGGAGCGGGTGGTGGAGGGGAGAGGGAGCATCGCTCACAGGCCTCGGGGATCGCAACTTTGCACCGGAGGGCTCAGGGCCTTGGCTGCTTGTTCCTTATTTAATAGGTACTGGCTGCTTGTTCCTTATTTAATAGGTACTGCCAGTCCCGCTAGTTTCCTCCGCGGTGCGTCGGAAACAAGGGAAACCCCCGCCGCCGGAGGTGGGCACGGGGCGAAGGGAGGGAGGGATTACCGCCCCGGACCCCGTACAGGCCCACCGGCGCCTCCCCGGTCTCCTTCCTGGGCTGTGCCGTCGCTCGACCGGGCTGCAGCGCCCTTGGCAAGCGCCCGGGACTGCTGAGGCTCGGCGGCTTTGGGTAAAGCGATACCTGGCAGTGCCAGGTGCTGCGGGAGGAGGCGGCAGCCCGGGATCGGGCAGGGCCGTGCGGCCCCCGGGGCTACTCCGATTCCCGAGGGGTCTTTACCAGTGCTTTATCAGTGCCCGTCTGAGTACACACAGAGAGACAGAGCCGCACGTTTGGGAAAGGAGCGGGCCGGCAGGCCCGTGAGGCCGCTCTCCGGGCCGAGCCGGTACCTAGTCCGTCTGCCGGACTCCTTGTGCACTGGCGAGGCTCCGATCGCCTTCGCCCCGGGCTCCCCTCGCCGCTCCCCGACAGCAGCGCGGCCCCGAGTCAACTGCGGCCATTGAGCCTGTAGGATGTTTTCACGATCGTTTTCTGTATTTTATAAACAGAGACTGCACTGAATGTAAACTTTACAGGGAAATCACGGCGAGAACCCGGCCACCGTCTCGGGCTGGCCTGGTGGCGCTTGCCGGGCACTGTCGGGCTATGGCCCGGGGCAGGGCTGGTCCTGCCGGCAGCCTCTGCCGCTGCCAGGAGCGGCCGGGCCGCCCGGTCAGTCCTGCTGGCCTGGGGAGGGGGGCGGCCATCACGTCCCTGCTCGCTGTGCTTGCCTGGGCAGCGGGGGCCGGCCCGTGAGGAGCCGCCGCGGACCGCGCCGTGTGGTACCGAACACCCAGGCACCGACACGCAGGGACTGAGTGTCCCATACGAACCCGCTGGGCAGCCTGGCCGATGTGTAGGATCGGGCCGTATCCCGACAGTGGCACTTGGGACGGCAGGGGCTGGGCAGGAGAAGGGGTCTCTACCGACCCCTCGTGCAGGCAGCTCCGTGGGCACGAACAGCGCCAGGGGTGCTCACGGCGGCTCAGAAGTCCCTCGCTCCGGGCCGCCACGCCAGCTGATCCCGCGGGTCCCACCTGCCCCCGGCCGCGCCGCCGCCCAGCCCCGTCGGCCCCTTTACAAAAGCCGAGCGCCGAGCTCTTGGCAAGAGCTGGGTTTGCGCGTTGTGTAAGGTCTTTCCCCGTTATATAAAGGATGGCAAGGGGAACGCTCCACGGAGCGGGACGCGCTCCCCGGGACAGCACCTTGGCGCGGAGCCTCCTCCGGCCGCGGGGCTGCTCCGGGGGCCAGAACCGGGCCAGGGGGCCTCAGGGCCGCTGAGCCACCGCCACTGCCCTTACGGAACGGCCGCGAGTTTACGCAACGCTGGAGAAAGATGAAAGCAGAAGAGCGAGGCGTGTTTTCTCTCTGCCCGGAGCAGGCGTGGAAGCAGCCTGCCTCGGCCACTGCAGGAGAGGCAGCGCTGCCCGTGTCCTTCGGGGGAAGGGCCGGGTTTGCTCCCCGGCGCTGAGCGGGCTCCCACAGCCCCTCTGCTGCTCTGGCACACCGGGGCAGTGCTAACTCGGCGGGATGTTCTGCGGCCGTAGCTTTTTCTTCCTCTCAGGTCCTTTGCGCAGGCCGCAAAGGTCCTTTGAACCCCTGGCCAGGGTCGGAGCCCTCGGCACCCCGGCCGGTCCCCACCAGCACGGCACGGCACGGCTGCCCTCTGCCTGCGGGCCGGCGGGAGCGCGAGTGCTGAGGGACCCCGGGAGAGCTGCTTCGGCTCCTCTAGTCGTGCCTGGAGCGGGTAGGCGACGGTGGCGGTGGCTGCGGGCAGGGCAGGGCAGAGCCGTGCTCCGTGAGGAGGCACACACAGGGCTCTTACCTTGCGCCCTCCCTCCCGCCCCGGCCGGAGCGCCAGGTTAATACCGCCTGATTCCTGGTATTCTTGTCCGTGTTTTAAGTGGTGAAAAAGTCACTTCCAGTCCCATGGTCCGCGTTTCACCCTGAACTCATTGAAAAGAGAGTGCGGGGTCAGGACTGTTTATTATACAACCAATTAAAACAGGAAAATATGCAAAGGCTTCATTCAGCAAGATCCGGCTATTGTTAAGCCGAAAACGATATTTTTGTTTCAAAAATAAAAAAGTACATTTGTTACTTAAAAAATCTCCGCTCTGCGTGTGTGACGGACGCGGCTCCCGCCGGTCGGGAGCGCGGCGAGCTCCGGCGACCCCAGCTCGCCGCCTGCCCTGCGCCTCGGGCCCGACCCGGCCTGGGCGGCCGAAGGGCGGCTCGACGGGGCGGGCAGGGACCGGGGACCCCCTCCTTCCTCCCCGTTGGGCTCGGCCCTCCCCGTGGAGTCAGCTCCTGCGGCCAGCCTCAAACGTGGGGGGCCAGCTCCGTGCGGGCGGGCACGGGCAGCCGGCGTGGTGTTTTGGGCAATAGAAGCCGGTGAAAAAAATACTGCGAGGACTAAAAAGCCGGACACTGTAGCGGGCTTGGTCAGAGCCGGAATAACCAGACAGGAGAGCCCCAAGAAGCGCTGCAGAGCCCCGAGAGCGACGCTGAGCCCCGCCAGCGGCGCCGGGAGCTCTGGGCACACCCTGGCAGCCGGGAGCTGGGGGGAGAGAGAGCCCACGGGCGGGGCTCCCGGCTCTGCCGTTCCCCTCTGCGGAATCCCCCAGAAGTCCATTCCTAGGTGTGCGTGGCACCGCCGCCCTTGGCAGGGCTGTGCTCTGCGGCGGTGTCACATCTGCCCCGCAGCAGGGATGCGGCCCCGCACAGGGTAGGCAGGGAGGGGGCTCCTCCTGGCGGGGTCGACGCCCGCTCCGCCGCCCGGAGCCACTGCGGCATCGCTGCCCGCCCCAGGTAGCCCTCGGGGATGTGCTCAGCAGCGGGCCTGGGAAGCGCTCACCAAAACAATCGCTCGGGCTGGCCTAATCCAATGAGTTTATTTTAGTCCTAGAGCTGTATTGAAAACATTAGCTGTGCTTCTTGTGGTTGTTTACAGTATGTTGGTCTCAACATCACAGCCGCCCTTCTGGAAAAGTCTTACAGGATTCAGGCAGAGGGAAACCAACACAGAAGTGACTCGGAAAGCATGATGGCCAATGATTAATCAAATCAGAGACAGGAAGGCGGAGGTAATCAATGAGTTTTCACTTATAGTTTACTTGGATGGACATCTCTTTCCTTTTTCTTTTTATAAGTTTAGAAACACATGGGGCTTTATTAGCCAAACAAGCAGCTGCAGGATTTGGTGGGCTGGTGGGAATCCGTTCAAAATCAGCTGCATGTTTCCTGAAGTGGAATTCGGCTTTCGACAAAACCTCGTTCTTGTTCCCGCCCAGCACTCGGCGCCGGGCACCAGACAGGGCTGCGCCCCGCAGGAGCCCACCCGCTCCCGGGACCTGCCCCTTCTCCCCAAGAGAGGGGCTCGAGAACCACAGACCACGAACGTATTGGCAGGGCAGGAGGGCCTTGCTCTCCCTCAAGTTGCACAGTGAGCAAATACGGTGAGAAATCTCATCAGGTGTGATCTTAAAGTGAAACAGCGGCTCTCCCTGCTCGGCCTTTGGGAGAGGGTTTGCTCACTGTGTAAGGCCTTTCCCCGTTATAAAATGACGGCAAGAGGAACGCCATCCTTCCCTGAAGTGCCGGGGGTCCCAAGTTCGGTTTTCCCGGAGGGCTCCTGACACAGATGGAGGCTCCTGCCTTCCCAGCTGGCCCTGTAAACCCTGCAGTTTTGCTGGTAGATGAATTGTTCACCTACCTTCGTTTAATTTCTTTCCCTCTCCAGCGGGATTTTCCCCCCACACCACATGAATAACAAATTCGGAGCGATCACGAAGTAACTGGACGGAATCTCACCTTTGTGGTTCACAGTGAATGTTTTCGATGACAGGAGGCAGCACGGGGGGAAAGCGGGCACGGAACGGTACAAACCGCCCCGAGCCGCGGGCTGGCCCTCCAAGGGCATTTCACTGGCAGTTGATGCGAGATCTGGCGCTTGAATCGGGCGGGGGCATCTGAAAAGAAACGTGGGGCTTCAGTAAATGGGCTGTGAGACAGTGTTGGGAGAAGGTTCGTGATTTTTGGGCTGTCGGGGCAGCTTCCACTTCCTCGGGCAAGCAGGGCATGCAAAGGTGCAGATTTTGGGGCCAGCTGCCTGCTCCGCCGCAGAGAAAAGTTACTGACCTGTTGTTTAACATACGGCGCCTGTTTCCCCGTTTTTTCCCAACGATAACTGGGGTTCTTTTCATTACTATCGTTTTGTTCCATGAAAACCCAAACAATCAAAAAAGGACAGGGCGAAGCTGAGCACAACACGAGGCGCAATGTCCCAAGTTATCAAAAGGGGAGAGAAACAAAAAGGAGTCACTCGCTACACGTCTTTTTTTTTCAGGTGTTGCTTTTAACAAGATGTTCGGGGGAAAAAAATATCAGGCACATGTTGAGGATGCGCTGCGTTTCCTCCGCGCCTTGCTTTGGAGGCGATATCGCTTGGTGCTTATCAGCGACAATGTCTGCGGCATCTGGTACGTGGCTCCTGAACGCTCCCCGCGCTCGGGTACAAGTGGTTCTTGCGGCACGAAGGCTGCCCCGCAGCCACCCTCACAGCCACCCCCTCAGCCTGTCCCACCGAGGGGCTGCTGGCAGCCCCGACGGAGAGTCAGAAGCGGTGCCAGGAACGGCTCGTACAGCCCGGACAACGAAGTCCCGGGAAATGTTGGTTGCCTGGCTAATAAAACACCCCCGAGGCGCGGGGGGATGCCGGGAGGTCTTTCTAGGGGAAGCGAGTTGCACGGTTCTGAGGTTTGGGCAGCCGGAGTTCTCCCTTGATTCGTTTTCGCCAAGGTTTTGGGACCGTACCAGCCCTTTCTGCCTTCAAACCAGCCCCAAGCGGGGCAGGAGGGGCACACACCCTGCATCCAGGAATGGCCACTCGGATCCCCGCTGGTACCAGTGGGAGAGGGATTCCCGAGGCACTTTAATCCGTGTCTTCACGGTTTGCCACGGATCCAATGTCCCCAGGGCACGCGGCAGCGGCCGCCCAGCCGGGCCGGCAGAGGGGGGCGAGGAGGGCAGGGACAGGGACAGAGACAGGGACAGGGACAGGAAAAGGGACAGGGACAGGGGCGGCCTCTCAGTCCCCGGTCTTACAGGTTGCCTTTCTGGTTCCTATGATGCCTCCGAGATACGGGGACGTTTTCAAGAAAGAAGCAGATTTTAAAAGTTAGCAGTAAGGTTTTTAAAAATACACATCATTGCTGATATCTCTTGTAGAGCAGCCTCCTGCCCCGCCTGTTGTGGTTCCAGTCCACTGAACAGTCCTTCTCTTTCCCTACTCTTTCCCCAAAATCAGCGAGCTTGCTTTGGAAGCCTCTTGATTCGCTTTTTTTTGATAAACCACTGTTCAGTTCAGCCCAGAGCAGCCAGCGTTGTCTGAGACAGTCACCAGTTGCCTTAGCATAGAAATGGGAACCACTTGTTTAAACATCTTAAGGTCCCAAAATCTCTACGAGCCATCACAGAGAAGGGTTTTTTTGGTTGTTTTTTTCTTTTTTTCCCTTCCCGAAGCGGGAAGGGAACGAGAGGATTACAGGGAGGAATGTCTGCTCCGGCCGCTACAAGCACGAGAAGATTTCGGTTTGCCTTTTTCTTTTTTTTTTTTTCCCATCAGTTTTTCCATTCCTAGAGGAAAATTTTTCAGTATCTGAATCAAAGTGCATGATTCCAACTTTTTTTTTTTCCCTGTTGTTTTGTTTTATCTTAGCTCTTTTTTTTCATGTTTTCATTTAAAAAGTGACAGATTTGGTGGAACTCTCAAGTGTTTCCCATTAGAGGCGGAGAGTTCACCAGTGCGCCTTTCTGATGTTCCACATGACATGTTTCGGAGTCTGAAGCAAGAGCACACCCTAAGTAGTTGCAGTTGGCCCGATGCGGCGGTGCCTGTGCCTGCACCTCCCGCCCCGCGCTCCGGCCCGGCCCGCCGCTGCCCTCTGCCGGTCCCGCACCTCCCCGCACCGCCCGAGGGGAGCAGCCCCTTCGATCCAGAGGGCTGCTCTCTTCCCCCCGCCGTGCTCTCGGCATCGTCCGATTGCCAGAAAACACCCAGAAAAAAAAAGCCACGGGGGCAGTAGGTGTTTCCCAGCCTGCGGGACGTTCTTCACGCCGTCTTGAAATGTGGGGAATTCCTGGGATATAAATAGGCAGTTGCACATTTTCTCCTTTTGCCTGCTCCGTTTCCCTCGCGGCTTCTGCTCTGCCTTTTGCTGCTGCTCTCTTTCTCTCGCTGATAGCACCGGGCCTGCAGCCCTCCCTCCTGGCAGCAGGCTTTTACCATTGCTCTCGTGTTCTGTATTTTTAACCACTAGTCTGTCCTGTAAGGAAAATTCCCTTTATGTAAGAGGTCATTCTGAGTCCTCATGTTTTGGAGTGTGGCCCTGTGCAAATATTAATAAAGCAGTGTGGAAAGCAGCACATGGTTAGGAGAACTAGAAGGTGTCAAGTAATCTTCATAGCCAAATTTTCTTGTAAATATGTGCAGGATACAATCCTTTGGCAACTGAGACCTTATAACTGTAGAAAATGGGTTTGTACACTTTTACTGACATTTTTAGTGATAAAACTTAATTTTATATTACTCAGACTCAAAAAATCACTGTGTGGTCATGGATCTTGAACAAATGAGGACGTATCAGCTATTACCTTTTATTTGAGAAAGAACTGAATATTTATAAAGTATTAGGAGTAACAGAGTTTGCTAAAGAAAATCAAGTGCGGTGGATCCTAGAGAAATGTAAGGACCAGTCAAATAATTGATGCTGCAGACAGAAGGATGTCCTGGTTTCCCTGCACTGCCGTGAGGTCCTCACTGGAACCTGGCAGTGCCCCTTCCCTGTTTCGGTTCTGTGCTGGGGCTGGGCAGGGGGATTTGTGTGGGGCAGCGTGACTACCAGGGATTCCCCATGGTCTGAACTAGCCGAGGAAGATCACAGAGATGACTCAGCAGGCACTGGAGGATGAGCTGAGCTATTGTTGCCTCTGTTGCCAACATAGGAATACAGACTGCAAATGAATCCCCGAGTATTTGGCGGCTCAGCTCTGATGGTGGGATGCCAGTTTGGAGTGGGAAGGACTGACCTAGGCAAGCTCTCCACAATGAACAAACTTATATGCCTTAATTTTCCAGGGTTGTTTTTCCTTTAGATCTTTCAACTTCTGAGTGACAAAGAATGGAACAGAGCTGAATTTTAGACTCACTGAGCACCCACAGCTTGAGCCGGTGCAGTGGGAAGTTGAGGTGCTGGCTATTTCTGAGGGGAAAGTGCTAACCTCGCATTGGGAATTCCAGGAGTGGGAAATTTTTTGTGGTTTATCTTTGTAGCTATTGTTATATTTGTTTACTGTTTAAGCAAGATTGGGGCGTTGCTGCAATACCAGAGCCCATGAAGCAGCCCCAGATCCTGAGAGTCCCCAGGCAAAATACTTCTGTGATGTTTCCAGACTGTTGGCTACCTCAGGGGGAAGGACGCCCTGTTCCCAGAGAACTTGCCAGCACTGATGCTCCACTGGTGCAAATCAGCACAGTAGTAACAAAGTCAGTGCACTCTCATCATATTAGGTGTGGATTTCTACTTCTATTGACATAGTTGGTTAATAGCACATTTGTCTTTGTCCTGTGCTTCATGTCACTGTAGCACGGAACAACTGTCATGATTTAACTTTTGTACTTTTTTCCAGAGAAAATGAGTGAGATGGATCATTTACTGGTGGTCACTCAAGTATTTTCTGGCTAGCAGTTAGAAAGAAAACTCATCCACTCGAGACCCAGGTGTGGCAGGAGTAGGGTAGAAAAGGTAAAGCTTTGTGCATAGCTGTATTCTCAGACTGTTTGGAGGAGGGTGCCTGTGGATTCAGCACCAGTGGATCTGACACAAAGTGAGAAGTGTTTTTCTGTATCACTTACATTATAGTTGAAATGTGAAATGAGCTCCATGTGGCAGCAGCCAAAGGAAAGAAAAAGGGAAAGAAAAAAAAAAAGGAAGCACTCTCCAAAAGTTTCAGTTATCCCTTGAAGCTATATTACAACATCTACTGCTCTAATTGAATCAGTGTGAGAACTTTTCCCCTCCATTTAGATCACTGCTAGTCTCTGTCCACTTTTCCCTGGAGATGCACACATTTGATACCAAGATGTGCTGGGGACATCCACACCTAGGGTAGGATTTTAACGTTTGGTTTAATGTTTTAACTGCTGAAAAGGAAATGTCAATTCTTACATGCCTGCCAGAATCCATCATGATGTTCTCCCCCTTCTCTCCCCTTCTTTATAGACTTAGCACCAGGGTGTGAGGCAGGAAAGTTTTATCTGACTAAAGGCTCCTAGATCTGCTCTGAGGATGTAATAGATTAATTAATCATTTCTAGGGAGTTTGTTGGGATGAATCAATAAAACTTAGAAATACTGGTGGCACCTGTGAAAGGCCCTTAAAAAGGCTAATTGCGATGAAGAAGCAATGTGGTCTTGATGCTGCTCAAACCCTACCACCCTGTTAGCCCTGAGGGGGAGCAGCATGTGAGGGCTTTTAACCTCTGAAAGGACGCCAAGCAAAGCCCACTCAGCATTGTGAGCCCTCATTTGTTACATTTACAGAGCATTTTTAGAAGTGTGGAGAAAATCTCTCCACATCTCAAAGCATAAATGCTATTACACAGCACAAAATTACTTGACATCTCAGAAAGCAAAAGCAATCGATACCCAAACACAGGTCTGCTCTGTAAGTATTCACATGTGCGAAACAATACGTGATCCACAAAAACATATGGCTCTCGTATCAAATATATGGAATCAAGTTGAATTATGAAGACTTTGAAAAGGTCCTCAGTTTAAATGTACACGGCTCTCTGAAATGTCCAGCTAAGTTTAGTGCAACAATTAAAAACAGATAGATTGTCAGGATGCATAGACCAGGGGTAGAGTTAATTCAGTATGAAAGAAATGAGTGACTGGGAATGAGACAGAAGAGCAGAAGAAGCAGGAAAGGAGCAAGGATGAGTGGAGAGGCGAAATGATAATAAGGGGGGGTAGGGAGAGCCAGAATAGAAGTGGGGGGAAGAAAGAAGTGAAATAAAGTAGAGAGACAGAGAAAAAATGAAGGGAGTGTATGAGACAGGAAAGAGAAGAAGAGCAGCAAGAAAAATAGTGACATTTTATTGTGTAGTCTGGCAGCTTTGACTTTAGGAGAACAAAGCCTGCAGCAGACCTAAAGGCTACTACTTATGTATTAAAATATGTGAGAGGGTTTTTCTTTGGTTGTTTTATATATATATGTGCACGTATAATTATATACATAAAATGACACAGAAATTACAGCCTTCCTGGGGATCTCCCCCTGTTCCCCGTACTCCCAGTTTTGCCCATCCTCACAGGTTTTCCCCCACTGCCATGTGTCCAGCAGCAGTAATGTCCTTCCATGTGTGGCACTGTGAGCCAGGGCTTTCTGTTTCAGTTTGCTGTTTGTTTCTGTCCTGCTTTCTAAGAGCTGGGAGTGGGGGTTCTGGCTCCCCTGTTCTGCAGCCCCCAACTTCAGGGCTGTCCACTGGGATATCTGTTGTTTGAAGTTGCTGTTTCGTTATGTTGATCTTCATAGCAACATTTTAATTTTGCACTGGCTGATTGAAAATGTGTCAAATGTTTTATTTGAATTAGTTACGGTGTGTGTTATTGTTTTTGCTTTGTCTGTCCCTGTGCCTGCAAGCTGCTGGTAAAATGGCACCACTTTTCAAACTTTTTAGAGCTACAAGAGTCATTGAGTGATATTGAAATCTATCCATTTATCTGATAGTTTGACAGTGTTAAATATTGATCAGAATCTATCTCCCTCCCTTAAAACAGGCCCTTTCTTACTGTAACATCATCTTCTACCTTTGGCTTGTGCAGTGCTGGGACCATCAGCTGCATATCTTTGACTGAGACTGTTCATGCTCATACTCAGTAAATTGTGCTCTGTTACTGTATGAGGAATAACACTTGGCAAGTTAAATGAATTGGATGTGATCATCCATCTGGCTTCAGGAAGGCTGTCTCAGGGAGGCAGGAGCACTAGATGAGGTTTCTGGCTTGGGCAGATTGGTGTGACATGCATTTCTCTAGACAGTTGAGCATCCCCAGGAATTTCTGGTTCCTGCTGGAGTGGGTTGTGCTGCCAAACCTCCTCACCATTGTACTTGTCCATGTGCTGGGCTGACTCCTCTCATTACACCAAATATACATTTTCTGGATCCTTTTAGCCGATCACAGGATTCATTTCAAAGCTGCCCACGGTCCCTGTGTGTGCCCTTCTCTTGCTTGAGGTCACACTGTCATATCCACCACATTTAGCATGTTGAGGATAGTGCAGAATTTCCTGCTTTTGCACAGTGACTGGTTTGTTGCTAGTTGTGTACCCATACAACCAGCTCCAGGGCTTGCACTGATCCCTAATTTTGGATGTGCCATTCCAGCACCGTTTTGTCTGGCCTCAGACATTCTTCCCAGACTGTGAGAGAGGTCAGATTCCTTTAGTTTTCTTCCACACACTGTGGAGAGCTTCCTCTTCTCCAAAGGTATCCTCAGGTCCTCCCATGATCGTGTTTGTCCCTTATCCCTTCAGGGAGGGTCTCTTTTTGAGGAGTCCAAGGATTTTGTGGTTCAGTGATGGATGCTTTATTTCCTGGTGCCATTGGAAATGGCGTCTCTGCATTTTGCTAGTGACCTGTATGCTTTATTCCTATGCCCTGTTGCAGATGGCATTGTTCAAATCGCCTTGTCCAGGGTACCAAGTTTTCTAGTTTAAGCCTGGTGCACAGGTTCATTAACATTACATGGTTAGTCTGTCATTTTTCAGAAAACAAAATGGCTTCTGGCAATTGCTGGACCATTTCTGAATGTCTTTTCTGCTGTTTTGGATAAAAATCTGAGCTAAATTTTGCCATTCTCCCTCATCATTTCCCTGTTTCATTTCTCATCATTCTAATAGTCCTGTTATGAAGACAAGAAACAGAAACATAGATGTTTAACACTTAACAATATCTTATTGTCTTACTGCTTTTGGAAAAGGGAATGGAAGAGGAAAAACCTCACATAGGGCTATAAACAAAACAGAAGGAAATGAGTTCACTGTCCACGGGAAAGCACAGCTCTCCTGTGAAGGAGATTTTTATTTCAGTGGAGAAGAAATGCACCATTGCTCTGATACTGAGCAGTTCTTTTCAGCAGACTACACTGCTGAAAAAGTTGTCAGGAAACCCCAGATATGCCCTGTCTACCCTGGGAGCATTTCTGATGACCATGAGGCTTCTAGAGTCTGAGGTGGAATGAAAACATTGTTGGAGAATTGAGGATGAAACGGTTAAAAGCCTCCCCCAAAAAATCTACAGACTTGGCGATCTTTGTGAGAATAGCAAATAAGCAGATTATTTAATGCCTTAAGTTTGATAAAGCATAAATATAACTGAGCATCCATCCTCATTTTATTCTCTTCCTCCAGAAGATGGCAAAAGTTAGTTGGACTTAACACAGCCAGATGGAGGAAAATATTCCAGGACTGTTTGTGCTATCCTCCAGTTTCAGGTCACCACTGGTTTAATGCTCCAGCTGCAAGGGTTGATCCCAAACCCACTGAGATGAGTGGCTGTTTGGAGCAACCAGGCACTGCAGCTCCAGCACTGCTATGTGCTGGCTGAGGTGCCACTCCAGGCAGCAGAAGAGGCTGCGGGGCTGCAACAAGCGCTCCAGGAGCCATGCAAGTCCCAGCTATGGCCAGACATTTCCCTTCATGGGGGGAAAATTGTCAGTAACATCTCCATGGAGATCACAGCCAGAAATGCAGCTGTGAGAAGTTTAAATTTTATACACAAAACATGAGAGACACCGATTACAGTATTTGATAGTGCTCATAGCATTACAGACCACCTGCTGAAGAAAAATCCCTTTGAGATTTGCTCCTTGAGTACTGAAGAGGTTAATTCCCACAAATACAGCCTATATTTGGGCTAGGACAGTGTGGAGAACTTGCATTTACAGTGGAACCTTGACTGAAAAGAGGAAAGGATATATAACAAATATATAGAAAAAAAATCAGATTAAGTACAGATTTGGCAACTAGGACTTTTTTTCCAGTTTAGCAAGGAACTCTAGAAAAAGGAAAGAAATATTACTAATAAGATGAGAAGAGACACAAAATAAGCTTTTATTTCTCATGTAGTTAGTTTATTTTGTTCCTATATTTAGCTGCTCTGGCACTTTATAATTTCAACATTAGGAAAATGTGAGAGTATTTGAGTAAAGTGATACACTAAAGTCAAGAGGCTTCCTGCCAGCAGAGAAGGAGAACTGAGGACTGCTTGTTTCAAGGATGTTCCTGAGGTGGTTCAGCTTAACCTGGTGCTTATCCTGTGGTGAAGTTCTAATTTGATTCCAAACAAATTTGTCCTGACAATTTTTTCAGCCTAAGGGTTTTGACAGCTGCTGTAGCTGACTGATGGATGCTCAGAGTGGATTCGTCCCCATGCCCTTGGAAGGGAAGGGAAGTGAGCAATGGGCCAGTTTGGAGGGTGTTTGACACCTTGCAGAAGCCAACACATGAGTAAACTGTGCTAACAACACAAGAGCCCGTGGCAGCTATTCCCTTCTTGAACGCCCTCCAAGAGGAGGCAGGGGTGTCCCTAGTTCCCAAAACTCCAGCTCTCTTCTTGGAGCCCTTGCAGCAGGGCAGGACCAGAGGTGGGGCAAGGACATGTGAGCTCCCACCTGTGCTGCCTTTACATGGGGCTTTGGATTTGGACAAGATGCTCCCATTTGAAGACACATTTTCTCCTTTGGACAGTGTTCAATATATCAGCCACGTTGCTTGATCCACAGTAAGGTAGTGATTGTGTCTTCTGTTATGAGAAAATGTTCGTGTCACAGTTGACTTCTTTGAGGTCATATCCTTACTATTCAAGCCAACTGGGAAATTTTAAAAAGGTGATTCCCTAGGCCTCCACTCCCTGAGAAAAATACAAATTTATCAGAACAAAACCTTGATTTTTTTCATTTTGAAGTCTCTTAGTATGTCAAAATATTCTGTTTCCCATCCAGAAGTAGGAAAAAAATCTTATTATCTCACATTTTTGGCTGAGTTGGGTTTTTTCCTGGGTAATTCAAATGTGCAGAAGGAATATTGCCAACTGGCTGTTTTTAGCAGCATGAGAAACAATACCAAACACAGAGAAGGACCCTGCATCCATTGAAGTGACTCAGCAACACTACTTGTCAAGAACAAGTTCTGACCAGGTTGGCAGAGCCCCGCAACTGCTGCTGGGTGAGTTCAGTCCCAGTGGCTGCGTCATCCATGGTTTCCCTGGCTGTGCAGAGGAAGCAGGAACACAATAGCTACAGCGGTAGGAAGCTTTCTAGCCTCACCCCTGCTTCCTCCCCACAGCAGGGGTATTACCTGCCTGTCCACTCCTCTCTGCTGCGTTCACCTTCTTATAATCCCTCTGCTCCAGCAGCTTTGCTTTGAATAGAGGGAGTCATGACCACATTCCTGCAGAAATGAGACCATTCTCGAGGTATGTGTTTACCAGCGCACTGCTGCAAACTCCGAAGAAGCTGCTGCAGTATTAATAGCTTTGCTGCTGCCAGATGAAAGGAGGAGAGTGTTCAGATCTAAGAAATCAACAGATGTTAAAGCAATATCTGCCTTCTCTGTTGTATTGCACATCAACGGGAACGTGGTAAAGTGCTTTTTTGTACCATTTAGCGGCTGACATTTCAGCACATCTTGTAAGTGTGCATTAGGAGAGTGGAATGTTACTATATTTGTACTTGCAGATTTGGAATGAGAATAAAATCTGGAGAGATGCAATGTGCACATGGAATGTTTTCCAGAGGGGCTGAGGCTGAGGGAACCCAGCACAGTGAAGCTTGAGCTGTCTTGAAACTTCAGGCTGCACATGCAAGGAGGCAGAGCATGTATTGGGTTTGAAATTGAACTGAAAACTGTAGAAACTTGGAGCTGCTTCTCCAAACCTGCCTAATTGTGGGATCACAGGTACCATTGTAAATTACTGAAATAGTATGTTTGATTTTTGCAGTTACTCTCAAAACATGTTGTTGCTTCATTTTGTCTCCTTGGATATGGGTGATGGCCCTCTGGCTAGTCACTTCAGAAGGGAGCTGTTGCCACTGCAAGGGCTATTTTTGGGGATACCTGGCTTTTACTGCTGACACCTACTGGGGGCATGATACAGCCCTGCCTCACTGCAGCCATGGTACTGCACATCAGCATGATCTCTCTCCATGCTTCTCTCAGCAGTTTTCTGTTAGATCCCTCTTTTTCACTAATAGTGAGATCTCTGGAGTCACCACAAGCCTTTAGTCAGCACAGGTACTCTCTCATTATGTCAGGGCCCTGAGGGCACTAATAGGCCCTAATTAGCCTAAACAGACCCCTCTGGAGTCTCTGCTCACACCCTTGCCCATGGCCCAGGAACCTTTTTCAGCTTATCCTGGAGCCTTCAGTATTGACCTGAGCTACATGACAGGAGCGCTGGTCTCCACCTGTGGTCACACCCGTGTCTGGTCTAGACCCCAACCCACAGAGTGATGTTGTGGCCTGGCCTCAGACCTGCCTTGTCCCTGTGGGCGTGCCTTGGAGACCTGGAGCGGACAGGGATCTCGCTAGAGTGGTGAGGAACCAGCAGCCTTGGCTGCACTTTGGCATGGAAGATGAGCCTGGGGTGATGGGCCTAATGCTTAACTTGCCCATATTTGTGAAGGGAAAGTGATTTCTGTCCAGAGGTGAAAAAACCCTTCCGCAAAAGGCACAGAAGCTCCTTCCTGGTAATTTGTGCAAGGAAGGTCAGTGTGTCCTAGAAGGCGGAGATGAATTGCAGATGCAAAAATGGTAACATTTGCATCTCTCTTGCTCTGTTTTCCAGTACTTCTCCTCAATTAGCTTGTTTGCATGTTACCTTTCCTAAGTTTGGTTCTCTGCTGCTGGCTGGACTCTGCTTTGTCTTTCTTAAGAGTAACATCAGCTTTGAGGTCTCCTTTGCCCCCTCAGCCCCTGTGCTTTGCTGACAGTGCTCTGTGTTTCCAGCAGAGGCTGCCTTTGCAGTTAACAGGGTTCCAAGGTGCAAGGGTGAACTGCTTTTTCTCCCTCTGGAAGACCTTTAGACTTTTCCCTTTGATAGATGAAGCTGAACTGAGCATATTTAACAAGCCCACATCTCCCAGGGGTTTTCCATTGCAATTCAGCCACTTCTTGCCCCATGGCCAAGATGCAGGAGGATGTGCCCCTTCTCTTCCGAAGATGCAGGAGGATGTGTCCCTTCTCTTCCGAAGTCCAGTCCCATCACAATCCCTCTGCCACTGATCTGCCGAGGGAAACTGAGACAGTCCTGCAGAGGGACTGTGGCCAGTCTGGCCTCCCCAGCTGGAGTGTTAGCTCACAGGCAGCTGGGAGGAGAGTGGGCCAGGAAAGGCTGTAGCACATGTAGGTGAAAACAGACACACAGAGAAAGGCTTTAGATGTTGCCAAAGCCTGGATGTTGTAATAACATTTAGTATGTCTATTCTTTTAAGGTTTAGATGAGTAAATACAGGTTGTTTTATGGTAAAACTTGGCTTTTTTACCCCAGACATGAGGAATCCCTCTCAGTATACCTGGAGATCTAGCAATGAGCACTGGTTTGCAGCCTGAATGTTTAAAAAAGGGGCAGTTGGCCAGAGAGCAGAGCAGAGCCACTGCCCTCACAGTGTGGTCCCTGTTGCTGCGTCCCACAGTGCCTCCATGTTTGCACCCCGGGGTGTTACAGGAGCTCATTTGAGGCACACAGGCTGCAATAGTGGGACCTACCCGGCTGTAGGTAAATGTGCACAGGAGCCCTCATCCCGGGGTGCTGAGCTGTGGGCACAGTGCAATGCCTGGGCCCCTTTGGGCATCGCTGGGGCTGTCTGTGCTCCTGTCAGTGAGGGAGAATCCCCCATGGCCATCTCTGTGCCAGAGAATGTTTGCCTGAGGCTTCTTGGGAAAAACATTCCGCTTCCAAAGTGAGTATCTGCTTGGAGTGAGCGTGCTCCCCGTGCTGCTTTGCCATTTGGGCTGGTTTGGGGTATCTCACTTCGCTACCCACGAGTCCGTGTTCAGGCCCCCGTTCGCTGGGTGAGCAGGGGAGTGGAAAGTTCCATATCCTCGGCAGTCCCCGCTGTCTCTATTCCTCTCATGAAGTAGCTGCTCTCGGAGTCAGGACAGCAGGGCAGCTCCCGACGCCAAAGCCGCCAGCCCAGTGTGACCGACCCCAGTCCCCAGCTCGGTGTGACGGATCCCAGCCCTCCATCCCCGTGTGAACGATTCCATCCCAGCGTGACCGATCCCAGCTTCTCTATCCCGGTGTGACCGATCCCAGCTTCTCTATCCCGGTGTGACCGATCCCAGCTTCCCCGTCTCGGTGTGACCGATCCCAGCTTCCCCGTCTCGGTGTGACCGATCCCCACGCTCGCCGCCATGTGGCGCTGTGGGGCGCGGCGGGGCCCTGAGGGCTCTGGGCTGGGGAGGGGCGGGAGGACCCGGAGCACTCCCGAGCAGCGCCGGTGATCCCGGCGGAGCCCCGAGGAGGCCGGTCCGGACGCACCGGCTGCACCACCTGCCGACCCGGTACGGCGGGACCGGCGGGCAGCCCCTCGCGCCGCCCCCCGTCGCTCCCCGCCGGGGCCGGGTGGAGCGGTGGCTTTGCCGGCAGCCCCGGAACAACAAAAGTGCGGTCGGGATTGAGGTCTCGGCCGAAATGAGTGTTTGTAAAGCGTCGGGTACGGAGGGGCCCTGACACTGCCCGAGCTGCTAGAGAGCAAAACCACTGTGAATCCAAACACTCCGTGGGTTCAGCAGGCATGAGGAAGCCCCAGCAGCAGGGAAGTGTGTGGTTATTGTGCCTTACCTGTGCACACCCACAGCAGGTGTGCAGTCACCGTGTGTTACAGGTGTGCAATCACTGAGTGTTATCTGTGCACACCCATGGCAGGTGTGCAGTCACCGTGTGTTGCAGGTGTGCAATCACTGGGTGTTACCTGTGCATACCCATGGCGGGGCTGCAGGTCAAGTTCCCAGTGCGCTGCTGCCAACTGCACTGGAGCTGAAGCATCAGCGACACCTTTTGTCGAGGAGAAATCAAGTGTTAAGGTGCAGCACTACAGAATTTCTGCCCCCTGGGTAAGTCGTTCTGTATGTGCCCACTGCTGAGGTCCTTAGGGCTGTTGGCATGTTCTCCACAGCGATTTAAGAAGGATCATTTACAAATACCTAATTGAGTATTTACCGCCCTTGCCTCAAGTGGAATTGGGCCAGTTTATAGATACATGTCCAATCCTTTTCAGATACAGAGGAGTCTCAGCTCAATTTAAATCTTTTGGGAATGAGTTCCGTAGGTTAATTATGTGCTGTATGGAAAAGGATTTTATAATTCAAATGTTGCCTTTGAAATGGCATTGTCGTCTTGTTCTTGTATTATTCAAAGAGAGTAACCAGTCAGCCCAGAGCTGACAACAGGACTTAAACAATGTGTTAGTGTCAAAACATATGAAGCATAAATGGGACTTGGTTACTGTCTACTCCTGTTAATGTCCAGATGCTTTCTAGACTTACTTCAAATTTCTCTGTGAAAAAGTATTTCTTCTCCTCAGATTTGAGTTTTCCACCCTTTCTGTTTCCTTACTTATCCCTGTGTTCAAACATCAAGACAGGAAAGAGCCAAGCTTCTATCTTCTGTATTGATCCTATTCATTTCAAGCTGTGCTTCTATGAAGTCTTCTCTTGCCCATTTCTTCTCTGTCCTAAGAAGTCCTGGTCTTTCAGTCATAATTTGAAATTTCCCAGGCCCTGTGTTATCAGCATATTTCTGAAAATGAAGTAGCCAACAGCTTCAGGGCTGGTGTTTTACTCTGAAGCAGGCAGGGCTGTGATCTCTCTCCCATCTACTTAGCACTGCTGATGACTTTTTTCCCCACAAGCTAAAGAGTAGCTGCAGAGTGTCACATAATTACAGCTGTACAGCACTCACATATCTCAGGTTTTTACAAAGATTCTTTTGTTTCACTGTCCTATACCTCAAGCATCCAGGCACCCTGTTGCCTTCATTGACCATATGCATTCCCATGAAGGCTTTCCAAAGCTGTTTGCAGTAATACCCAGGTAGATTTTGTCTTGGCACCATTAACTGTGAGCAGCACTGTCTGGAAACAACCATGCCTTATTGCTTTACCTAAGTACAATTATGTCTTAAAATGCCCAGACTGGGCTGGCCTTTATTTTATCCCCTGTAATTGAAATTTGGCTTGAAGTGTTTCTAACTACAGCCAGTAAATAGAGGCAAAACCCAATCCCTCAGCAGTAACTCATTCACCCATTGTCCGACAGTGTCTCCAATGATTTATTTGATGACTGTTGCTTGGCCGTGTAGGAGATGAGCTGAGCAGTGGGAATGACAGGAGAACTGATGAAAAAGCAGGTTCAATTTAAAAGCAGCTGTACAATGTGGAGAGTACAGCAGAGATGAGTGTTGGAGATTGAAACATGCATTTCTCAAAGGAGTAGGAGGGGAAGTCAAAACATGTGCGTCTTTAAATAAGCTAGCATCTAGATTTTGTTACTCTTATTTAGGGTTATCCCAACAGGCCAACTCTCAGACTTTATTGAAGTTTACTTTTGTAATGATGCCTGCTCAGTTGGTGTTACGAAAAAAATTCAGGAGCCGTAAGCTGGGGTGAGATAAGAAAGGGTTTATTAATTATGCCAAGGCAAGAGATGTTACGACGCGCGCCGGGCTGTGCCCAAGATGTTACATTTATAGCAATATCTGCCCAATCCCAAGTGTGTCCATCCTCTGGATTTTCTTCCTCTTTGGATTTTATCCAGAGAAAGGAGGGAGCAGCTATCACTGAGCTTCCAGTAGTGCTCTGAGTAGAGGGCATGGCCAGCATATATGAAAATAAGGTAGCATTACTCATTTTAAAAAGTGGCAAAATTTGGCCTGTAGATATCACCGCTATTTTCCCACTTATCCAGAGTATTGGTCATATGCCAATACAAAAAGCTGCCAACTAAAACGTTTTAAGAAAGGAAACACTGTTTGAAGCCTGGAAATAAATGTTTTCATTTCCCTGAAATATGTGCTGAACATATATAAAGAAGACTCAGAAGTGTCTAGTGAGGTTAAACACTTTGTAATCATATGGACGAATTTGTTAACCTTTTTCGCACTTTGTTCTTTAATAGATGAACATTGTAACTCATACTATTTAGTTAGGAACAGTACTTAAACACTGAAAACAAGAGGTAATGTAATGCAGTCGGATAAATCCATTAAAAAGGCAATAGTGTAACATTAAAATGCCAACACCATGAAGTCTTTGTTGGTTTAAAATTCCTTTGCTGTTCTACCACTTTGTTTCTTTATGCTACTGTTTTTCCTTGTAACTGAAAACATCAGATGACCACGAGGGATGAATCTGCAGCAGTGCTGCCTCCCAGGATATGTAGCTGCAGCCTCTAAGCCCAGTGTTGTGCAGCAGTCGGGATCCACGTGGTCGATTGTTTTGCAGACACAGTGGTGGCATATTTATGTATTTCTGAACTTGTTTTTCAGGATCCCTGGCTGCCTGTGTATCATGGAGCTTGCTGCTTAACAACAGAAATAAAGCCCTTGTCAGGCAGAAGCAATTGTGTCAGTGCAAAATGGAATTCGCAAGACCAAAGTTTACGCGAGGTAACAGCAAAATCTACTGTGCCATTCTGTTGGGCAACAAAGGTAATTTGTTATGCAACATAATGAGGACTTGTGTGTGATGGACAGCGGAGGCTCTTGGTTACAGGGCATTGACATCAACAAGCCCATGCAGCTCATAGATATAAGAGAATTGCTATATGTAGCACAGAATTCAAAAGCTTTCTTGTTATTATGGGGGGAGTGGTTTCCAACTTCAAAATTGCAGAGTAAACAAAACCCTGAGACCAGTCCTGCAGTCCTTTATGGTCTGGGTAGGACCTTCCTCATTTTGTTTTGGGTTGGTCTGTGTCTCAGACTTGATAGTCAGCCTGGGGGCCACGAGATCAGGGTCACAAGTGTCATGCATTTCATGTGGTTGTGACACATTTGGCAAGCCTCCTGCCAGCCCACATAATGACCAGGGAAGAGGGAGTGGAGGGGGAGAAGTCAGATAGTCATAATGCTGTTCACTGCTGGCCAGAAGTCCATGATGTCTGACCCCACATGCTCCACTGCTGCTGTTTGCACATCCACTCCTAGAAGCCAGTTATCCTTCCTGCAGGGCAGCGATGGTCATTCACCTGTTTTGCAGATACACTGCAGCACGTGGGCTGTGTACAGAGCTGGGAATGGAGCTGTGGCCTATAGAGCAGTGAGTTCATCTGCTTTGCCATATCATCTTTCAAAACATATCTACCTGCTAGTGTGATGGGGCCTCTTGTTTATGATGTCTTAGGCTGCTCTCTGCCTCCAGAGCTGGTGCTAGACTCAAAGATCCTGTTTGCTGGCATTCCACTGCTGTCTCACAACTGCTTCTGTAACGCCCTGTCCCGTATATGTTCTCCTGGCCCACACTGAATATTTCCCTTGCCATTCAGTTGGAAGAGAGAGTCTGTGAGCAGTCTCCTCCTGAGAGCTGTGAGGGAGAGAGTGGACTCAAGCTTCACTGATAAATTAATACCGGAGAAATAAGGAATTAAGACTGTGCCACATGGCCTGTAGAGTAGAGGACTAAGCTCAAATTGTATTGGTAACCTTTGTCCTGGCGATCTGTGGGGTTGGTTCTGTTTCTGCAGCGTGCATGTAACATTGTACCTTATGCATGATGTTCTGGAGCTGTCATAATCAAGCAAACAGTTTAATTCCACAAGTGTTGTGTTGCTTTGGACATAATGCTTGCTTTTTTCCTCAAACCACAGTCAAGACTGGTTGGCCAGACCACATTAGGGAAAGCTGCTCCTGCAGAAAAGTCAAAGACCCCCATTCCCTGGTGTACTGTGCCACTGGCAGGATGTTGGAGTTCTGACTGTGACGGTGACTCAACAAGGGCCTGACCTGTTTACTCCTACTCAAACAGGAGCCCAACTTCTTAGGTCAATTAGGACAGCAGTACAAATAAAGGTACAACACTGAGTTAACCGCTGTCTTGGCCAAGCTGCTTTACCTCTCAGTGACTTGGGTTATATGGACAGTCATCACTATAAACTCTGGTGCTTGAAGTTTAACCAAACAGACTGAAACATCTAAAGGAAAGGGGTGAAACAAGCACTGCTTTAGTGGTTTATGGTGGAATGTGGGGCATGACATGCAGCCCAAGGTATTCAAACTAGGATGTGATTGAGAAAACTTTTTCTTGCGGTTCCAGACAGGTACTGTACTCTGTTCCCAGAGATGCTAGGCTCCTGCCATTCAGCAGTGGCTTCCTTACATTATAAGGCAGGTGGGTTTCTCTGGGCCTATTTTCTTGTGTATTTTTTTTTCACAGCCTCTTGAACAATATGGATCTAGTCCTGACTGAGATATTTTAGGAGCCACTATGACAGAAATATTTCATGATGATACTGGTTACTTTAATTGAAGATATGTTAATTTAATTACCAACCAAAGTAATTAAATTAAGCCTAACCAAATTAATATTGCATCGTAAGAAGCACTAAGATTCCATACAGTGAGGATAAGAAGCAAACAAACCAACCCTGCCTTTCATGCAGGAGATGCTATCTGGCATTTGCATAGATATTGTGTATGTAATTAAAGCCATCCTTAATGTGTCATGCTGTTATTGCAGCCCTTGCTATTTTGTAGCAGTTGCTAGATCTTACAATGAATGACTACAAAAATATCCCAGGGACTCTAGAAAGCATTACAGTGACTTTGCAGACAACGATTCTCTTAAAGTAAACCCCACAAGCATCCTTGCTTTTTCACAGGGAAACATCTTGTTAGCATCAGTCAGGACGAATGCCATTTTGCCTCAAGAAAACGCTGATCCTGGCAGAGTCTGGGCACTGCGCACAGAGAGCTCACAGGTGAATAAGTCGTCTGGCGCTTTCTGCAGTGCAAGTGCAGGGTGTTTTCAGACTCTTAGCGCTGTTTGGCAGAGCCTCGGGTCGTCCAGAGGTGAGCTGCCACGCTAGACAGCCCTGGGTGAGCCGCCCTCCCGGAGGGGCCGCGCTTGGCTGGGCGCGGAATTGTGCAGCGATCCCGTGTCAGACGTGCCGCAGGGGTGTCTTTCCGCCTGAATGCGGCCACTTGCAAATGTTCTGCTGTTTCGTCCCTCTGCAGCCCTGCTTTCGGGACCATTTCAAGGTCAAGGCTGTTAACAGGGCTGCGAGTGCAACGCTTCCTCAGACTGCGGGGTCCGTGGCACCGGGGTGATTATTTATGATACTCTTGTGCAGTACCCAGTGCACTGAAATGTTGTTTTCCTCTGCACTTGCTCCTCCTGCCTGGGAGCCGCACAGTTCATGTGACTTCCGTGCATCTGTCAGCCCTGCTGCCTGCCCCCCAGGGTCCCCAAGTGGGCAGCTGGGCTGCTCGAGCCTCTGGGGCTCTACCCCCGGTACTGTTCCCAGGGAGCAGCTGGAGCGATTGATGCCGGGGAAGATAGTTTCCGGTTCTTCCTTCAGCCAGCCATTCCGTTTCACATAGGCAGCAAGAAAGCATCCACCTTCCAGCAGTGCTGAAACACTTTTGGCAACTTTACCCATGTCTGAGGTCTCTCTGCTAGCACCTCTTTCTCCCTCATTTATTCCATGATCTCCTGCCCCTGTAGTAGAGGAAGCCCACTACTTTCTCAGGCCCTTGCCCTGCTCTGTGGAGTTTTGCATTCCCCTTCCAACACTGCTAGAGTCAGGTACAGCAAGATGAAGGAACAGCTCAGTATAATGTTTAGCTGAATAAAGTATCACACAGAGAACTTGCATGTTTCCATCATCAGCTTACCAAAATAAGAATAATTGTTCAAAAACCAAATTAGGATGGATTTTCACATGTAAGTATCTGGAGTGAGGTTTGGTTGGCAGCAGATGATGTGTGGAACTGTGTGTTTTAGGCCTCTAGTTTACTGTCTTCAAGGTGCTGTGTTAGTGTCGGGCTCATCTGGGTCAGGATCATGGAATTTGCTCCTTGGCAGGAAGCCTGCCCTCTGATTGCTCCCTGTGGGGATGGTTTTTCACAAATGGTATATCTGTAATGTGTTGTGCCCAAATGGCACATAGAAAAGCCTTCTCAAAAGTCAGGAATCGTGTCCATAGTGGGATTTAACTGTAACAATTAAAACCCCCCAAAATTAATAGATATTCCCTTAATCTGCTTGCAGCAGGTGCTGCCACAGGTGAATGTCAGAGACAGAATGGGTGAGGCTGTCAGGGTGACCAACCAACTTCAGTTGACCAAATTGGTAGTTTTAAGTGATCTAAACTGAGGTTCAAAGCAGGTATGTTAGAGGTATTTGCTAAGTTCTAGGGCTCGATAAGTGCTGTGAGTAAGATGAAACTTTGAATTAAGCACTTTGGAAGTCATAACAGGTCAAGTATCTAATGAAAAATTAAAGAATGAATTAGTGGGCAGAAGAGAGTTCTCCCCAGAGCAATACCACCGTCCCTGAAAGCAGCCGGAGCCCCTGCGGGGGCAGTCACGGGCTCTCTTCTCATCTGCCTGCGTCTTCTCTGAGACTGTGGCTTGGCTTATTTTTTATTTTGTTTGTTGTCAGCACAGGCTGATTTGAATAGGGTCCAAGTGAAAACAGTTACAATCTCAGGATCTGCCTCCAGGAGAGTTTCAGCTGCATTTTCAGAAGTGGTCACGCACATTGCTGACAGCAAATTGTTCTCTGCTAGTAGTCAGTCATCTTATAGCCTTGTCTTACTTTCTTACTTTTTAGTGACAGAGCAAGAAACACTCAGAATCTGCTGTGTTCATGACAGCCAAAGATCACTTACTGAAAAGGAAATGTTGGAGAGTAATGGACCAGTTTTGCCATGCATTTCCTCACCCAGGACTTGTGACTACCAGAAGAGACTGCAGATCCAGCAGCCTTGGGGAGTGGCTCTGCCTCCCATCCTACCACCTCCTTCCCTTTGCTCAGCCTGGGTCAGCTCATGATTTACTCCTCAGGCTTCCTATAGGGCTGCTCACTACCTGGGGATCGCTGCTGTGCTGCTGCTCTATGTGAACAGGCAGTTCTTGGCTGCTTCTCCTCTTCCCACAGCGAAAGCAAAATGCTGAGCACCCCCATTCCTGCAGTTACCCCATGCCAGGGCAGGGAGAGCTCTTGGTGATATTGCCAGGCACTAGTCTTAACACATCTTCTGCTCTGTGTGTGTATGTGAGGGGGATATTGGCTGGTTTGGGGTTTTGCAAGATTCCAGATCTTTAAAGTTAAGCTAAGAAAAGAAAATGTCAACTGTAAAAAAAACAAGACCCCTACTTATAGTCCTTATAAAAAAGTAAACAAATTAGTAATATATAATAAAATACAATATTTGCCCTAATGATTGCAAATTAGAAATGAGATGCAGCTGTAACATATCAGGCAGAAATTAACTGCTAATTAATAAGAAAAAGTCATACTTTGCATGATTTTTAAATGCTAAGTTTGCCAATATCACCTCTTTAATGACTAAATTCAAGACTATGATACTGCTCTTTCCTCCAAATAATATTATAACAGTATGTAAAATATGTTTAATACTATTAGTAGATTAGAATTGGACAAACATAGACAAGCAAGAAATGCAGAACAGCACAAAGCCAATTCCTTGTGGACTTCACAGTACCATCAGGACATTCTCACTCCTTATCAGAAAATATGTAAATAGCTCCTGGCTCCCTTACTTGCTCAGATAGTGAGGCAAGAGCTTTTCCATAAGCCTTCTTCCAGGAAACTCGTCCTCCTCAATGTGTGTGGTGAGAAATGATAGTAAAAAGAAAGAGCATGAAGGATAAAAGGCAACACTAGATAATGACAGGAACAAAGGGATCCTGGGAAGCAGGGAGGGAGAGGCCTGGGTTGTCAGGATCTGACGAATGCTGAATACACTGATAAGGTGAGATGAAACCCTGGCCAGGAGCACGTGGGTTAGGCCAGGCAGACAAGCTGTCTGCTGGCTGAAAAATCCAACTGTGGTAGTGGACATATAAAATAAGATTTCTTCACAGCAAGGGTAAGAAACTGAGCAAGCCAGACTTGTCTCTGCAGTACCTTAGTAATTATTGTTACCCTTTCAGGCAATGTTTAGGTGCCACAGCTGTGTTCAGTGCATGGGGAACAGCCTTGGAAAGAATCATCTGTACAGGGATGGCTGGTGGAGGATGGAAAAAGTGAAGTATTAGCCATGCTCTGTGGGACGAAACTGTAAATTTGTATTAAGGAGCTGTTTTAGGGACACTCAGTGAAGAATCAGAGCCAGCAGTACCCTTGCTGCTCTTTCTTCTCTGAGATTTTTAAGTTGACACATTAGCTCCTTTGGCATAGATGGTCATATCAGAGCATCCAAAGGAAATAGAGTCCCTTCAAAGCAAGAGTTAGCCCACAGATGCCATAAAAGCTGCTGGTAAAGTGCTGTCAAAAGTCAGTCATGGAGAGCTATTCCTCAAAATCTGTAAATTGTGATGCAGATATGAACTCAAAACACCAGCAGCTGAGACTTACTAGTGGAAAACACTTCATAAGGTCCCGAGCAAAACCTTTTCCTAGTAGTTCCTTCTCAGCTGCTTATAGGGTTTTCATCACATCTGTGATTGATTTATGTAGGTGTTAGGATAGTTGCCTGGATTTAAATTATTAAACAACCACTTCTAGATGCAGAAGTGAGTACTGTCTCTTCTCTGTACTGAAAGAAACCAGCTGGATATATTCTTTTTCCTTGAAGAAGGCAGTTGTTAAGGAGAAGTTACATTGGGGAAAGAAGCAAACCACTGTGTTTTAGCCTGGATAAGTTCACTCACCCCATTTGTCGAGTGGGAAAGAAGCTTGCTATGGTGCAGAGAGTGTCATGAGCGGGCAAGGGGAGGTGGTGTCTTCCCTGTGGTGTGGGTTTATGCCAGATAAAATTTTGACTGAACTCTGACTTTTCTGTTTCTGTGGCTCCAGGTGGAAGCTCTGTATGCAGAGTGCCCCAGAGCACTCCTCCATGTGTGAGGATGATGTTGCAATACGGTGATAAAACTGGTAGGCACAGAAGCTTGTTCAAGGGGAGGGGAAGCAGCACCCTGCAAGAAATGACAAGGAACTGCCAGCTGGATTTTCTTCTCTGTCAGTGACGAGGTAGAGCTTTGCTAATTCCAGGGGGAAGGAAGAGATCTGGCACTGAGGATCTGCAAAGCAAACCCATGAGCCTGGAGAGGAGCCTGGAAAAGGAATCTCCAGGTGGAGGCTGCTTCAGCTTCCTTTGTTGTTTGTGACATTGGTTTTCCTGCCCTACTCAGACCCTTATTTGTGACCAGCTGTAGGACAGGGCTTGCAGTTGCTGTTGTTAATTGCAATCTATCACCCACACTATGCACTAAAAGAATGTCGGGCTTCAAAAATATAATGTTGCCATTTTTTAGCTTATATTCCAACTTTGTAGGTTCAAAAATTCTCATTAAACCTTTCTGTAAGTACTAAAATTTATAAGAGACCATTAATTCGAGTTCCTCTGCTGATGAACACCATTCTTGCTGCTTATGACAGACAATAAAACAGGAATACGAGGTTTAGCTTGCCCTGTGGGATGTTCCAGGCCTCCTACTAGGGCATTTTTTGGATTCAGGCTTTTCTTAGAAACTGTGTTTGCCTTTGGTCCAGTGATTGAGGTCACCCCTTCTATGGGGGCTGCTTATTGTCCTTTTAGCTCTAACAGTTGTCTCGTGTCTCCTGGCAGATGCCCTGACCTTCCCTCAAAGTAAAACTTGCAACCCACAGGAGCAGAGCTTTGTGCCTTACCACCTGACACAGTGCCAAATGTGATGGCTGAATTTGCACATCTGTGACCACTATACCTGAAGTTACAGGTTTTGACTTATTAAAACACCATCTTCCAGGTGGTGGCCCAAACCCCGGTGAAGGTTGGTACAAGGTCCTACTGAAGCACAGAGGACAGCGAAGGTGTTTTGATGGCCAGATGTTGGCAAGGTGTCTGTGTCAACTGTGGGCAGCTGGTTTCTGCTGTGCATTAGCACTGTGCTGGCTCAGGCAAGGCAGAGTATCCCCTGGTCTTGCAGGGGATGCCATGTGTCAGCCTGGGAGCTGGCAAAGAGCTTCTCCAGGAGTTTCTGTGGTAGATGGAAGCCTGTGGCCTGTGTGATGTTTGTGAGGAAGGCAGGCACCATGGGTGGCTAAGTGGTTGGAGACACCACTAGGAGAGCTGCCTGGGAAGAGAAGGAGGGAGATGTCAAGGATGCAGTGCCCTCAGTTGGCTGGGGTAGACCTGGGCCTTATGTACCCCCACTGGTGCAACGTGTTAACCTGGTACTTTCCAGCCAGATCCTCTAGGAGAATAGGAGACTGGCATGAAACCAACCAGGAGGTTTTATTGCAGTAATCACCCTTCCTGAGAGAAGGAGACAAAGGGGGAGAGAACAAGGAACAGCTGAGTGGCATTTAGCATGACTCAGTATTTCACTGTCAGGTGCAAAGTCATGGTTGAAAAAATCACGCTTGTGAACTGAGGAGGTTGGCTTCTTTTCTGCCCGGGGCAAAGGTACAGTGTGGTTCTGGGCCGTGCCGGGCTCTGCGTGGCAGTGGCAGGCTGCGCGTGTGTGGGCAGCGGTGCTTCGGGAAGTGCTAATGCCTGGGAAAAAAGAGGAGTTGTCCCGGAGCCAGCGTGGGGAGCAGGGCGCGGGAGCCCCGCTGCAGCCCGGGACACGCAGCGCCACATCCCCCGTATCGGTGTGTCTGTGCCTCGCTCGGGGCCGCGCCGGGGCAGAGCAGGAGGAAGAGGCGGTGGCCGGGGCGGGGCGGCGGTGCCGGGGACGCGCTGTCGGTGCGAGGCTGCGGGAGGCACGGCCGGGTAGGACCGCGGGGCGCGTCTCTGCTTTGCTTCATTTCTGACCTCCCACGACCCCTCCCCAGGACCGAGAGCCCCGGAGCGGGCCAGGAACCCGCGGCTGAGCGCCCTTCGGTCCGGGAGAGGGCACAGCCCGGTCCTCTGCCGTGGGACAGCCAGTTCCTCTTGCTCCGGCCCGCTGACAGCCGGCTCCTGGCTGCGGGGACTCTCTCGTGGTCCCCTCTCTCTCGCTGGTGGGGCTTTTCATGCTATGAGAAGCTTCTCTGTCCCACTGCAGTGGCGGCTGGTTGAGCGGCTTCCCAATCCCAGGTGAAAACCACCACACCCCCCCCCCCGGGGTGCTTCTGGGGTCTCTTCCCCTTTTCGGGTGGGAGGAAATGAGAAGAGGGATTTGGAATGGAAAATATCAGATGCGGCTGCATAAAAAAGAAACCGAGGGGGAGGGGGGGGAAAGAAGCAGAAGAAAAAAAGAAAATAGAATCAAACCTGATAAAATCAAACCTACCAAGGAGATGTGACTACTAATTTACTGGCTAATTTACCAAAAAGCAATAGGAACAGGGCCTCCAGTTGGGAAACTTTCACACCCCAGCAAGGTCTGGCAGCTGCCAGCAGTGGGGAAGTGGGTTGGCAGCATGTCTGAGGCTGACACCTCCCGCCTGCCAGCATGTGTCAGACCGTTTAGAGTGTTAATGACAAGGATTCACCAATTAAACAACATTTCATCTTTTCTTTCCTTAAATGTTTTCCATGTGTGCTGTCCTTAAGAGTAACCTCAAATTTTTCAAGTGATGTAAAGCGTTTATGTTGTCTGTTTTCTGTAGCAAGGTGCTTTCCTTAGCTGTGATTCATCACCTTGTTTTTCTTTACCAATTAAACTGCTCATGTGGAGCTCTGAGACAATCAGTGTCTCATCTTATGAGCTGGTCTCAGAATTAACAGCAAGTTTGTCCCTCAGATTGGGTTCTTGATAGACCAGAGGTGTTTTCAGTTTCAGGCTATTGTATTTTCCTGGCAATTGTAACACAAGGGAGGTCAATGATCTTTTAAAGCATGAGGGGACTGATAAGAGTGGAGCCTTGATTGCATATGCAGACGTGCTCTTGGGTTTGCTCCTCAGAGGCATCGCATGCCATAGGAGAGCTCAGACAGCTGCTGAGGCACCAGGGGCTATCCACTGCCCTGGCACTAGAGTCTGTACCAAATGCTGAAACACAATGTTCCAGTAATAGTTTTTGTACATTAAACACAAGGATTAGTGAGTTAATCTTTGATGTTGTCAGGGCAATGCACAGCATTCCCTGGTGAGCTCAGTCCCTTTGGGCAATGAGCGGACAGATACTGGAGCTGAGATGCTTGAGGAGGGGAAGAAATAGAGGAGGAACAGCAAACTACTTGCAATTCCCAAGCATGGGAAGAGTCTGGAAGTGCTGGGCTATAGCTCCTATTCTTGAAGCCTCCTGTGTTCTGCTGTGACTACATCTTTACCACTGGCAGCTTCAGGGGTGCCCAGAGCTAGGGCAGAACAGGCCTGATCACCAAATACACTATTTTGCAGAAAAATTGAGAGTGAAACATATAACTTTTGCCAACACTTGCGGTAGACTTTCTACAGTTTTGAATACTTTCGCTTGACAGCTTTGACTCAACTGCAGCCTGGCTTCCCTGGCCGGGCTCCCCGGTTGTGTCGTCACCTTCCTTCTGGGTGATCTCACACCTCGTGGGAGGTGTGCTCTGGCAACTGAACCACAGCTCCAGTGAGGCACCACTTCAAAACCAAGTGTTTGTTGAAAACCAAAAGATAGTAGATCTCTGTGATTTTAGAAATTAAATAGTAAACAGAGTGAGGCTTTTCATGGAAAGTTGTTGTTTGGTTTTTTTTTTCCCCCTGGAGAAAGCCACGATTTTCAGTAGAAACACATCATGAAGGGAGTTTTTTGAGCAGCCTCAGGCAGCAGTTACTAAGATCCAATATTAATGGAGGGATAAGAAATGAATGCAGTTGATCTTGTCTGTTTCTTGCTTTGACAGCATCCGTGAGTGAAACCCTGACTGTCACATCATCCCAGTGTGGCACTTTCTTTCCCAACAGTAGGTGGCCTGTATAAATCTTTAAGCTTCTTCCCAAAAGCCTGCATGGTGTATGTGGTAATAGTAGTCCCTTTCATTCCTTGGTGGATTTGTACTGTTTGTACACTAGTTGCCCAGTTCCTAGGCTGACAGGACAGTGAGTAGCCAGGTTTATTCACTCGCTTTCGAGGCCAGGTTTTTAGGACCTGGCAGTTCTACTGGGATGCTGTGTGCTACACCAAATGCTGTTTACAGGGAAAATGTCACAAGCAGGTTCTAAACTTGATAACCATGAATGCCCAGTTTTGAATAGTGGATTTTTTTCCACCCTGTGCAGTGTTGCTATTAGTTGGTGATGAAGTTTAGCCAAATATTTCTGGCATATCCTGCAGGAATCACATTTAAGTCTGTCAAACATTGTGGCTGGGAACCTTCCTCTGAAACATCTGGGTATGAACAGTGCTGGAAACAGGATCCTTGCAGAAATGAACCTTGTCTCTGAACCATTGTGGTTTTTCTAATGAGATCAGTTTGCCACCTGTATCTCTCAGGGGTGTGACTTTATTTTAGAGGTATTATAAGTGTATAAACAACCTTCTGACCTTCCTCTTTCCCATGTATTTCTTTATGCTCCATTTCCTTCTCTTCCTCCCCATCCTCTCTCACAGTCCTGTGTCCTTGCAGACATTCCTTGTTGCTGGCTTGAGACATGTTGCCAGCTGGACATTGTTTCACAGCTCCTTCAGACAAGAGGAGGAAAAAAAAGAGCCTGCTTGGTGAGACGGATAACCTTCAGGATTTAATGAGCACCTCTTTAATAGCAAAACCAGCCAAGCTTTGATAATACCTAGGTTCTCACCCCCTGACTCCTGAGTGTTTGCTCAGCAGAGCTCAGTAGTGGAACCCTTGAGTGTATATGTTGAATCAGCTTCTCCATTTCATGACTTCAACAGACAGTTGTGAACACTAAGACCAGAATTCCCCAGGGAGACTGTGACCCAGGGACTCTGTTGTCCTTGGCAGAGTAATGCTGTGACAGATTTATTACTACTTTTCCTTTATGTTTCTCAGATATAAGGAATTCATGTTGAAGGCCTGAATATTTGGGATAGTATTTTTTATTTACTGTAATCAGTCAAAACAATACTGGCACTGAAACTTCTGTGGGAAGGTTGTTTGTCTACTTGGCATAACAAGAAGGATTATTAACATAACCAGTCTTGCAGGTGATGATAAATTCAACAAGCATTACTTCTACTTTTTTAAGTGGTTGGTTTTCATTATTATTAATTTTTCACATAGGTGCCTTATTCCAGCTGACATAAATTCCTTTCAGAGTGGACCTAAACCTTGTAATTTGCCAGGAAGTTAAGACAGCTTTTTATTTAAAATACAATTTCCTCCCCTTAATGTAGCAACCAAAACTAGTGCTTTTCTTTTATCTTGTAGAAAGCAAAACATCATGACATTATCTCAATTTTGCAAAGTTACCTTACATTAAGTTCTATGTCTTACCAGTCCATCTTAAGAGGAAGAACATGTCTGTTAAATCACGGGATCATTTGTGTCTTCTCCTTCAATTAATCACCTCCCCCCCCAACAGGCCAGGACAAAAATAGTTTTCTACTGTTCTTATATATTTATCTTCAATATTGAGTGTAGCACCCTGAATCACAGAGGTCAGACTGAGAATGGATGTAATACTCCTGAAGGGCATATGTGCATTTTGGACCAACTTGCCCTTCTGATCTACTTACACCTCCTTTGTGGGGTTACTCACAGCTCTGACATAGTGTTGTCAGCTTACATGTAAGCATTAAATTGCTTTTGTGGCTTTGATGGACATCTGTCCTGGTGAATATATATTAGTTTCTTGCTGGAACTAGTATCCAGGTTGAAATGAAAGACCAGCTAAGTAATCTTACTCATTTTACTGCCTCCATTGCATGTATACAGATCATTTCCAAGCATGCCTTTGCTGTGCAGTACATACTATATTGACTACAACAGTGTCCTGTGGGCTCAATGGCTTTTGGAAATGGAGCAATAAAACATAAATTCATGAGAAAGTAATGTAACAAGCTATTTATTATACTGACTGAAATGTATGTGTGAGAAAAGTTACCCTTCTAATAGTGTAAATAGAGAGCTACTTGTTTGTATATGTAGGAAAGAAAAAAAAATGCTGTGCCCCCTCAGTGTTATTTTTACTAACAGTAAATATGTTTATCTTTGCCCTCTGTGAGCAAGTGGTGGGGGTATATCTGTTGTTAAAGGAAATTTATCTGGTTTTGCTTTAGTTACCCACTTGTTTTGGGGCATCTGATGAGTAAGGGCCACTTCATATGGTTATTTTATAATGAGAGCACTGCTCTTCTGGTGCAAACATACCTGGCAGCATCACACCCTTACAGCTCTTTTATCAGTGACTTACTGAACTTTCCCTAGTCTAAACAAAGCTTTGATGCTGCTCTTTGTGTTAGTTGTTTTCATTTGAGACACAATTTTTTGTTTAGTTCCACTGAAATCTGCTCTGCGTCATTCTTTTGGTGCAGGTTGCTTTGTGGTGCTTGATGTCATACAGTCATAGAATCACAGAATGGTTTGGGTTGGAAGGGACCTTACAGATCATCTAGTTGCACCTTCCTGTTATTGGCAGGGACACCTTCCACTAGACTGGGTTGTTCAAATTAATAAAATAAACTGTCTTGGAAAATACTGTTTGTCCTAAACTAAACTTAAGCACAGCCTTAGTGGTCAGACTACAGAGGGCAGGGCATACCCTACAAACAGTGATGGGACATGTGTCATCTCTACATGTCCCTAAGTCTTTTGGCTTCCAATTAGACAGACAGAAATGTGTAGCAATGTAAATAATTGCTTATATCCCTCTTCTCTACATGCCTCCACAACTAAAATGCTGCAGACCAAGTAAATATTAAAAAGGAATGTCTATTTCTTGTTTTGGCTTTTAACTCGAGTAACATTTCAATGGCAAAGAAATTTCTATCCTGACATTCATCTTTTGTGATGTGGTCCAGTGAGTAACAGTGTAAACTGTATTTAAACATAGCAATTACAGAGAACAAAGGGATGGCTGACAGAAGTTGGTCCTGTCTGTTTACATTACAGGGCTCCTTCAGGAGTGCAGGTGGCATCAGAAGGCAGCAAAGTGTCCTCTCAACTTTGCTTCCTAAAATACAAATTCAGATGAATTTCCTTTGCCCTATAACTAAGCTCTGGGTGATGGCAGCTTCCTCAGCAGGGTTCAAACCACCCTTAACACTATAGGGAACTTTCTTATGAGTGACCTAGTGACTTCTCTAGTTCTCCTTTCAGTTTTTTTATTTGCTTGCTTTTTTTTTCTGATTTTTCAGCTGCATATTTTACTTACAGTATCTCCACTCTGTTTTCGGTGGCTGAGATGGGAACACGGAAATCCCATTTTTTGTGTTCCCCAGCTGCACATCCAGTGTATTATCCACCTGCATTGTCAGGGATTTCCTGTTTTAGAAGATTAATTAGAGTTAAGCAACTCTGAGTTCCTCTAAGAGAAACGATTTTCCTTTCCTGTATAGCAAGGGAGATTGCAGGCTTCTGAGGCTGTAAACTTCTTTAGACCCACCAATATAGCAGCTGGTACCATTTAGAGCCACTGTCTGGTTTCAGTTCTCTTACATCGATGTACATCTGAGTAGCTGCTGTTGCTCCCTTTACCTCTTTTAGAGGTGGTTGTCCTTGTAGGCAGAGTTTTTCATCCAGCTAGAAATTTGCCTCTTGCTGTCATTCTCTCTTTATTCCAAGTCAAAAGGCACTATCTGTATTTTACCACATCTCCAAAAATGACTGCCCTGGTCGACTTTTTCCAGTGAATTTTGCTTTGGCAATTTTCCTCATTCATGTCTACCTCAACAAATCACTTATTTCTTCCCTTGTACTTACCTTAGTACCATTTGGTTTGGATATTGGTGTTTGGGTGCACTGCTTGTCCTCAGCCCCTGGAGATGGTGCCAGAGCCACAGTGCCATTGGCCTGGTGGTGCCAGTGCCTGAGGGAGCTGGAGGAGCTGGCAGGGACCGTGTTCCTGTAGGATTGCCTGCCTTTCTGGTGCTTTGCAGATCTGTGAAACCACTTGGGAGTAACAGAAGCACACACATGGCATGTTCTTATTTTTTTCGTCTCAGAAGTACAAGCAAATATGAGCCCCATCACTGCATGTGTTGTTACCACAGTTATTTTGAGGCAGTTAGGGGGAGGCACAGGCAGGTTGGTTGAGATAAAATAACAGAGCCATAACCTGCAGCCAGGCTGATGAGTTCACGTGTGCCCTGAGAAGGCAGACCCATCCCTAGAGGCTTCTAGCGTAGTTGTGTAGTTATGCTTTCTATGTAATTCCTAGAACTAATAAAAATAAAGTGTAAGCTGCATCTGTTATGGCTTCTGTTAGTGTAGTTTGATCTCTTTGCTTTAAACTGGGAGCACTCAGGACAGATAGCTCCATAAGTTTAAGTAATCTCGGTCTTTGCTGCTTGTTTTTGTTTTTTCTCACTGTGCTTTTTATTAGTGACTTGTTTAGGGAAGGCAAGATGGGAAGTTCATAGATGGGAACTGCCAGATTTCCAAAGTTCCAGAACTTGATGTGTTGCATCTCTGAATCCAACTTGTGACTACAAGTGAACGTGAAGTCAAGAAGTAGGATCAGTGGAATGACAAGGGACAAGAAGGGATAAGGGGGAAGAAAAATAAAGGGGACAGTGTATCCTCCAAAATGAATAGGAAAGCATGGTGAGACAGGAAGGAGTTCATGAGGGACATTGAGATCTCTAATCTTGCTTCTAATTTAGGCACAAGCTATAAAAACGTATGTATTCATATATCTCTCATATGACTTGCTTTGAAGGCTGGTAGGATTCTCCATGAATAAAACTCTTTGTTCCTTTCGCTGACCTGTCATCCTCAATCTTTTAAAATAGTTACAATTTAGCAGCAACTGTAAGAAGATATTTGAGCTGGTCTCCTGATTCCACCCTGGCATCCGGAACCAACACAGCAGTAAGTGGTTAATGAAAGCTGTGAGAAACAAGCAGTTTGGTCTGTGTGTGCCATGGATACATAACTGACTGGAGATGGCAGGGCAGCAGAATGAGATGTTGTCTCATTACAGTTTCAACAAATCTCATCAAGCCCAGATCTAGCATTGTTGATTTGAGACTAAGAAAGAACGTAATTCTTAATAAACTCTTGGGAGATGCTATTCAGGAGATTTCATTTTTCTCTCCCTCCTGTTTTATGTCTAGGTGGAATTTTGGCCACAAACCAAACTTTTGCGGGGTTTTTCTCCACTGTGTACTTAATTTGTCTCATGCAATTTTAAGGAATTAGACTAAAATACGTCAGCTTAGCTAGAGAACATTTTTTTAATCTGATATAACAAAAATAATTTGATAGTGATTTCAAAATTCAGTGACAAAAATTAGAAAAATAACTTGACAAATGATAGGCTGCTGCCAAATACCTTTGTAAAGGTCATGCTCAGTGAGCCAGTTTGGAGAAAAAATGTGGAAAAAAATTGAGTTAAGCTAGTTCTTTAATAAATTACCCCTTAATATCATTACAATGTACATCAGATAGGAAAAAAAATGAAAGGAAAAATATGAATTTGAAACCTTGGAAAATCATAGTCAACTAGATGGAAAGACTGTAAACTGATGGGAGGAGTTGGAAAAGGGCAAAATGTACAGAACTTGACGTATGCTGAGGACAGACTGGCTTGGAAGGAGGGTTGGAGTCAGCAGGATTGCTCAAGTGTGTGAGGGTACATGGAATCAGACACTGCAGACCCGGAGTGCAAAACGCACTGATTTTCTGTGCATTAAAAAGGCAGATTGCTAATTAAGATACTCAGTATCTGTCAAAGAACTTGAAGCAGCCACAGTAATGCGGATCTGGCAGTAAACTTGCCATACAGGCATTCGTTTGTAGCCTTCTGCCTCCAGTAGCCTCAGTCGAACCCTGATGCATTGAGTGCCATCGTTTGGTGAGTGCAAAGCTCTTCGCTGAGGTGCAGGTCAGGTGTTCGCTGCTGAGTGACCCGGTCACGTGTATCAGCTGGAAGAGCATATTCCCATCACTGCGAAATGCAGGTGAAGGAGGGAACTCATTTCTGGTGTAGAGACAGGGAGGAGCAATGTTGGGACAGCTGAGGCTTCTGCTGGGTGTGTTTTACTCAGCGTTCGCCCAGAAGGATTTATTTAAAAATTCCTTGTTTTAGACAAGACGTGCCACATGGAGCACAGGATTGTCCTTTGAAACTACACTACAGAAGCACTTTTCAGGTGTATCTTAGCAGGGCATGGGATAAGTGTTACACCACTGCAGTGATCCGTACGCTGGAAGTGGCAGCGCTGGCAGGGGCAGCCCCCGCAGGAGCTGTAACTGCGGCAGTGAGAAACACAAAGCTGCTTTTGTTGAGTCTCCCTGCATTATTATTCTAATTCAGGGTTTACACAGTGCAACAGCCCCACTTCTATCAGATACTAATTAGGGTCCGTTTGCATTTTTCCATCTTTTGAGGGAGGTTATCACCTGATCTTTAACAACTTGAAATAATCAGGTTTTTTAATAGAGTTCATATGGCCAAGCCACTATAGAACTTTTTATCTATTCCCCCAGCTATTGTCACGAGGGAAGGAGAGAAAACAACAAAACAAAATCATGCTCAGCTTTTCAAACTATGTTTTATGGATAATTTAGCTGAGCATCATCAATTCTTAGGTTTGAGTAAAATGATTAAGCCACAAAGTGTAATGGCATGTTCTTTGATAGAAAACCTGACATTTTGTAACAGGACCTTGTTTTTCATATCTATGTATATTTCTTTATAACATATACCTGTGAAAATGATAATTTAAGATGTGACTAAGATTAAAAGAGGTGAGGTATGTGTCTCTCTAATACCTTTGTCAAGCCTTAGAGTCAAGATTTAAAGGTTAACTATATATTTTTAAGTTAAATTATTAAAGGAAAGCAGAAATTTTAAATTATAGTGTTTTAAGAGGTTATTTGGGATATAATATGTGAAGGAATTAGCATAAGATGGTTTTTAAGTTTACAGGTGTTATTACACAAATTAAGATCTTTTTCACTACAATGTGGGGATTTCTTTTTCTGTATTGTGGCTGTTCCAGGTACTGGATCTGTTGTTGATGGTGTTTGAGAGCAAAGGTGTGTGAGAGCTGACACTTGATACTTTTTGCTGTTCTGAAACACACATCTAATCCATACTGTAACTGAGTTACCCTAACTGGAAGTTGTACTTGACAAAAGGAATTGTAAATATAGTTTAATGACAAGGTAAGGATGCACTTGAAGTTTCAGTTTAAATGATTCTGTGTTTGCATCCATTGTATGGGGCACTAGAAATTTGGATTACGCGTGGGGTGGTTAAAGGCAGCATGCACTCCTTTGATGGCATTACCTCCCTGTAGTGTAAGATATGGATCACTGCAGCTGAAACAGCCTTGCCAAAGTCCTCTGCTCACCAAAGTTCTCTGCTCAAAGCTCCTGGAGTTAGCACACAGTAGTGAGGATACAGATCTGTGTGTAGACAGGTATGTAAACATTTCCGCACGCCACGTGTGCCTGAGCTGTCATTACCAACCAGGCTTGGCCTTCCATAGTCATTGTTATCTGCCAGATGGGTGTGCTCCCAGCTCCCTGGTGGGTATACAGGACCCTGCAGAGAGGGCAAGGAATCTGTGCTGCTGCCAAACACTGCGTTACATCCACAAGATCGTGGTGGATGACAGGCTGAGGTCTGTCATTTCTTGCATATATTAAGAGCTAGAAGGGCAGAGTGCTGTGGAGTTGCAGGAGGTGTGGATTATATCCATTTATACTTGTTTGCAGGGTGCACGCCAATAAGCCCGCTCAGGAAAGCCCCTCTTCTCTCTGTGGCACTGTGTCCTGCTTTATCCCGTGCACTGCTGGAGTGGAGGCTGTGGCAGATGCCTGCCTGTTTCCCCGGGCCCTGTGGAGAGGGATCCAGGCAAGAGCTGGGGAGCATGTTCTGCTTTGCAGGTGGTGGTGGGTGGGTGGAGGGGGAAAAGGAGAATGCAAATGCCTCCCTTGCTGTCATCACATTCCTCTCTGTATAGGAACTTTGTACCCGAGCTCTGGTGCCCTCAGTGCCCTGACTGAAAAACAAACAACTTTTCAGTTGAATAGAATGTCTTGAAGAGTCTAGAAGCCAATGGTCCTTCCAAGAGTCCTCTTAGCCCTAACATTTTTAGAAGTCTGGAAATCAGTGGTTTTATTAGTCTCTCATAAAAAAAAAAAGGTTATTTCACAATATAAGGAAGAATTAAGAATGCAGTGAGTTATTCTTTCTTAGGAAAGCAGCACTGGCCAGCCCAAGCTTTCTCCAAAAGTGTTGGTGGATGGTTTGGTCTTTCCAGTCGTTCTTCTGTGGGGGAACTAAAAGCAGCAGGGAAGTAGCATTCAGAAACCCTTCTTTAAAATGTTCTTACTGAGCACTGGCATTCCTGTGATAGCTTTTATGCAATCATTAACTTAACAATCTTCTGAGCAGGACAGGCTCGTTCTGGCATGGTTTTGCTTTGTGCCTGTCCTGATCAGCCCCCACAAAAAATAGACCCCCATCAGTTACTGAGATGTGCACAACAGTTGTCACGTTGTTGTGATCTCATTTTGCCATGGTGGGTGTAATTTCATTTTCCCTGTGCTTTATTGTCCTTGCACAGTCGCTGCTACCAGTGCTGCAGTTCTCATACAGAGGTGGGAAGCTTTGGTGATGGGAGCTGTGGTATTCACTATCACTAACCCCATTACTTCTCATCCAGATGTGGGAGATCAGGCAAAAAAGGCTACTGCTGTAAGCAGGGGGACAGAAAGGGCTTGGAGGAGGTTTTCTCTGGTGTTTCCGCTTTCCATATATTACCCAAACAGGAGCATGGTTCTTACTATTTGCAGTTACTTAGACCCTTGAATCTAAGTAATGTTTAGCACTGCTATTGTCACATCCTCAGCTGGACTGCAAGTTCTATTGCCAGGAAAACAAATATGGAAAGGAGAACAATCCAACAACTTTCAATCCTGTGCAGTTAACAGACATGAAAAGAAATAATTTATACTTGGAATAAGCTATAGAAAATGCATTACTTTACCTTCTTACTTAACAGCTCTATTCAAACTTACTGCCCAAGCACTTTTCAGGGTGGAATTTGGTGTTGTTTCCTGGGAGTTCCTTGGATACTTGAACCTAGATCAGTCTCTTCTGCAGAAAACCCTTCATGAAAGTACAAATCCCAGTGGAAAATCCCAGAAATTTCCTTGGACACTTCTCTGCAAGACTAATGACTCGCAGTCTCATGGAGATGATTCAAGAACCCATCTTCATCCCAGTGATGTTTTAGCCTTACAGCATGTCCCCTTTTGGTTAGTTGGCTCAGAACTCCATTGGTCCCTGTTGTGGAGAGTGTCACAGACAGTAAAGGAAAGAAATTACTGGCATATGCTGTGCAAGCAGTGTGCATGGCTAAGGCCATACCAAATGCCAAGGAGATTTCTTCTACCAAAGGGAAAAGAACTGTGGCTTCCCAGCACTGTGCTGTCACACCCTTGGGAAAAAATGTAAAAATACAAAATCTCAAAACTGGGGTGGGGAATGTTGTTGGGCAATGCATGATGGGGCTCATATAAAACATCCTTGGTGGTATGAGAAAACCCTCAGCTTGTTTCCAATTGGAACTTGTCCTTTGTTATTAAAAGTATTACCAGATCTGTAACACCGTGAGACCTCAGGTTGCCCCATTGCATAGGATATAAGGCCCATCAGAGGCTTTCAGAGAGGGCCGTCTCTGAGTGAGGATTCATGAGGGAAGTTTTCAGGGGTTTAAGATCTATCTTGGAGATATTGCAGGAGGAAGATTCCAGTCAGTGATTGGTGAGAAGTGCTTCATTAATATTAAGTTTTAGGTGCAGAAGAACTGAGGAAGTTGTTTTTCCATTATCACAGGGGGAAAGCAATACCAGTTAAGCCAAGGCCTACAGCTGAAACATTTACTGGAAGTGTTTACATATTACTTAATACCTTGACATGTATTATTCAACTTGTGTAATGGCAGCTGGGGTGGAGCAGGGAGGAATGGCTTTGCAGAAGAATTTGTTTGTTCCCCATGGAATAGTTTCTGATCACAGCTACCTTCTTTGGCAGTGAGATACATTCCAGGAATAAAAAAATGTTCTTGAGCCACATTTTTATGAACTGCTGGAATGTGCTGTCTTGCAAAGGTGACCTAACCTTGTCCAGATGGTTAGTCCTTCTCTGAGCAGTGGCACCCTGTCAGTCTTTCTTCAGGGTAGAGCAGAATTGCATCAAAAGCCCCCTGTTAGTCCCCTCCAAGCAGGAGAGCTACACACTAAATATTGGAGCCATTTAAATGGATGCACTTCTCATACTGGAAACGAAACACCTCTTTCCCTCTCAGAGGGAGGCAAGTGCTCTCTCCTGAGCAAACCACTTAAGGTTCAGTTTTCCTCATGTGCCCAAAGGACTTTCTGAGCTGCAGCCAAATGGGCTGTGTGTTGAGGAAAAGGCAAATAGAGCTCCCCTGCTCATATGAGCGATGCCACAGGGATGCAGCGAAGGAGAATGGAAGGAGAATTAGATTGGGAAGCGTGAAGTTAAGCTGGCATCTCTCTGCTTCCCTCATCTACACAGCCAGTAATTTCGTGATTCACCTGCTGAATGATTTGTTTCGCTGACAAAGCTCTGATAAACAGAGACTTGGCATCATTTGCATAGGTGTTTAATCTAAAGGTGTATGAGTCATATAAATGAAACTTTCAGACTTCTTGTGATAGATTGTCACAGAGAGTAGGTGAAACACACAGACTTTTATTTGGTTAATCAATACCTGAAAATGTAAAAAGTGATTTAGCACAAAGCCTGACATTTCCAAAATAGTAAGACAGATTTACTTTCTAGTTTTGAAAGGATAATCATGTACTTGTCCTCTTATGCTGCAACAATTTGTGTGTGTGTGTGATGGCATCTAGCCAGACTTTGTAACATTAGCTCTTGAGGACTAAAAATGAAGATGATGCATATGTATCTTGGAGAAACTGTCTAAAACATAATTCCTAGGAACATGAGTCTTCCTGATTCGGGAGGACTGGATTGTCTAGCAGGAAAAGGCTGTGCAGAGTACTGCTTCAAAAAACATGCTGGTATTCTGGGAATCTCTGCTGCGTTGGTTGTGCAGTGCTTGTTAATAACACTCGTGGATGCTGCTACAAAATGTGTCAATGTTTGTTTTTCTGAGGATAGGACTCGTGGCTCTGGATTATCGGAAGTTCAATTAATGGAACTGTGAGATGGAAGTGTTTTAGTCTGTTCCAGCAGAGCACTGAATATAAATGGTTCTCACTGATTTCAGTGTCTTCGTGATTCTATTTGCACTGATCTTATTCTGGAAGAGCAGTTTTATAGCAAAATAAACATTGAAGTTAAAGGCTTATGAATTAGTATTAGACAGTATCTAGAAACTTGAAACATCCTTAATAAGAAATCTGTAAATGCCTTTTGAATGCTTTTTTGCTAGATATATGTATTTTTTATAGTCCTTTTAAAAATAGAAACTCATCAGTAATATTAAAATTACAAAACATTAACCAGAGGGAAGCAGTTAAAATCTGAGATTTCAAATAGGGATTCAAAATAATAGTGCATTTTTAGCTAAGAAATTATATTTTTAGCGGAATGATGATGCAAATAGTATTTGTTGTTTTTCCTGTGCTTACTGTTTTTTAAAATTTCACACCTTTTTTAGTTTGCCTTGCTCTGTAGGTATGGATAGATGTACTATGTATAGATGTACTGGCTTTCTAGTAGTGTGTGATAATCAATGAGATTATTGTGATTGTGCTTTCAGTGAGATAGTGAAATGTTAATGCAGTACCTGTGTTTTATGGTAGCAGCAATGTATCCCATTTGCTTTTATCTCTTTCTTTGGTTTGCACATGACATACAACTTGTGCGAGATGCAGAAAGATTTGGGTTTGAGCAAGTCTTTCATGGTTCACAAATGGCACATGACCAAATTCTGAAGTGATGTGCACTGTGCACTGCAGGTCAGTAAATGTGTTTGACCCAAAGAATAACTACAGCAGTGTGCTTTTAGGCATAAAGACTGTGCTTCCTCTCTTGTGGCAGTTCTACACAAAATGAAGTCTTGCTAACCCTGGCTTACACCATTGTGGCTGGACAAATGGTGCAAGCAAACTTGAGAAAACATCAGCTGAAAGTCTCCTCAAGGCCAAACTCTGAAATAATACAGTGTACTTCATGTCCACAGTCATTAGAAATTGTGACAGACTCATCAGTATTCCTGATCATTATTCGTTTTCACAGTTGTCACATCTGTTCTGTTATCAGATTCGCCTTAACAAAAAGGCCAGCTAGAAAATAAATGTGTAAAGAAGGTGGGAGAGCTATGGATTTCTTTAAACCATTTGTGTTCCAGTTCCTGTAATGAATCTCTTCCTAGTCTTTGCCTCTGGCTGAGAATAGTAATATGCCATTAACCCAGGAGATTTAAAACGGGCAGTGCTGTGCTTGGAAGGGTGTCAGAAATTCCTCCTTTAAGGATGAGAAGGTATTTGATTGCTTTTTCAGTTGTTGGATAGCCTAACCCTAGTAAGCATTTTAGCAAAAGGGAACTACTAAAGTAATTGTGAAGCCTGATGTTTGATTTTCACAATTAGCAGATTGCAAAGAGGGGCTGGTAACACAGATGTATCCAGGCAGGTACAGCAGCTGTTACACTTGAAGTGCTATCTCACACATTACAACCTGCTGGACATGGAAGCCTATTTTTAGTAAAAGAATAAATAAGCTGGCTGTGCCCTACTTTTTGTCAAAATGTGTCATGGGATCTTTGTATTTGATTAGAAAAGTCAGTAGAAATTACACAAGGGAACTCAGTGCCTTGTCCAAAAACTGGCAATTCTAACAATCCAGTGCTGCCTTTTATTACAAAAGTATGTTAATATTGGTTATGAGTTTAGACCCAAAGTGGGGACAGGGGATAATAGCTGGTGGGAGACTTGCCTGTGTGGGGTGTGAGGTTAAATGTGGACACAAGTCCTGTTATATTAGGCAGTAGCTATTCAAGATGCTTTTGGATGAAAGCATTTGTTTTGCATTGATGGAACTATTTTTGCAAAGTCTGTATTAGGAAACTGGAAAAATGAAAGATATGTAGAGTTACTTGTACGTAAAGAGAGAATGTAGCAGGAAAGTCAGTTGGCCACTTCAGGATGCTGTTGATTGTTGTAAAGACCTTACTCTTACTAATTCTGAGCAGTTTTTGTCTTCACTGGCTGATACAAGATGGTTGTGCAGCTACCTCATGAGCAAGCTGTCTTGTAAAGTGTGACCATACCCAGAAACCAGAACAGACGTGGAAAAATATACATCGGCTATAATAGAGAATTAGTGAAAAGTAAGTACTTTCAAGCAGTTTCTCTACAGATAAGGGATATTAAAAATTTGCTGCTTTATTACAATAGAATTGGCATAAGCTGATCAAAATGCCACCATTTAAAAGTGCCTGCCTAAGAGCTCCTGACCACGGAGTTACTGTATTTGGAGGCAATATGATGATGTGCCTTCTGGGTGTGGATTTACAGGGTAGGGCAGGGGGGTTCAGCTCCCAACTCTTACTGGCACACTTGCAGCCTCAGTGCAGAGGGACTGTCCTTTCCAATTCCCCAGTCCACAGCCTGAATTTAGGGAGCCCAAGAGAAGCAGTCATGCTCTGTGGGATCCCAAGCAAAGCTGGTGCTCCAGAAGGAGAGCTTTGGTGGGGTAAGGCCTCTCTCCAGCTTGGACCTGCTGCTGTACACTAGCTCACACAGCTTGCCTGGGCGTCAAAAAGGGGAAGGAACTAAGCCCACTCATTCACAGCAGGGCTGAGTCTGCCCTGGTGGGTGCATCAGCTGATGTGCTGGTACTTCTGGTGTGTTACAGTGGCCAGGGAGGTCAGGGAGGTTGAGGAAGAGGCCCTCTATTTCAAGTGACCATGTGTCATTTCAGTTAGACTTAAATTTTTAAATGAGAGGCCTCAGACATGGAATTCAATAGGTGGAACAGAGCAGTGAAGTGCCAGGTTGGTGACTGTTTGGGTATGAGTGCTGCTGGCTCTTCGAGGGACTGCTGGGCTTTGCCTCCCTGGCTCCTGTACCTACACTGTAAGTTCTCAAAACTTTTCTACTGAATTTTACTCATATTAGATAACTTGGTTTAGCAAAGCACTGTTAAAAGCTCTTGTTCTTGCTGCAGGCTGTTGCTTCATTAACCAAACTCAGCATCTGTTTTGTCTGACATCTGCATTTGCAGCCTAGTCCTGAACGTCACTCAGCCCATTATTTGCTGCTGCCTCCCCCTTCCCCACAGTCAATGTGAGACACAAAGGGAAGCTTATAATAGACACACATGCTGGTGCAAGCACTGGAACAGAGACCAACCTGCAGTACAGAGCACCTCTGACGGAACGTTGTGCTTACAAAATTGAGCTCGTGTGTTACACAGAGTTCTTCACTGTGCCATTAGCACTCACCAGGGCACCCTGAGAGACCCTCATGGCAATGGCCAGCTTGGATTTCACAGAATGGTCTGTCAAATAACTGCAGAGATGGGGAAGGTCCAGGCCAGCAGGCCAGTTTTTATTTAGTAGCTGAGGCTGTTACAGGACCATGCTATCCACATACCTTATCTTCTGTCACATCATTTATATGTGCTGCTCTACTTTAACCTGGGGCATGAAATCATGTATTGGGAATCTCTTAGTATTTCCCTTTTAGGAGATTATATATAGACTTTGACAGTTAAACCTGATTCTTGTGATTTATTTTCCTAAACACGTGGCTTGAAAGTCACACCAAAATTATTCACTTGTTTATTAACACCTCTTAAATTTCAATGGCTAATGATTTTATCTTCCAAATGGTAACAAGCTGCTACCTTAGGCAACAGGGGACATATTTTTTCTGGTAGAGATGAAGGAGGGACTTAAAAGGGAAGATGAAAGTTTTGTTAATAAGCTATTTTTTTGAATGCCATAATCCAGACTGGCTTTTCTCTAGTGACTACTGAGGAGACTGACATGTTATTTGTCATACACAAGATATTCTAAAGCCTTTTATTGTGAAACTACTGTCAGCAAGCTGACAAAGGGATGACCATGCAGCATCTACTGTTGCTCACATAGTAGCATAACCTTTTGAACATAACCTTTTTTTTTTTTTTGAAGAAAAGTAATACTGATGAGAGATTCTCATGTTATTCTGTATTCTCCACCAAGCATTCCTGTGCATTAACTACCCAAAGCTCATTTGGTTTGTAGATGTTGCCATTGTGTCACAGTATCAGACAGTAACAAGTTGCTGTGAGTATTTGAGTTTTGTAATGAATGATTTCTAAGCATCTCCTGCCCAGTATTTTGCTGTGTTCTGGATCGTTGTACTTTAGATTTAACAACTTCGGTATTTTTCAGATTGACTTTTTCTTCCTTAGGCCAAACATCCGTAACATGGCATTTCCACTTGCATTTTCTTTCTCTGTGTGGGTCTGCTGACACGGTTCTCTGAAGTTTGCAGATACACAGACAATTTAGTTCCTTTTTTCTGATCACTGCAGTGACACAGGACTCAAATAATGCAAGCCCAGAACACTGGAAATGACACATTTTCAAGTGACCAAGAATGTGCCCTAGGTGTACAGCTGTTTCACATGCAAAGACATGACTCAGATACAGCCTTTTTTAGACAAAACCCCTTTGTTATATTGAGAACACATGTAACAATAGCCTGGGGGGTGAGAATAATAGAACGTTTGTTGTTTTGTGAAGGGGGGTGGGAAGGGAATCTAAAGATAAGGAAATTGAAAATTAAAATTATATGTAAAGTCTGGGGTTTTTGCTGCCACATAGGGTATGAAAACATTTCTTTAAGACATTTCAAGGCAAGTTCCTTATCCTTATTGCACACGCTTTGCATGACAAGTCCATGTGTGACAATAACATAAATATCATGCAAGTTGATCAACTATAATCTGAAAAATGTTAATAACGACTGATTGAGATCTCTTTATTCCCCCTGCTAAATACTGATATTGTATTTAGAGGTGTTAAAACAGCAAATGGAAAGGAAATTTGAAATCGGGGATTACAACCCTACAGAAAAGCTCTGTGTGGGCAGGTTTCATTGCAATCTATTCACAGATATAGCAGAAATTGTCTATACAAGACAATTTTTAAGTACGTGGAACTTTATGGATGACAGACACTTCAAGGCATCATTATTCAGTTGAAAAGATGGCAGTACAGTAAACAGATTTTTAAGCTTCTGGATTGTAGCCCTCTGCTTACTCTAGTAAATCACTCACAACACTTTACAAAGACTGCTCTGGATCCTGTAGAACAACAATCTAATGTCATAAGATCCAGAGTAAATAGCTCTTTTCTAAAGAAAGATTATCTAGCCTTTCCAGGCACAAACCCATTTGTCATCAGTGAGACCAACTATCAAGCCAAGGTTTCAATATCTAAGCCAAGACTATCTGGAATATTTAATGTCAAAATCACAAGTATTAGAATGATTTGAAAAGTTGCATATCTGTGACTTTTTGCACTACTGTACTTCATTAACACCTTATTTTTCAGAAATATATTTCAGTAGCAATGTAAACTTTAAACAAAAGAGACAAGTGGCTCAATATGCTGAACTAAACTTCATTACGGACGTGATCCATTTGTGTGAGTTGTATGTTTGCCTTGATAAACCAGTTTCATTTGAAATCTGTTGGCTTTTTTTTTCCAGGAAGAAGGAAAGTCAAGTGAAGTTACCACACTCTGTGATGTGAAGAAGCAACATGATGTTCAGGAACAATGAGCGGCCTTAAAGGAACTGGAAAGGAACTGCTTTTAGCAGGAAGGGGAACTGTTAATTGATACACACAACAGAGAGGCTGTGAAGGCGACTGACACATGGTAGGCAAGATTTCTCATTAACTTCTGCCCTTCCACTGAGATTTGCCAGGATGTAGCATTGTACGCTCACCATTCATACAAAATTCCCATTTGCTGAAGTAATGGGGAGATTATTGTCCTTCCCATATATTTCTAGTTAAACCATGTTGTAGTTGGTTGGTTGGTTGGTTTGGAACAAACAACTAAACATCCCCTAGATATTTTCTAATCTAAAGTTAATGGATTTTTAGCGCCTTGAGAATCAGTAAGTGAAGTTGATGAGGAAGTAAATCCATCCATCTGTTTTCAAAACTGGAATAACTGGAAAAATGAACAGACTAAAATAGACCAGACTAATGATATAGCATGATTACTAGCATAGGGATGTTAAGATATGCATAATATGATCATACTCTTTGTGGACAAGAATGTGCTATGCCTCGCCCTGTGTTCTTTAAAGGCAGCAGGAATGTTGCTGCTGATTTCAGTGGGTGGGGACGGCCCGCTGCATGCAAAAGTTGTTTCATTACCGGTTACATTGTACCTTGCTTTTCTTTGACTGCTTCTTTTAAGCCTTAGACAAACACCTCCTTTTAAACGTTCTAGTTACCATGCAATTATTCCTAACACCAAGACTCTTGAAATGAGGATGTATCACAGAAATCATTGGCAAGGCAGTAAGCTGCTATAATGAAGTCTTCCCTGCTCATTTCCAAAAGGGAAAGCTGGTCACGGATGAGCCCTTTCCTGCGTGCCCGTGGATGGCTGCCCCTGTCCTCCGTCTGAGGGCTGTGCAGGGTGTGCGGCAGCAGCTTTGCGGGGCGCTACGGGTGCGAAACGCGGCCGGGGAGCGCCAGGCGAGCGGGGACAGTGGGACTGCGCGCCGGCCCGGGCTGGGAGCGCTCGGGGGGATCTCACCAGCGGCCCCCGGCCCGGCGGGGGCGGGCGGACAGGCGACGCCCCCTTCGCCGGCAGCCCCGCAGCCCGGCCGGAGGCGCGGCCAACGCCGTCCCTGGCGGGGAAGGGGAGCGCCCGCAGGGGCGGGACGCGCCGCGCCATTGGCCGCCGCCCGCGGTCTGATAGCGAAAGCCCGGGCCGGGTTGGCGGCGCCGGGCCGAGGGCGAAGCCATCGCCTTGGTAACCCCGGCGGGGCGCAGCGGCCGGTGCCGGCCGAGGGAGCGCTCCCCGCTGGCGCCAGCGCCGCCGCGCTGGCTGGGCTGGGGCGGCGCGGGACGGGACACGGCGGGGCCGCGGCCGGGCAGGTGGGTGTGCGGGGCGAGCGCTGTGCTGTGCGGGCAGGTGGGTGTGCGGGGCGAGCGCTGTGCTGTGCGGGCAGGTGGGTGTGCGGGGCGAGCGCTGTGCTGCGCCGCGGGTGCGCACCGGGGACACGGAGCGGGACGGGCGGTCGATGCGAGCTGCGCCGGGGCTTCCCCTCGGCCGCCACCGCCGGCTCCTGCCGGTGCCTGCCCGCCCCGCTCCGCAGGAAGAGGCGCTGCTCCAGTTGCGACACGGCGGTTGCTCAACCGCGCGGGGGAAGGTTTCGGCGGGACGCGGCCGTTTGGCAGCGGAAAGGGGCCCGGGCCGGGCGGCGGCTCGGCTCGACTCGGCTCGGCTCGGCTCGGCGGGGCGGGCGCCTTTGTGCGCGGCCCTGAGCGACCGCGGCGGGAACGGCCCCGCAACAAGTGCCCGGGGCGCCCCGGCCCGTCCGCTCTGTGCTCAGCTGGGCAGGGCCGCGGCTCCGGTGGCATCGGAGCCCCCGCTGCGACCCGGGCACCCCTCCCGGTGCGAGGCAGCGCTGGAAGCCCGTGTGCCCTCCGCTGCCCCGGGGCTCGGCGGCGCTCGGACCGGCTCGGCCGTCCCTGGGTGTGCGGCGCCTGCTCCCCCCCGAGCGTTCCCGGACGAGCTTTGCGCTCTGCCTGCTGGGTTTTTTTCAATGTTTGTATTTTTTTTTCCCCCCAGCTGAGAACTCTCTGTGATTGCTCAGTGAGTTTTAAGTGCCGTTTAGGTTACTCGATACTCCTGGTTGTTTTCAGCCGGGTTTCTGAGCGTTGTTTTCCTTCCGAACCGCAGGAATTTGTATGGCAAAGCAGTATTTCGGAAATGTGTGTCCAGTCAGATGCCCACGCTCTGTGCAGCCCGGCGCGGGCAGCGCACTGAACGGTACTTTGGCAGCGTACAGGCATCCTGTACTCTCTTAACAGACATCTAAACTATTCCGCAGACGGGGAGCTCTTTCTGTGAAAGGGGGGAATAAATCTTCATTAGTCCCAAAGAGTTCCTGAAAGAGAAACGGAAACCTCTCATGCCAGATTCGCTGGTTGTCTAGCTCCAACAAGTGTGTGCTTAAACTCATGTTGGATACCTCCCAAAATCCAGAAAGCTTAGTTTTTATTGTTTGTTTTTTTTTTTTTTTTCCCCCCAGGACTTTATGCATTGATAGTCTTTTCTTGTATGTATTCTTGTCAATAGATGCACTGATGAGGGTTTTTTTACATTTGGAATTGATAACTGTAGCCATAACTGTAAATGTTATGTACTCTAAGTTCATACTGCTGTTCTTCTGTTGATACTGAACTTTATTTGGGCTTAAGTTACTGAAGATGGGCATTACTAGAAACCCCAGCAACACATTATTTATGTTTTCATGACTGTAATTTAGGATTTGAAGTTAGATGAGCACATGAAGGATGTCATGGAAATTTGATTGGCTTGTGGTTTGCAGTATTAGCTAGAGATTCCCACAGCTGTATGTCCTCAAAAATTAATTAAAAGGTGAAATAAAACTTTATAACATGCTTGCTTTTAGGAAAATTGGATATAAAGGAATATTGAATACCCATTCATATGCTTGGCAAAGAGTTGTGAAGTCTAGTGGAATGCATTAAGGTGGCTGGAGAATCAATCACCAGGTCACTTGGAAACTTTGATCCAGAAGCTTCAGTTCAGACTGATGGTAGTTTTTCAGGCTTTGGAAGTTTCAATCCAGCAAGCAGTGCTTTTCAAAGGAGTGGGGAATCAGAAAAGGATTACTGAACTAAAGATTGTGGGTAACTGTTTTATTGGCCTTTTTTAGAGTGTCACGGATATTGATAACATCAAGAATGTTTTGGTGTGGATTGACTTGGAAACATGTCTATTTAAATATCTGTTATTCTTGAGTAAAAATCACTTCTATTAAGTCAGGTTTCACTTCCCTGGAATATCTGATGTCATGAATTCTCTAGTTCTCCAATTGTCTATGGACTTTTGGCAGAACTCCAATTTCTGGTGTAGGAAAGCCTTCTTAAAAAAAATAAAAAACCTTTCTTTGGTTTTTGTGATGTAGTAAAGACAGAATATGTCCTGCTCCACTGCTCCTTTCCTTTTAATAAAGTTTGCATATGTCTGCAATATGCTCTCTTTTGCAAGTAACTTAAAACCAAAGTCCAGTAAAAATCCAAGCTGTTAGATTGCTGTATATACGCGAGGGGAGTGCAGGAGAAATACTGTTGTTTAGAATTTGGGTGGAAATGCAGGCTGGTGTTTTGGCTGGTTAGCTAGAAAGCTGGTATTGTGTTTCAGTGACCAGAGGTGCAGAGTTCAAGTAGCTTAAGTGCTTTTTCACAGATCTAGAGACACACGTGGAAGTTTTGCCCTTGGTTCTTTAAAAGTTGTCACCAGTTATCTCAAAATAAATAACGGGGGTTGCTGGATTGTAGAATGTGGCATTATATTTATTCAAAGTCCATGGGGCTGCTTTGGTTGGAGGTGGGCTTTCTGACTTGCCACTCTTGGGAGCAGCAGACCGTTAAGTTATGAAGTTTGCCCATTTGCACAAGTGGCAGTTTCTGTGAAAACAGTCCCAGAGAGAAGAGTCTGAAATGAGCATCATTTACACAGTTGCATAGAAAAACTTGCTTGTTTGTTTTGGGTTTTCTTTTTTTGGGTTATTTTTTGTAAATGTGTGTTTTTACTCAAACTGATACCCCTGGGCAAGGCACGTGGTGTTACACACTACATCTCAAATCATTTGCCTGAGAATATGAGGACTTTGAATTGTGGAGGACTAACATTCAGTACTGGTGTCTGAGTGCGTGAAACAATTTGTTTTGTGGCAGTGCTGCTGGTCCTTCCAGTCACTCATCCTGTGGAAGTTTCACTGTGTCTTGCTTTGATAACTAAATCAGGTCCGGGGGCAAAGATCATCTTATGTTAGAAATTGAAGGTTTTTGAAATTTTAATTAATTTTAGTAGTAACTTGTAAGCAAGAAGTTTTGCTTTGGGTTGGTAAAGTGTACACCTACGGTCCAGAATGAACAGCAGGTAATCCAGTGGTGGTTCTTTGAAAAATCAGAGTTGGAGATGCTGCAAGGTGAAGGTTACATGTATCTGTACGATTCCTGAAGTACCAGCTACTTTATAAGCAACATCGACCAATCTGTGTTACATTCTGTGTCAAATTTATGTGGGTAAATCTTTTTATCTCAACCCTTGGTGGAAATAAATTCAGGAATGTGGTTTCATTTACATACATTAAGAGTTGCCGAAGAGGCCCTGATGTGCAAATGCTTGTGGATTTCCAGCTACCAAAATAATTGAATTTACATACTGGCTTCAGAAGATTAAAGAAACAAAGAGTGACACTGATGAGTCAAGAAAAGCTTCCTTTGAGGGGTGGGATTGGGGCAGTTCTGCTCCCCTACTGTTAATTTGTGTGTGTGTGTGTGTGCACATTGTTACTTGGTTTGGCTTTGCCAGTTTTAGGTAGCCTAAGTGTAATTGGTACCGTGCTACAGAGACAGCCTTTCAGAAAACCCGTTGTGCACAAATAGAGGATCTGGGCTGTCCTCGGGTACCTTCTTTGTTACTTCCACTTCACAGCTTTGACTGGGGGTCAGGTGGGGGCTTTTCAGTTGCATTAAAAAGGGAGGAGAGCAGCTGTAAGAACCTTAAATATTTAGTTTCTTACCTTATGTACTCTTGACTAAAAATTGTTAATTAGTTGAACTCAAGAGGAACTTCTTGCCTTTGGAGTTACATCTTCATATGTAGAAATATTTTTTGTATTTACTTCTAAAAGAGCATAAGAATTAGCAGTACTGTAATTTTTCTCTCAATGCAAAATATACTTAATATAAATTTGCTACTCACAGCTTACTTTTGTTTCTTTCAAAATTTTTAAACTTGCATATTTTTGATAAGTAGCATTGCATTAACTTTTTACTATGGAACTGAATTGTAAAGGGTGCTCTTCTATTTCTAGAAAACCTTGCTATTAGTTGTTGTAGTTACTCTGATTTTTAGAATCGCTTTGTGAATTCATCAAGGTGTCTTAAAGGAACTCCATCAGAGATGCTGATGTTTAGTTTTATGCTTGTGTAGCTTAGCTCAATGTGTTGCTGTAATGCTGAAGAATTTTACTTCCCATATTTGGTTGGTAAACGATCTTTTACTACTTCATTAATGGCTGTATAAAACCAATTTTTTTTCTGTTTTCTGGAAACTATGATGATCGAATGGGAAAGATATGCCCTGTAATGGAAACAACTCTGTGTTGTGGGTGTAATTTTTGTGCCTGTATGTGACGTTCTTTCCTCTTTGCAAGGATCTGCTTGTAAGAGGTGAAGAGGTGACAGTCATGTTCTCGTGACTCTCTTTTGGTGTTCACTTTTGGGGAGCACCAAAGTTTTAAATTGAAGAGTCTAAACTTCTTTTCACTGTGTTCTTCTCAGGCTTTTTCCTCAGATTTCTTGTACCCAGAGCAGAAAGCAGAGGCTTTTTTTCATGTGTTAGTTGGGAACTAATGGACATTTTAAAGTGATGTGTAGTCCATTAGGAGGTACAATGTTCACTCTCACTTTGGGTCCTTCCTGTCTTCTCCTTCCCCCCAGGCATGATATATCCACTGGAATTAAAAAAAATCCACAACCCGATGAGAGGATTTAAAGATGAGTTAGAAGATATAAGTTTTGAGTTGGCATCAGCTGGCAGCAATTTTAGCACAGCTTGTATGGCTGTTAGAGGTAGATAAGTAGTTTTGTGGAAGTCATGTGTTTGTGGTTAGTCTTGTCAGTTAATAAGAATTCTTAAGAATATTGATGTGTCTTCAGTTTTATGGTAGAGTGCTGCTATGAAGCATTTGCTAATTCTTAGTGTTTCTGAAAGTCCTTTGCTGTCTGCAGGCACAGGAGGTGTCTGTAACAGAGCAATGAAATACTTGTTTATGAAAGCTGTTATGTGGAATGTGCAATAGCTGGTGTTCTGTGTCATTAACCTGACATTTTAAGAGGTTCAGAGTCCTGCTGTCAAGTGGTTTTGTGACAGGTTTAATGCGGAAGACGTGTTTGTATGCAGCTACAGAGTACTAGAACCAGTTGAAAAATCAGAGTAGGTGGATGGTTTGGAGAATATTGTAAAAAAAATCTAGAAAAAAGAATGACTGGTAACATTTTTTAGTGCTAGAGGTTCTTATGGGAGCTATCTATTGAGCAATAACTTTTTAAACTTTTGTAAATAAGGTGCTTGAGAGATGCATTTTGATATTTTGGCGTCGTTTTGTTTTCTAAGAAGAAAAGATGATATTTTGAAATGTGCTGTGTTATTTTCAGTTAACAATTTTGTGTTCATGAGGATAGAATGTTAATAACAGAAGAATATGAAGCACAGTTGATTTTAAAAACAGATTACATTTGTGTCACTGCAAAAGGCAGCCCAAAAGACTGCTTTTGAGTACTGCAGAGTGATGGTTTTCTGTCAGTGATGTGAGTGTTGCTGTTTAGTGTTGTGTCCTCCAGAAGACTATGGTTTGTCAGCCTGTGGTTTGTGCCTGCACACACATTGGTACAGACACTTGTACAGGGGAGAAACAGGTAAACAAAGGTAAATGTCAGTAGAAACTCAAAAAGCTAAGGACAAAGTTGATGCAGTAGAAAGAAGCACATGAAATGTTATTTTAAAATTGCATTGGGCACTGTACTCTCTTCCTGATTGGCTTCATGCCTCAGATTCCTTTTCTGGTTTTGAAGAGTACTTGGGTCCTTATGCCTGTACTTTCCCCCCTTCCTCTACCTTTCATATTCCAGGATTTTTTACTTGTTTTTCTTCTTCTTATAGTGTGTCACCAAGTTTACTACTCTTGGCTTATTTCTTCTCCCCAGATCTCCCGTTATTTCCCCCCCAACTCCCAAAGAATTTAAGAACCTGTGTGTTAACCATGTCTTTGCTCTGTTTAGTGCCTTGTCTTTTCACACTGCTGGTTCTTGGAGGCCAGTGCTCCTTGCAGTGCCTGTGGGGCCCCATCCTGAGGATGTGTTAGAAATAATTTATGCTTTATAAAGTATAATATTCTGTAGAACAGAATCTGTATAAGAAAGGACTCTCTGGTGACAACTGTGGGGAGGAAGGAAACCAGCAGTCACAGATAAGTCCAGACTAGGACAGGAGTGGCCTGCTGTGCTGCAGGCTGGCAGTCAGGGCTGGAGGTGCACAGGGAGATGGAGGGGCTGGCGTGGTACCAGTCGTGATGCTGGGAGTGCTGCTTTGGGTCCTCTGCACTTTGGTGCTTGAAGATGGCTGGAAATATTGTTCATTCTCTGCAGGTGTTTGAGTTTTGGGTCCTTTTTTTTTTTTTTCCAGATCCCTTTTGGACTTACATGGGTGTTGCTAGGGGAGGCAAGGCCTTTGGGATTTTCAGACCACTGCACACAGTGTGGGCTCGGAGCATTTCTATTTCTGGCCTTTAGTGCTGAGTGTCTTCCTTTTGTTTCAGCTCATACAGAGGAGTACCTCTGAATTTACTATCTGGTTATCTGTATGCCCTGCTAAGGGTGCAATTCAAGACATCAGTGAAGATATTTAAGGAGGATTGTCCAAGTCCTAACCAGGGACCCTCTAGGCAAAGAAGAGTTAGTAGTTGGTATACAGACAGCAGTAAAACACAGAATAGTGCATCTTTGTGTGTCCAGTCTGTATGGGCAGCATCAAAATGTGAGAAGACACAAGAATTTAAGTCCTTTATTAATTAATGGATATCTACAAGACAAAATCCCTAGTAATGAATCAAACCTAGTAGGGAATAAAATTTGAAAGGTAGAATCACAGAATGGTTTGAGTTGGAAGGGACCTTAAAGATCATCTCGTTCCAACCCCTTGCCCTGGACAGGGACACCTTCCACTAGACCAGTTTGCTCCAAGCCTCATCCAACCTGTCCTTGAACATTTCCAGGGATGGGGCAGCCACAACTTGCTCTACAACTTAACAACATCTTTGCAACAATGTAACTTTACAACTACCTCAAAGGAGGTTGTAGGCAGGTGAAGGTCAGCCTCTTTTCCCAAGTATCACCCAAAGCCTTGTCAGCATTGGAACAGGCTGCCCAGGGAAGGGGTGCAGTCACCATCCCTGGAGGTGTTTACAAGATGTGCAGGTGTGGCACTAGGTGTCATGGTTCAGCAGAGGGCTTGGCAGTGCTGGATTAAAGGTTGGACTCACTCTCAAGGGTCTCTTCCAGCCTAAATGTTTCTATGATTTTATTCCTTCAGTTTTCTTATGTCAAGTTTGAATGGAAGTACCATGTGCAACATGACATGGATTGAGCCACTCTATCAGGAGGTGAAGAACACTTGTCTACATCTGCTGAAGTATTTGAAGTTATTTACTTGTAGTAATGACTTCAGTGTGAGGAAGTGTGTGTCTGTATGTGGAGAAGAGCTGTCTTGTTTTTATTTATCAGGGAATCTGTGATACATGCTGACTGGAAAGTGAGTAGTAGTTTCTGAACCCCCTTGAGTGAAGAAAAACATTAGTTTGGCAGATTGTCAGCAGCAAATGGTACATTAATTTTTGGCACAAAACTTGCTAGCAAGTTGATTTGCTAGCAAAAAAAGAGACTTTATGTTGCTAATAATAAAAATGAAGAAGGACTGATTATCTGTGCTTGGTAGGCTGATATTTGATATCCACATAAGACAGAGACAATACTTTTGAAAAACGTCCTTTTATATTTTATTAAAAATAGAAAAAAAAGTCTATAATATATTGATAATTTGCATCCAATTACATAACTAACTTTAAATAAATTTTATTATGTTTACAAGCTATTACAAACTATGTATAAACTATGGCAGAATTTCCAATGTGTTTAAAGAAAGAGTTGCCATGATTCAGATGTGTGTTAATCTGTGTAGAATAATGTGAGTCTTCATGCTAGGCCAGTTTTACTCTCCCAGTCCTTCAGAAGTACGTTTTTACATCTACTACTAGTGGTGGTAATGTAGGGAAGTAATATTTTTATTAAAAATGTTTACTTACACTTGAATCAGGAGATCTGTAGTTGTTTTGAAAATTTTAGAAAGCTCAGCATAATGATCTAACTTTATTTTTACCTGAGTAATAATAATAACAATGTTTTGTTTAATGAATTGTTGCTTTAAGTGTGAGAGTAGCATTTTTAATATTCAAATGTGGTTCTGCAGAAGTTCTTAGAGTCCAACTAACACAAGTAGTACATAACAATTGTTTATTTTCATATGGCAGTCTGTTTTGATAGCTAGTAATTTCTGCTTCCTTTGGGTGCTGTAAATAAATCTGGTGTATGAAGATCTGCAGTGATTAACAGTAGCAGAAAAGTACTGCATGAAAAGGAAAGATTATTTAGTAGGAATATAGTTCTTCAGTAAAAACAAGTTTTGCAAGAATGTAAAGCTGCAACTGTAAAACTTAGAAGTAATGTTAAGACCACAATCAAGTCTTTTCCTCGTCATTTCTCATCATGAGTGGGTCATGAAGATTTGCAGCAGCTCTGTATCTGTTGAAGCTGAATGCACATATTGGGTGCTGTCAGAATTTCTATCACCGCCAATATGCTGGATTACAACTCGCTTTATATTTGATTTGCTATTCACCACAAGACGACAATAGTCCTTATTGATTTCTACATTTTAAATAAAGAACTCCTCTCTCTGTATTTTTTCTCCTTTGCTCCATTTTGTTTAAATTAAAAGCTTCAACATTCCTTTACTTGGGTGAGAAATACTGTGAGTAAAGCACTGACTGGGGATTTGTAATAACTGGCTGCTATTTCCAAGTGTTTCACACGGCTGCTCTGTGAATTCAGAGACATTTGGTTATCATGGTGTGTTTTCATCTGTGTATTGGGGAGGAGGCACGTTTTCTTCCTTTGGTGTTTTTGAGTGGTAAACTTTTCTTGTGTTTATGTCCTTGAACAAACATAATGTCAGCTGTCATCCCTGGAGGGATTTAAAAGCTGTGTAGATGTGGCACTTGGGGATATGGTTTAGTGATGGGCTTGGCAGTGCTGGAGGAACAGCTGGACCCAATGATCTTAGAGGCCTTTTCCAACCTTAATGATTCTAAGTTTCTCTGCTGCTTTAGGATAAATGCAAGCACTTAATTGAAAAATACCCTGTAGCAGCTCTGGTCGTTGAAATGGATAGCAAATAACTTTTTATGTGCTTTATATTAGAATGGAGAAAAGGTAAATGTGTTTTAAGTGGCCCCATTAAAAAAGATCCATTTAAGCTACTGCATATAATCATTCCAGCTGATGCACAGACTCACTTTGCTTACTGTCTGTGCAAATGCTTTTTGAAAGTAAATCTCTTTTATTGCATATAAAAAAAAGGGAGAAATTATTCTTAAAAAATAGGTAGAGGCAGACTGCAGTACAGCATCTAAAGTATTTTTAAAGCATCATATTAAAAGATGAAAAACTTAGACTCTTTAGTGTATTCTTGTCATGGGAATAGAAATTTGAATGATTAACCACTTTCTATTTATAGCTGTTTTCTCTGAGTTACAATTCCTGTTCCAGTTAACTTCTAGGTAAATTTTATGAGAAGGCAGAGTAATTCTTGTCTTAGTCTATCTCTGCAGATAATCATTTTAGTATCCTCAAGTTACTTTCTTTTTAATGTGCATTTCAGAAATCACATCTGTGTTTTGAGATATATTTCTAATTTAATAACTTGTCAGCTTTTATTGCATGCAACTACAGGATTTAAAGAGGCCTCTTCAGCATTTGGTGGCTCCTTTTGTCAGTTTTAAAAATACTTAAATATTTAAAATGCTTAAGGCAGATCATCTGGGGTTATTGGCTCAAGAGAAGGAGGTGGAGGCTGTGTGTGCTACACTGCTAAATCTCAAAACAGCCAGGCAAAAATATATATCGATTACTATGAAAGTCTTCCACCATCTTGATGCCATAAGTTGCTTCTTTGTTGTTGATTTAATTGGGACTTGTTGGCCAGGTCAGTAGCATGCTACTTTTTGGGTGTTTTTTAATCTCTATTTGTGGAGTAAGCAATGGTTTCTACCTATGTAATGGCAGTTTTCTTGAAAAAGAGGCAGTGTGGGTGGTTAGACCTCTTGTAGAAGAAAGGTTCTTCAGAAACAGCAGCATTCTTGAAACCTTCAGCTCAAATGTCTGCCTTTTGGTGATTAACAAGCCCAGTTAACCTGAAGAAAGGTTTATCGGGTTGCAGTGGCAAAGGAAATGGTTTGTTGTTTAATTTTCGGTCGTTCTGTGATTTACTGGTGAGAAGCAAAATAGGATTCTAGAAGACCTTTGTTGTCTTTCTAACTTATCATGGGAGAGAATTTGAAAGGAGTTAAAGCAAATATTTTCTGAGTCTTTCCTCGGTAAGTCACTCTTCTGCTGTCAAGTGAGGGGTTGAGAAATTTTTATCACGGTCAAGCCGTTATTATTTGTGTGAAAACTGAAAAGCCTTTGTTTTCATTTGCAAATCACTTTTTTGGTTTCTGATTTTATGGCATATTTTAAGAATTGCTTTCTTAAGCATAGATGGTGCTGTTCCAGCAGTTCTCCCATGTGCCTAGGTTTACGTCCCTTGAGTGCTACTACTCCTGTAGTTTGGAGATGAAGCGATACACTGTGGTGCAGGATGTGCTTCTGATGGAGTGAAGGCATTGTTGAAAGAAAGTCTGTCCAGTGACTGGCTCTGGGAAAAGGGGGAGCTCACGCTCATTTATTAGGGACAGAGAGGGGGTTTAGATGCCTATTGCCAGAAACTGGTGTAAATATTGATCTCATAAGTTAGTGGTAACAGGAGGATAAATCCATTCTCCAGAATGGATCTGCTGCCTCTCCTCAATCCTTCCACAGCTTGCCCGTGAAAATGTCAGAGAACTCATCATTTTCAGTCCAGCCTTTGTCTTCTTTAGTCCTGTGTTTTTGAGATGTTACACAACAATTAAGAGGGTTGCATTTTATTCTTTCCATCTTGCTCTTCACGGTTCATCTCAGTGCCAGGGATTACTTTGCAATTTGATCCTATTGGATATAGGTTTATTCTTGACCTGGTTAGAGCACTCCTATTCACTGTAGCATCTATGGTGCTAGAGGTAGGAAGTCATTCCCCTGTATTAGAGACCTGCCAAGCAGGTTGCTGTCTTCATGGAAGAGGCCTATTCCCAAAGGATTTCTGTGCTCTGCCAGTGCTGCTCTCACACAGGGTCACAGTGTCACTGCTTTGTGTGGAATTCTCTGACGTGAATAAATGTGGCAATGCCCTGCAAGGGTCTTAGAGCAAATTACAGCTCTGGCACTGCTAAAGCTCTGCTCTTCCTCACAACACAGAAGTGGATTTCTCACTGCAGTGTTCCTGACACCGCAAAATCTTTGACTTCTGTCAGAAATAAGCCTGTAGAACAGGCAGGTAGTTAATGCACTGAAACCCTTTCGTTAATGAAGGAAGCCAAAAAATGCCATGTAGTCTCAATCACTGTGCTGAGCATTGCTGCTGATGAAAACAGAAGGTTTTGGGTTGGTTGGTTTGTTTTTACATCAAGTGTTCTGTAATTTTAGGTGCTCTGTCTAAAAGCAGTGTAAAATATGTGAACACTGTTTAAATCTGACTTATGGATTCAGATTTGAACTGTTGGTTTTATGAGAGGAGACTTGTTTTTTGGTTGTGGTTTGCTTTTTTTTTAATCAAGCTCTCTCCTGCTTCTAGCCTGGGATTTGTGCAAATTTGGGGTTCTTCAATTATGTAGTGTTATGAGTTGTGATGCTGAAATTATGCTTGATATTTATTTTTTTTTTATATGAAGTCTCACTACCTGAAAGAATGGGAAGTGGGGAGCAAGACAAAATTAAAATGCACAGTTACAAGAAAGAGCTTAATAGATTTACTTTTGAGTGCTGGATATAGCTGGAGGTAAACTGCATTTGTTAGATGCTTGAATTTTTCCTTCTTCAGCGCAAGAAATATTCTTAGTGATTACTTTTAGTTTCAGATAGTATTTACTGTGTTCATGATGTTAGTGATGGAATACTGTTGATATTTATCATGTGATAATATTTGGAATCAAACAGCAAGTTGGACTGCAGCAGCATGACTTTCAAATGCATTTACATAGACACTATTGTGTTGGGTTCATAGTCTCTTGCAACCCACACTTTGGAGTTTATTTTAATCATAAAGAATGAAGCCTTTCAAGTGATACCTGGAGTAGAGTGGGCAGTTGCTTCACAATATGGTTCATAATAATTAATTACTGAAAAATTGTTTGGTTTTACTTTTTAACTCTACTACTGTGTTCTCATTTATATGAATTTAAATATGAGCACAACAAAAAGCAGAATTTGGGAACTAAATAGAAGTAAATTTTCATAGACCATATTAGGCATTTAACAGAGCATAAATAGGAAGTGAAACATCAGCATACAAAAGTAGTGAAGAAAATAGACTACACAGAAGAGATCACAAGAAACAGAAATCATGAGTAGTCCTACTAATAATGTTTCAAGTAACTAACTAATTGTGATAAGATCTTTGCAGAGCCAGGATGCAGATTCACTGTTATATTTCTCTGTTTAAAGTGCAGGTAAATATTTATTCATTTAGTAACTTTTGGGTGGAACCAGTAGGGGTTTTTTGTGTTTTTACATCTATGACACACTAGTGAGTAGAGAATGTATCAACAATAAGGACCATGTTCAGTTATCCCTGAATTCTGGGGAAATGCTGAGTCAGTGAGACCTGAGCACTGTGAGTCTTTCAGAGTTTAGGACAACCGGAGAGAAATCATGGAGAAGGACTTCATAAACTTTAGAATGCCTGAAAATGGCCTCGAGCTCATTAAATGAATGTAAAATTTCTGTATGAAAAATGATGGTGTGGGGGTAATGTTGTGTTCTGTGTTAAGCCCAGTAATTTACTAGATTCAGAGGTATGCTTCAAAACAAAAGTGGGGGGCATAACTGTGATAGAGAACCAAAGAACCAGTGCTTCACTGATATCCCACAGGTACAGGAATTGCTGTGCTGCTGGCAATTAATGCCCCCCTCCCCAGGACTCCTGTTTTCAAGACTCCTGCATTACTTTAGAGGTAATGCAAATCCATGCAGAATCAAATATCTTATTCCTGCTTGCAATCTATTTTAGTGTTTGGACAGCTGAGTTCCAGTAGTGTAACTGCTGAGGGTGCGCGGTGATTGCAGAGCGCTGGGTTGGCACTTCATGGGCTCTGCAAACATCCCTGTACATGTCCCAAGGGCTTGTGCAGGGTGGTGAATTTGTTTGCACCTGCCTAAACTGCTCTTCAGTGGTAAGGTTGGCTCAACTTCCAGCCTTTGAGCTTCACGCTGTGTGTCTGTGTGTGTAGGTATGGATTTCTTGGAAGAGGAGCGCAGCTTCTAATTCTTCACTTCTGTAAGCCAGATGTAGTGAACCAGATTTAAAAAAGCTGCAACACTGGCCTTGAGATGAAAGTGGTCTGCGGGCCCTGGGAGGAGTTACATCTTCACATGGATGAGTCTGTCCAGGCTAAACTATTCGTTTCTTTGTCACCAGCTTTGGAGCTACTGAACCAGTTGGGTAATCACTTGTGCCCCACACTGGATCGGAACTGGAAATGAGCTGGAAAGGGTTGCTCACTTGACTCCGTGTTTATGCAGCAATATAAAGCAAATCTAAGCACTTGTTTGTGAGTCATCTGAAATCATAACAACACTGCTGTTTTTATAAAATGGTCACGTGCAGCCTAGAACTTTGTGCTTTTTGAACTGCAGAGTACCCTCAGACCCAGTACATTTTCCAGCCCAGAACCTCTCCTGGGATTTTTCCTTATTCTGCAGTTGTCATTAGAAGTTATGAGCACTGGCAGTCAGCCCTCTCCGATGCTGAGGGCATTTGCAGGATCTCCCACTGCAGAGACCTTGCCAGTCTTGCTCTCAGCACACTGCTCTCAGATGAGAGAATGACTGGCTGCCTGGCAGAATGTGAGAGGAAAATTTGTCATCTACTAGTCTTTTTGTTAAGCTTCATTAACAGCGATGTGTTCCCCTTCTGCTTTGCCCAGAGGTATTTCTTTTGAAGCTGGCAGAGCAGGAGAAAAACAGTTGAATCATTCTGGGAAAATAAAAATAAATTATTTTTGTGTAGGTTTCTCTTTGTTGATCCTAAATCATGCAGATGATTCCTTGCCATCTGGAAGTATCTGTTCTTTGCTCCTTTAGTTTAAGATCCTTCATTTTCCAGTGCCAGTAAGAGCCCACAGTCTTTTGCTTTTGTGTTAACTTTATTGTAAAGACAAAAGGTTGTCATTTGCCTCACAACTTCACTCATATTGAGTTCTAAGCTACATTTAGTAGGAGGGTTACTGGGTTACTTAACCCTGAGCACCGTCATAACTGTGAAAGGGGGACACACCCCACCCTCCCAAATAAATTCAAGTGTCAGTAACTGACCCCCTGTTAGAATCACAGAATGAATTAGAGTTAATTGGAAAAGACCTCTGAGATCATCAAGTCCAACCCATGACTGAACATGGCCATGTCAGCCAGAGCAGGGCACTGAGTGCCACCTCCAGCCTTTCCTGAAACACCTCCAGTGACGGAGACTCCACTGCCGCCCTGGGCAGCTTGTTCCAGTGTCTGATCACCCTTGGTGTGAAGAAATTCCTCCTAATGTCCAGCCTAAACCTACCCTGGCACAGCTTGAGACTAAAAGCAGTATTTTCAAAATAAAGAGTTGGTGAAAACTTTGCAAGATGTTTTTGGTGTTGCATTGCAGTTTAAACTGAAAGGAACTCAGCAGCACGTGTAACCAAGTAAAAAAGAAAGATTTATTGTAAAGCATATTAGTATGTGATTGTGTGAGTATAAATTTGTTTTAAACAAGCCTGCTGGACACTGAAGGGGATTTCAGAGGTGAGCCATGGCTTTGTGAGGCTGGATCTCCGGGAAGAGGGAACAAGGCTTCCTTACAGGGTGATTCACAGTAGTTGAGTACAGAGCTCCAGCTCTGAATCACCCACTGGATAAGTATAATTATGATACTGAGTTCTTAATGAAGATATGTGACTGAATTTAGATTCAAATCATATTTCTAACTGTTACCTATTTAACTTAAAACATAACACTGACCCATATGTTTAGCTATTCAAGAAAATGCTTTGTGGTCTCCATTTTGTCCATCTTCAGGAATAAGGAAGGCTGTAAAGTGATTTTTAGTTATCTTTTTTTGAACTCTTTTGGCTTACAACTTGGTGTTCTGCAATTTCTGCGTCTACCTTGTTTGTTTCTGTGGCTATTCTTGTGTGATGACAGCTTGTAGCTCTATGCCTGTTTTCTTTTAGTTAAAAGATTTCCTACAAGATAGGTGGGTTTCACATTTCAGAGAAGGTTGACTTTTTTTTTTTAATTTAAAGGATATTATGGTTTTTTGACCAACCACCAACACCTGTGAAAGCAGAACACAAAGAAGAATGCTGCTGTGTGTGTAACAGTATGCTGTCCGTGGTCAGTAAGATATTTTGTCTCTTGATATTACTGCAAAAATAAGTGCCACCTTTAAAAGGTCAAAACTGGTCTGAGCTGTTGAAGAGACTTTGGGCATTGCATGATTAGGATGGTTGTTATGTACAGTTCTACTGTTTGCATCAGTCTGAATACAACACTATGTAATACATAAGGAATGTTTTTTTCAGATCTAGGCTTTAACTCACATTTTCGAATATGCACTCAGATATACAGTAGGTGGAACCTGGAGGCTGCTGTGATTTAACCAGATGTGCACTGCTGCAAGTTTGTCTTTTCCTCACTGTTTTAATTCCTGAACTTGGGTTGCAATGGCTTACTTACTGATCATGAATGTTCTTGAAGAATTTTGTGCCTATGGTTGAAAGTTAAGATTTAAGGAGACTGAGTTAATTTATATTTTTCAGAATTTTTTTAATTTGAAGACGTTTGGTGTATTTACTGATGGTTAATCTTTTTCTTGTCTCAGACTTGGTGAAATGGTGAGTTTTTTCATTGCCAGTTGGATGCTATAGCAACTAATTTAGCTTGACGCTCACTTGTCCAATCTTCAGTGCTGTTGAGAGCATGACATGCTCGACAGCTTTGAGGCAGCCAGAGGTGTGAACCAAAAGCGATGAAATACCCTAATTGTGCCCTTCTCTGTGTATCACTTTCCTAAACACCTGTTAGTGCTCTCCTGATATCCTCCTCAGTGCATTCTTCCAGAGCCAGAGATACCCAAGAAACTGCTATGTCATGTCCTTCAACCCACTCGGAGTTCCTTATCCTAAAGAAACCCGGAGTATCCTCTCCAACAAATGATTCCTTGTGTGCTCTGGCAGAATTCACAGAGCAGCCTGTCTGATGGATCTAGAAATTGTTATAGGGTAGAAGACCACAGGGCCACAATTACCCTACTAATTTCTATGTGGTATCTTACATTGCTTAATTTTTTTTTTCCTTTTTTCCCCCCTTTTCCCCTGTCTTTGTGAGTGGCCTATTTCCTTGGCTTGTAATTGTTTCTCTTTTAACATTAGATGCCACATGGGAGTTTTAGGCAAAAGTTTCTTGTAGATTTTCCCCTTTCTTTACTTGTGGTACAATTTTTTTTTGGTCTTAAATTCATAAGTGCTTCTGTGGACATAGAGAAGTATAGAGGGTAGGTGGAAAACTGTAGTTTTGATTGCCACCACACAAGTTGACCATTCCTGAATTACTTCATAAGATTGTTAACGTTTTAGAAAAAAACAGTTCCGATTTACATAAAACCAGTATCTATATAATAAGGGTGTAACTAGAAGTATCTGTATAATAAAGGTGTAACTAGAGGATTCACAAAAATTATTATTTTGCAAAATACAGTTTCTCATGCTGAAGTTGCAAGCTGAAGTGGAATAGGATTTCTTGGTGGGTACTTGTCAGTAGAAGTGATATGGGTGTGGACCCAAGGGCAAGTGCCCAAGATGGTTTTGTGTTGTGTTTTTGACTGAGCTCACAGTCAACAGATCCATGAAGGAGGCCCTGTTGGTAATGGCCAGGTGACAATTCTATTTTTACCACATTGCCCAGAGAGATGCAATGGAGAAAAGGTATGTGCTCATTAGAGTCCAGTTTGTGTTCACCACTTGAGGTAGTTGCCTCCAGTCTTTCTGAGCTTTTGTGCTCTTCCCAGAGATGATGCTGGCACATTTCTGTTGTGGTTGGAGTCCTTACTGGCTGTTTATGGCCAGCAGAGTTTGTTGGCTGATGCAGTCACCAGTCTCTGAAAAATTCTCCACTCAGTTGTTTGAAGGTAGAGTTGGAAAGTAGAGGTGTCCCGGCGTATGAAAGGCTGACCTATGAGAGACTGGCCCTGGTGTGATCTGCGGTACATTGATACCACCTTTCTTAACCCCTGTCCTGCTGGTCTGAAAAGTAAGGAAGGTTTGTTAGCAAGGAAAATAAAGCTGCACAGCCATCCTCTAATGAAGGATTTGTTTCTTGTGCTTGAATACAGTAGTGGGCAATTTGTCTGCATATATTAGGAATGTTTTAAGGTCTGGAGGGCTGGGTGTTCCCTTACAGTTGATTCTAGAGGACCAGCAGGAAGCCTGTTGTCAATGCCATGTCTGACCTGCAGTGGAGGTACAAAGTGCTGTGAGAAGAGGAAAAACAGGACTGGGAGCTGTAGGGAGGTGAGCAGAAATCTAGCAAGAGACTAAGGAGAACACAGGAACTGGGACAGGAGCTGTTACGATGTACTGTTTTGTTAAATGTGTATGATTTATGGACCTTAGATATTTTCTGGGCTCCCACCATCCAATTTGTCATCAGGTGTTAGCCAGAGACCTCTAGAAAGTTGGGATGTCCAATTTAGTTAAAATAGTGTCCTACTTCTGCCACAGGTTGTGGTACTTCAGTCCTACACTGTGTCCCCTGTTTGAGGGGCCACAGATCATGCAAGATTGCTTCCTCAGGTGGAAACTGTGCAAGTAATGACTCCTAGCTATAGTGTGATGCATTTCACACCCCTCCCAAGCTCCTGCCTGTTGACCAGGAGCTTTTGATTCTGATTTTTCTGATTCCACAAACACGAATATTGACATGGCTGTAAAATCTGAATTCCAGGTTGGTACTTCACTGTTCCTTTGTCCTTGCAATTTCTAAATCACCTAGGACTGCCTTCATTTTCCTCTAGCCTTTCTTTTTGCCTGTTGCCTGCTGTAGGCTCCTAGGCTTTAACCATGAGAAGTTTCTGAACTAGTTTGTACCTTGGTAAATAAATCAAATACCTCAACTTTGTGTGTGGATTTGCTTCTTGCACATGGGGTGAATGAACCTATTTCAGAACAACACCTTTATGCACCATAGGGTTGTTTTCAAAAGGTTATGTGTGGAGCAGCAACTTAATTTTTTCCAGACTTAAGCAGGTGGGGCAGCAACTATTTCTCCCTCAAAGCCACTGAAGAATCTAAGTTGCCTGAGAGTGCTCTACAAGCCAGTTCCTGGAGGATTCTGCTCTGTGTGGGCCAGGGGCACTGACAGCCCTCACTCCTGGTCACTGTGCTGAGTTCTTACAAGCACAGTGGGGCCTACTCAGAATGGTTTAGAAAAATAATTGTTTATGGGAAGAAGAGTGTAGCTACGTGCCTTGTGCTTTGTGGCTTGGCCTGCAAACCTGTAGATAATATCAGTGCAAACCGATAGTACTGCTTGGTGCTCAAGGGGTTTGAAACAGTTTTTATTTCTCTTTACTGAGAGCCTGATTTGCAGGGTGATGTCTTGGCTCTGTGGAGATATTTTGTCCTGTGCATCTGCAGGGTGTTGGTCAGACGAGGCCTACTGAACCTTTCTTGGGCCATGTTGAAATGTGAATAGGAAGATGGGATCACTTGTGTCATCACCTCAAATTCTCCTCAATAGAACTACAGATGACATTACACTCTTAAACCCAAGCACAACAAAAAGCAAACCAAAATCAGCTTGTAGCCAGGGTAAAAGAGGAAATGTGGTAAGGGGAACGAAGGCAACTCTCTTGGCTTTTTTTTTAACTACAGTGAGTAGTTGGTCTGATCCAAATTGAGTGTGCAAAAATTTAAAAATATTTATAGTAGCTAAATATGTTTTTGACTAATTCATTATTACAATACCTATATTATTAGAATAAATGGCATATTCTAATTATTAGTTCCTTTCCTTTTTTTCTTTCTGGTAGCAGAGGGTTTGCAGATTTGACATTCATTTAATTGTTAGATTGTGTAGTGGGACTGAGTTGCTGTAGTATTTGAAGACATTGAAAATGTGTGATTAATTAGGTATTTCTGCATAAAAAGTTGATGGAGCGTATAAACCAACTATAAATTGCTGATTTTCTCATTTGGTCATTTACGTTATGTCATGTTTTGCTTTTTAGGTCACATTTAGGTCATCTTGTGGAATCTTACAAAGAAACAAGGGTAATAATAAGAAAATGATGTTTAATAGAAGTATCTTCGCTACCCAGTCAGACTGAAACAGGAAAAGTTCTTTGGAGTGAGTATTACAGGTGGGGATTTTTGGTGGGGGGAGGTTGTTTGGTTGTTGGTGGTTTGGTTGTTTTTTTTTCCCCCTGTAAAGTCAGTATGTTTATTAGGCTATTATTGTATTTAATTTTGTTATAGTTGTATTAAAAAATAAATCAGTGACTCCATACTAATTTCAGTTGATCAGCTGGTAATGGGCTCTTATGGATTCTTATTGAAGCAACTTCCATCTTAGAATCAGTTGTATCTTGTGAAGTTTAGATGGGCTTCAGATTTTTCTCTTGGCTGATGTGTATTCTGGCTATGGTTTTGAGCAGGGAGTGGTCTAAATTAGGTGTAATTACATATAAACCCCTGTTTGCTGGCAAAAGTTAAAGCCTTGCTTGTATCTTCCTGGGAATTTGAAAATACAGTTTTCTTTGTCTGTAACTTTTTACTCCTCACAGTTTCTGACTGACTTCGATATTGTTGTTCTCAGTATTTTAATATTTGTCCTGTACTGCAGTTCCATCATCCATCAAAATTGCATGAGTCTTCAATTTATGGATCTCAGATACATCTTTTCTTCACAGTTTCTAGTTAACTTGTAGATTTTGTGAATTCTAGGCTGAGACATGTGTCTCATTTATAATAAAAGAAGCCTTGCTACCTAACACAGGGACTGGGGATTGCACCTTTTACTTCTAGGTACCCAAACATTTATATAATGATACAGTACAACTCTTAATTTCTGTCTACTTCACATGCTTGAGATGGGAAAAGGAATAATTTTTCTGTCAATTTGTTTGCATCAGATTGTAAAATCTTTAAAAATATTCTTGTAGAGGTTGGCAACTGGGGGGAAAACTGTATATATCTGATCCAGATTTTGCTCATGCTGTGTGATTGATTGAATGTGATTCTGCAGGAGTAACTGGAAATACACTTGAATGCATAGTTGGGAATTAAAAATACCTGGCCACTAGAACTGAAAGGGGGTGAGAAATGGTTTTAGTTCAGAAGACGTGTATTTTGGCATATTGCTTTATTACTAAGAGGAAATGACTCCTCTGAGCGTCTTCTTCAAAAACAGATGTGTACATGGTGTCATAATTAGGGTAGAAAAATGTCTGTGAAATCTACATTAACCTACTCAGATAAACTAAACTTTTCATACTCGGTGTTTTTTCCAGGTTGTTTTTAACTGGCAGAATAACATATTTGGATTGATAACTTTTCCTGCCTTTAAAAAACCCCTATACAATTCAATTAAACATGGATTTAGAGAAGTTGATGTGTGTTAGTTCCCTTTCTGTAAGTACTTGAAACAAATGCTACAGTTTTTAGTCAGCACACTTAAATTTGCCACAGTTCCTGATCTAGGCCATATGTCAAGTGGCTGGTAAAGACACTCATGAAAGGTTCTTGCAGTACCTGATATTTGAATTCTGACCTCTGAAGTTTTCAGGAATTGTGTTGTATGAAATTATTTTCATTTTACTGACTAATTAGACAACACAGTAGAAATACAGGCACCTGTCACAATATCCAAATAGAATAATACCTATTTGCTGCCCAAACACTTAGTTTGACAAGTTAATTCTTGGCTCTGGTAATCAAGTTACCAAAACAGATGGGCAATAAAGTTGAAACTGAGCTCTCCAATCAAATGAAATGAAGAATGTCCACTGAAGACAGCTTTAGTCATTTTAAATCACTGTATCCAGGCTTATGCCAGGCACAGAACTTGCTCAGGTGTTTAGTTGCCGGTAAACTTGGGTTTCCTGCCCTCCCCTTTATTTTTTTTTTTTTAAGAGACTGTGAATTCAGATGTTAGAACCTAAAACTGACTCTAATTTGTCCTTGTGAGGGAAATGTTTTGGAACCCCTTTTGTTTGTTTTGAGTTGGATGCTTGTGTGTGCTTCTGTGGATTTCAATCATCACAAAGTATTTTCAATTGGAATTTTTCAGTAAAGTACTAAAAACATTAAAATGAAGTCTGAGTAACATCTCTGTTCACAGATAAAAGCCAGGTGGGGTTGTCATGAAGTCTTAAAAGCAGATGCCAAGTCTCACAGCTGGGCAAAAGTAACCCCAGGCCCCAGTCAGCTGCCGAAGGCACCTGCTTAAGACTCCAAGGGTAGCAGCATTTCTGGGAGACTGTGGAGCCTCTATCCATGAAGACTTTCAAAATTAGCTGTGCAAACTCTTAAGCAACATGCTTAACTTCAGTGTTGAAACGAATCTTGGGACCAGCTGACTCCCAGAGGTCCCTTTCAACCTAAATTAGTCTGATTTTTAGATAATCTTAGTTATTTTTGGTCCTTATGATGGATGGCCAGGACTACTTTTGGCTTTAGTGCCATTAACTTCGTGACAAAAGTGTTGGTTGTGCAGATTTTTTAGAATTATTTTTTCCTACCAATTGGCATTATATTTCAAGTTGTCTTTGTAAATAAGTTTCATGAAAAAGTTGCGTAAAATACATCTAAATATTTGCATTAGACTCGAATTGCTGGATTTCCTTCAGTGCTTGTTCAGCACTGAACAGTCCTGTTCATATAACAAATGGTTGTGAATCTGTGTGGAGGGGGATATTGAAGCTGGTGTAGGAAGAAAACTAACTGCAACAATCCAGACCAGATTATCTAAGAAACCAACCCAATCAGGAAGAATGTCTAGTGATGAAGCATGTAAAATGCTTTTTTAGGTTTTTTTTCCTTTAAAGGGCATCTTTCTGTCTTTTAGGATCCGTGGCATCTCTGAGACTTAAGCACAGTCTGCTTATGTGGTTGTTCTGTATTTCGGTCTGTGTGACCCCCTTGTAGGAGAAGATTTTACTCCTCATTAATTTTCCACAGGTTTTAATTATTTCACTGTTTTACCTCTCTTTCTAGATATGTACAATCTGTCTGCTGAAGAATAAGTCTCTTTCCTAGAGGTTTTGATTGAAATACCAGAAATAATTGAAAAGTGAATCTTTTAGTCCCTGTGTGAAGAGGTGTCTATATATAGGAAATCCTCAATTTCTGGTTTTAACTATTTTTATAGTAGGAAGTAACCTAGCTCATAATTTAGAGATGTAACATTTGAATAGCTGAAGGAAAGGGTTAGGGAGTCACCTGGTGAGATTTGATGGTCTAGGTCCATTTGTACAATTCAAAAGGAGAGGCAATATTAACCATGTATATTTTTAAATGGCTTGTAAGTGGAATGTTTCCTTTGTGTTTGCAGTGGAACAAGAAATTACTATGAGTGGTAGAACAGGCAAGGAAATACTGGAGAGCAGAACTAATACTGGTTTAATATTTCCTAGTTTTGTTGTTAGACTATGAAGAATCCTCATACAATTCTTGGTTAGCAATGGGGGGACAGGTACCCTACAGTTTACTTAGTACAGTAAATCAGTAGAAGCACAACTCCAGATTATTAATGCACCTTTTTGGAATCATAATGGTGACATTATAAAGTTGTTTGAATAATAGCTTGGGCTGCTAAAAAGCCAGGCCTTTAGGCTGTAGTTTTGCCTACATTTTTTAAAACGAGCTTAAGAGCTGTGAAGTGGCAAACCAGCCCTGAGGCTGGAAGAAACCATCACTACCACTCCTCTTGCTCCTGTTTGCACCCTCCCTTTGCTGGCACAAGCAGTTATGCAGCTTTGTAGGAAGCTGTCTGACTCACCTGTGTTAAAATGACATCTTTATTCTGGGTTACGGTTCAGCTCTTTCTCCTCCTTTCCCATTCAGTCCTTTTTGTTCCCCTTTGCCACCTCCATTCACCTCTTCTGTTAAGATTGATTTTTGTTTGTTTGTTTAAAATATCCATGTAAGCATTCCATCATTTAAATGTTTAGTGTAGCATTAGAACTCAACATACCCTAACATTTCATTCTAATCTTCCTCTAGTACAGAAAGTATCTACAATGATCTGCAGTATCAAAAATGAGTTCTCTGTGTTGTGAACTATCCAGGTCTAATCTTTCCCTAAATCTTTGGTCTCAGCTCACTGTCCTGCAGTGTGCTATACAGAATGCATTGGTCCTCATATCAGGGCCCGCTCTGCCTGCTGCTCTTTAAAACCTTCCAAAATATCTGAGAGCTGATTAGAAAATTCCCTAAAGCTGAATCTACCAGATATGTTCTCCCAGCCCAATTGACATACAAAACTGAATTATTTGCCTGGGCTTTTTGTTTCATTTGAGTTTTTCTCCTTCTTATCTCCCTGTCTTTGTTGGTTAAGGTGTCAAATGAACTGTTACTCATATGACAGTGCTTTTCTAATCCACTGTTTTCTTCCATTTCTTTATATTCCCTCCCATCTTGACCATGCAGAACTGCATTCCAGTGAGCTGAAAGGAGATGTTTTCTCACAGTGGCCCCAGCTTCAGTGTGATCCAGAGATTAAATGCTTCTGAAGACAATTTCAGACAGTAACATCAAAACGTGAAAGGAGTTTTTTTTTTTCTCACTGCAACTCACTTTAATTGCACAAAGATGGCCTGAAACTCCTTATTTTTATATCTAATTTTAATGTATCTATACGGTGATTTCAAGGTAGAGCAGAGAATGGTTGTGAATTAGCTGTGAGAAGCTGTTATGTTACTGTTGTGTTTTTGTTATTATAAGTTATGAGCTGCCAGTGAATTGTCAGAAGTCTATCAGAAGCCTGGGACTTAAGTTGTATTCACTTGTTTAGTTCATCATGAATATTCTTTGGAGGAAGCAGAAAATGAGTTTACTTGCCTGAGTACAAAGTAATGAGAAGTAAGAGTGTCCTTTTATCCTCATTGTTCAAACCAGTTCTTCAGAGTCTGGCATACCATTTTTAATAGTGTTGTTCTCTACCTGTAGACTTCTTTTCCAGGAAAAAAATTCTGAAGACAATAATCTCTTGTGTAGCTAGTTTTAAAACTATGCTTCCATTGAATCATAGAATCATTTCCACGAGAAAGGCTGACTAGAGGTAGTCTAATCGAACCATCTGTTCAAATCAAGTTGCTTAAAATTTGATTAAATTTTAATTTGAAACCAGTTAACATGTCTGCATTTTTTTTCATATCCCTGAGTCCTGCATAAGGCAATTGCAAATTCAGGTACTCAGCATTTCTTGAAAACTGGGCCACTTTTATTTAGAGGCATTAATATCCGAGTAGAAACTTCATTCATTGTGGCTTTAAACTCTTGACTTCAGTGCCTAATGGGCAGCAGAGGAATAAAGCTACAGGAGATGAACAGGCAAAATAATCAGGGATCCTGGAAAAAAAACAACCCTTATTAAATTCTTTTTGTTTGTGAATAATTGCTATATTTAATGAGGAGAATCAAGTTCAGATTTTCTCATAGCTGAGAGACCACTCTTGGTACCAGTCTGAGCACTGTGAGGGAATGAGACCTTTAAATAAGGCCTTTCATGTTCTCTATACGTAGATATTTTTAGAAAACTAAATGGTGATATTTTTATTCTGATTTTTGGAGGAATCCTGACTAGATGGACACTTAATTTTCCATTCCATGGGGCCAGCTCATGTGGCAGTTTAACTAAACTGCTGGGAAATATTTATAGTACCACATGATCTTTAAAAATAACTTCCCAGGCTACTTCATAGATGTCTTGAATTCTTAAAATCTTTGCTGTTGTAGATAAACGACCATGACATTTGTGGGGTGGAAAAATCTTAGCTTTGCTGATTTAGTCATTTGTATTTTTATCAGTTGATTGTATTTAGATTTGTAAGCAGTTTAGATGGACATTCACCTGTGCAGCTCTAAAAGACCAGAGCCTTGAGTGGGTTCATTCTTTAGGGCTAAATAGGAATTTCAGTGGCATGGTATGTAGTAAAAGAGAATAAACTTGAATTGTCAGTGCATTGGATGCCATCTTTAGCAGAGGGTCGCTGTTGGTCCTGTGTGAACTGTGAGGGACAGGGAACAGAAGATCCAGTTCTTAGTAGCCCATGCATTGTTTAGCATCGATGCTCTTGGCACGTTAAACCTTCAAGCAGAAGCTTGGTTGCAATTCCAATGTGGATCCTGATTTCATCCCTGTGACTGCTGCTGGAGAGTGAGGACTGTGTTCTCACCCCACCCTGGTTTCAGATATGGTGCCTGCTTGTCCCAGGGTGAGGCAGGCCCTGGGCTGATGGAAAACTGGCGATGTTTGTTTGTACTGTTTTCCCATTGTGTGCCCTGGGCGGGGAGAGGGGATGGCCGGAAAGGGGAAAAGCTGAACAGCACTGCTGTTGGCTGTGGGCTGCCCTCAGAGTGAGCTGTGGGTACGGTGGCACCAGGGTGACTTAGCAGAGTTGAGCTGGGGTCCAAAGGATCCTGTTGGAGTCACTGTAAATACAGTTGGAGTCCGTGCAGCGCATGGAAACTGCTGCCTGTGCCTTAGCTGCTGTACTGCCTTTGGCCTGTAAGCTTGGGGCTGTGGCAGCACCCAGGAGTTCATTATTTTAGGAATACAAGAGGATGTAGTTCTGTGAAGCTATGAACTGGCATGCTGATCTAATCTATATATTTGACTTCAAAGTTTTTAAAAGAGATCAGATTTTTTTTCAATTTTTCCTTTAATTTCTCTTTTTCCCCAAAGGCCTCCTAAGTTTCATAGGACATAAACCTTCCTATATATTCTGACTCCTTTCCCATCTTTCTGCTAGATTCTTCTCCCTTGTTTGTGCTCAGATATTTCATTTATAGCTTGCTCATCTTTTCATAGCACCAGATGTTTACGTAGTTAAAAAAATGATTACAATGATTATATTGTGGAAGTGCTTAGAGTTTCTCCTAGTTAGACTATGTGATATGCTGCTGCTGTTTCCTACAAAATTACTGTGGTCAGATTGTCATCTAGTCTGTTCTGGACAGTAAGATACTGTTTAAACACTGCTCTTGTGTGTCTGGGTAGGGTGGCCCTTTTCACTACTGCAAGACTTTTTTTTTTTTTGCCCCTTGAGTGCCACATGACAGAGCAAGCAGTAGATATAAAGAGCTGTATTGAACACAGTGGTGATCATCTTGAATGTGGTGCTCAACAGTTGTAACAACTTTGACATAAAGCAAAAATCTGGATAAGCAGAGAGCTCTTAGTTTTTTATGAGCAGAACAAGCTAGTTTCTGATATTTGTCCTTTATGTAAATATTTGTATTTTTAGTGAAAAGAAAAGTAAATCCAGGTTTGTATTTAATCTGAAGAGCTGTAGATACTTATGTGCCCTCAAAATACATCCGTGTATGGAAGAGATGATGTAAAAGAAACTTATTTCCTAAGGAAAATTACTTTTTAATACACAAGTGATCCTCCCCCCCAGCTTTCTGCTGTCTGTTTGGGATGATAGCATATTTATTCCATCCTGAGAGAGCTGTGACCACATGTCAGGGGTGGGTGACATCATTTCAGATGTACGATACCTCTTCTAAAGACTTGTCTGAAGACAAGATTTTTTTGATGCTCGGGAGAATAAATGCTGTGAGAGATAACGGGGCATCAACATTTTCCTCTAATGTTTATAATCACCAGCTTCTTTGCAGCTACTTTTATTTGTGTTTTATTAGTATTCTTTTTGATTATGCTTCAGGATAATGGGTTGAATGTTGCATGGGATTTTATGTTGATGTTCTTTTAATGACAGAAAAATAGACCTCAAAGGATGAGTGATAGGGGGTTTGTGGTGAGTTCAAAGTGAAGGACTTAATGACATAGTGTGAATTTTCATAATTGGTGCATTCTTCAAAATGTTGGTTTCAGAAGAACTTATCTGACACAGATTAATATTGACTGTTGATGACAATCCAAGTGGATTTGGCTTTTCCAACCTAATTGATTCTGTGATTGCGTGGTGCTTTTTAATTCTAAGTTTTTTGCTGATACAATCAATTATTTTCAAAGGAAAGTTCATGACATTGTTACTCCATGTCTGATGTTTTGCAGTGCCTTCAGACAGGCTCTCTCTCTCTCTGAGCATGTTCTTGTGTGGCTCTTAATTTCACAATAACCTTAGGAACTCTCTCTGTGCTCCTTTGTCTTTCATATCTTCTTGGTCAGTGCTGTTTTACATCAGATCCTTGCACATCCTGGATATAATTCCTTTACATATTCAAATTAACTACCTGACACAGGTAAAATTGATTTCTCCAACTCTTGCAACAGTGATGTGAAACCTTTGCAGCAGGGTGGTCCTGGCCTCTCAGTGATGTCCTGAAGTAGTAGTCGTGATGGAATTGAGTTTGGCATAAACTAATCTTGCCTGCCTTCTCAGCAAAATGGGATCAGTGTCTGAGTGGGTGGCTTAGTAAGGGAACTCTTGCCTAGAGATGATAATTCCTTTAAAAGACCAAATGATACTATCCAATTGAGAAATCTTCTTGTAGGGCTTCTTGTTTGAGGACATTAAATAAGTAAATACAAAAATGAATGTTGAATTTTCTTTTTCTTGTTCTGCAGATGTTCTACTTATCTGTGTTTTGTTTCTTTCCTTTAGTCTAAGCAACTCTTTCAGAACTGCTGGTATATTGAAGTATGAGTTGAGCAGTTTTGAGTTCCAGAGTGGGGGTGTGTGTGTGTGTGTGTACACACACATATATGAATCTGAAATGCACAGGTTAAACTTCAGAGAAAATTTATGCTTTATGTGGGAAGGTTTGAATGCCGTCTATAAATATTACATACCTGTGACTTAGAAAAGCATTTTATGTTGAGTTTTGCTGCTGTGAAGTTCAAAGTCATTTGAGTAGCCAAGATTTGAGTAGCTGTTTTAATTACTTCCTTTTTTTGTACATAAAGTTGTTGTTACTGTGACAGTAGGCAAGAATAGCTATGAGGTTAACAGCCTGAAATAGCATTTTATTATTATTTTAATTGTTGGTTTTTTTTTTCCTTTAGCTGGAAGTTGTTTAAAATATCTCTGGTGTTGTTGCTCCCCATCCAGATGGCTTTGTTTCAGTTCCTAGATGTGATATTGTAAATTAGTCAGTGGTGCCACTGCATGTCACAGTTTGGGCCATGAGTCATTCTCACAGCCACTGTGGGTTTGCCATTTCTCAGGATAAATACTGGTTCTCTCTTGACCCCCCTGATGTCACTGTTGGGTCAGAAATAGGTTGCTGACTGTACAAGATGCTGACCTGCTTCCTTGAGGAAGGAAATATTAAGTAAGTGCCTGAAAACAAAAATAGCTTCCCAGCATGCTCAGACTGGCGTGATGGCTGTGCTTCCCTTTTTAATGGAAAATGGTAATGGAATTTTAAAAGATTTTGATATGTGTGTTGGAAGCTCATAATTATTAACAAGAATCTTGTGAAACTTTATAATTCGCTGCATTGTGGTGCCTGGGCTCCAGGGTGTGGGGCAGCATTTTTAACTCTTGTCTCTTTGAACATTTTAAACTCTTGTTTATGCACTAAAGTGGTTTCACTATTGCAAATGTGGAAAAACATCTGAAAGAGGATGAAAATAAAAAAAATCATATGCTGAAGTAAAACAGGAATGAATTATGAACTAAATAACTACATAGAACGGATTAATGGTTTCCTTGCTGCTGTACCTGTCAAGTAATCTTTTATAATGGCAGTACCACTTTATTTTACTCTGATGACCACATAAAATAACTGAAAATATACTGTGTGTGCATCAAAGTATGAAAAATGTATTATTGTTTTTCTTGGACTACTAATTTCACTTACAACAGAACTGCAGCCAGGATTTTATGGGTAGAAGGAACTGGATGGAGGAAAAGAAATATAGTATCCCATTTAAATAGTAGCTTGTTAAAGATCTCCTGATTAATAATGAGAAACAACACGTTTTCTCTAGGTTTTTTGGGGTAGATGCTGTGTTATTCCAATAATGTAATCTATGTTGCATGATGGGATTACATTTTATTTCTTTTCTGTATGTGGTTTAGAGCTCACACACCGTGCTAAACTTTGCATGCCCATTAATGAATTTGTAAATGAATTTGTAAAATGTCGTAATTCAGGTAAAATATCTTCATATCTGATTTGTTATTTCACCAGGTCTGCACCCTCATCCCCCATTCTTTTTGTTTTGATTCAATTTGATCAGTGTAGTAGATTTTTTGGGGGGGAAAATGAAGACATGATGGTGGTAAACCATTATTTGATAGTGATGATGATAGGGGCTCCTTAATTGTTGCTTCTATTGAGGAAAAATGGGTCTTGTTATTCAGTGTATTTACATGGCAGGTAGAGGTGAGACTGGAGGGTGTTGTCCTGTACCTGAGGCAGCTTTGCACTGGCAAGTTGATTTTTATGCTGTTGGCATGTTCTGTTATCCATGGTAGGGAAGGGAAGGACTGATAAAAGTAATGGAAAGCTGTAACAGTAGTGGAGTTGCACATTCTGGCATATTCTTTTACAAATGGTGGTTTCCCACATCTCAGCATTGTCCAACAACAATTAGAAAGGTATGGAGGTGAATTGTCTTTATTGAAGATCTTTACAAACACCCCACCCCTTTGTCAACTGAAGAGCATTGTCTAGAAGAGGAAGGTAAATCCTTCAGTGAGCTGCGGTTGAAGAGAAAACTCTTTAGAGAAGAGTAATCAAAAAAGAAGACCTGGAAGGTCAGAAAAACTGGTGGTAGCACTGAGTAAATTAAAATGTGTTGAAATGCAAAGGACAGGTAATCAGAAGGGCAGTGTAGTGAGCTGAAGGACATCAGAGTTTCCTCCTGCCCTGTAATGATGTAGTTTGCACAGTGGATTGAGTTCATAGGGGACGATCTTTCTTTAAGGGTGAAAACAAATTGAGATAAGTGTCTTTAGATGAAAATGTCACTTTCTAATAGAGTTGAAGATGTTTTTCCTGCTATTCATGGAGACTTTCAAGTTGAATATGTCACTGGCCACATCTGTGGGCAACTAACAGGAAACTTACAAAAAATAAAATAATGAAACTCTTCATGTTTTTATATGAAATATTGCCATGTTTCATCCAAGAGGCTTACTTTGATTGTGTTTTATGCAAGTGAATTTTTAGGGAAAACTTGAAATTAATTTTTGCCTTTGTTTTAGCTAACCTCTGATTAGTTCGTTTTTTCTCTTATTACTTCTTCACAATGACGTGAACATCTCAACAATAGTGCTTTACCTTTAAATAACATTAATGACTAAAACTATGCTTATGTGTTTGCAATACTGGCATTTGAGACCTCAGACTTGTAAGCTGAGCTGTACAAGCAGGACTTATGTAAACTTTCCAAAGGCTTTAAAAGGTGTATCTAATTATAAAAGGTTAAGTATACTGAATTTTATTTTTTTTTTTCCCTTAAGGCCACGTGGTTATGATATTATTGAGATTCCATAATGCCTCCTGCTGTGACAGACAGTCTTGACATCTGGGCAGTGGATTCACAGATTGGTGCTGATGGCTCAATATCTGTGGACTTCCTGTTGCCCACTGGAATCTACATCAACCTGGATGTCCCTCGAGATGCCACCATATCTCATATTAAACAGGTAGTGCCAAATGGGCAGTTAACTTAAACTTTAACTTCTGTTAGGTGTGAGTGCTGTTTCTGACTTCTATGTGCCTTTTGGCAAATCAAGTAGTGAATTTGAGTAGGCATAAAAATAATGTGTTGAAGGCGCATGCACAGCAGATTGACTAATAAAAATATATATGTATATGGGAGTTTGCAAGGGCTTAGGGCAGATGGCAAGGTTTGGAGACATTATTCCTTGCTGATAGTTACAGTTCAGCAGAGATTAATAGCTCTCCCTTAACACTGTATTTCTGCTCTAAATCTTTTTTCTAACACATTGGTAATACATTGTTTATTGATCTAACATTTCTCTGATTAGTGTGTCTAATTAGTATAGAAGTCATAGATTGTGCTCCTGCTTCTTCTGATGGATACCAAAGCCTGATGCTTTAAAAAGTGTCTGCCATCTCTTAAAGGTTTTGTACAAGTTAGGGCATCCCTTAAAATCTGAGGGAATATCCAAATCAAAGGGGAGAACATAAGGAAATAACCAGAGATATTAAAGAACAATCTACTGACCTTTCATCAGACAATGGCCATGTGAAGACACTTAGACAGGGCAGTGAGTGAATTACAACACCAAGTAATCTAATCCTTGAGCATAATAAATTGCTAAAAGAAAATAAAGAAGTGTGATGTCTCCTTCCATTGCATCTTCTGGTAAATAAGTATATTGTTTTTAAGTCTTATTTGGTCTGACAGTATTCACTTGTTTATAGACTTTCTTTGAATCAGTAGTAGCTTCATATAGTTTCTTGTACACCTAATTTGAAACTTTCCAGACACTGAAATATTTTTTTAGGCAGTGGACCACTTCAGAAGAAATTGAAGTGATCCGAGTTTTGTGCTATACTCAAATACTTGAAATAATTCTGATTGGAAGAATGTCATTAAAAGGGTAACCTGGGCAACATAACGGGTTAGTTGGTGAGTGAGATAATGGAATAACTGATAGTGATTTCAACTGCTAAAGAATTTAAAAAAAACAAGCATGTAAGTGACAACAATAAGGGACTTGAACTTCTTGATGGTTGTGGCACATTGAACTTAGCATGCTATAAACAGGTACTGTTGATATTTAGCTGTTTTTTCAAAGAAAAGGAATGTTGATCCTAACTACAGAGGTCTTTCCTGGAAATCACTGTATTTGAAAACAGAACAGTAATGAAGACTTTGATGGCAAACTGGATTAGCAGCTTTGCTCCCACCACGTTGCTGTGGCAAAGCATAGTTTGTGGACTCTTGGATATATAAATAGAGGACTTGAGAGCAAATATAAGGAGTTTATCTTGTACATGGAATGCTTACAATTAAAATGGGGAGGGTAAAATAGCCAATTATTTGAAGGCTGAAGAATTTTTCATTTCTATGGAATTTTCAGTTTTACCAGGGCACGCTGTGGGTGATGGACAGTGGCTGCTTTCAGTGAAAGCCAATTTCAGAGACTTCATGGCTTTGTAAATTTTGTAATCATTAAGTCACATAATAAGTACCAGTAGCTGGAAATTGAAGTTGCACAACTCAGGAGGAGAGGCAGTAATAGATTTAATCTTTTGATACCTTTGAAACTGGAATTTTTACTCAACACCAAAGATAACTGCTGGATTCAACTCTCACTCAGCTATGCAAAATACACTAGAATACGTTTCTGGCAGACAGAATTCATTGTACAAGTGTGTGAAATGTATGCAGATGTGTTCAGTTCCACAGAAGTAGTTTGGTTCAGCTGCAATTATTTGAGATGTTTTTGCCATTACATTATTGGTCCTGCAGCTCCTGTTTTGAAAGAAGCTTGAGAAACTAATCTGTAAAATGCAAACTTGTAAAATAAGGACAAAAATATTCTTGCAGATAAAGATTTGAGTAGTGTTTAGGTTGGGAGAACTTACTCTACTTACAATTTTGATTTCTGCCAAGGATTTGTACTTTACAAATAAATTTACTTTAAGCTTCTCCAAACAACGTGGGTTTTTTGTTCAGGAATTGGTTCCATAGTGAGAACTTCTTGTCTATATATTGCAATAATTACTGGAAAAAGGAAATACAGATGTGTCTCAAGGAAGAAGGATTTTGATAGGAAGCTGTAGGAATGGATGGAGGAGAGCAGCAGTTTGCTGGTTGGTGTCAAGAGCAGCTGCCTCCAAAATCAGTAAGTGCTTTGTTAACTGTGGTGACAGCCCAGGTCCTGCAACTTCACTGCAAAAAGGACTGTGCTGGGGAATCCAAGGATAAGGATCAGGATCAGGACTAGTGCTGCCCTTCTCTCATCACCTCATAGGACTTGTCCCCCATGTGTTTTTTGCCCCCGGGATATTTATCACACACGTTGCTACTTAAAAATAACCTCAAGGTGAAGACTACAAACGAGACAAAGTAGATATATAATAATAATAGAGAGAGATAAAAACGAACCAAGTTAGCAAACATGCTACTTTTTATGTTCTTTTGGGCACACAAATGGAAATGCCCTACCATATGTCCATCCTTTCTTGTTTTGTTTCATTTTCTTACCTGTTTTCATTGCAGCTGTTATGGAAGCAGGCACATGCCTATCCACTCTTCCACCTCCTCATGGAGATTGACTCTTACATGTTCTCATGTGTGAATCAGACTGCTGTACATGAAGAATTAGAGGATGAAACCCGGAGACTTTGTGATGTTAGACCCTTTCTTCCTGTCCTTAAACTAGTGACAAGGAATTGTGATCCAGGAGAAAAGTTGGATTCCAAAATAGGTGTCCTCATAGGCAAAGGTAATTGCATTTAATTTTTTTTAAAGTAAGAGTAAACTTTGTTGGTTATGAGGGTCTTTATTGGGCAGGTAAAATATATTAAAAATATATTAAAATATTTCTAAAAATTTCTCTTAAAAATTCAATATTTCCCTTTACAAATACTGATGTAGTTGGAAAGGTTTTAAATGCTCAAGGTGAAACATGAAAGTTGTTTAAAGCTACTTTCTATATTGCATTTCAGCACTATATTGTATTACTACATCATTCAAGAGAAAATTTTAGTTTGGTAGATGAGCAGAAAATTTTTATAGTTTTATTATTATTAATAAGTGAAGAAAAGCATAATCCTTAAACAGTGCTATCATAAATAGCTCAACAGTTAACTGATTACACAGAAGGAACTAGAATTATTCTGATTTTATTACACATGGTGTCTGAGTTGGTTAACAATATGATTCTTTTGTTGCTCTCAATTGTGTCACTGATTTTCATCAAACAATGAAAAGCTATTTTTAAAGGTTTCACAGTAACTTATTCTTGATGTTATGTCAGAATTTTCAGCTTTTAAATCAACTCTGCTTGGTTATACAATCCAGATTGACAGGGTCGTGTGAGGTCATACCTCTTGTTTTAAAACAATGAACCATTGTTAGGTCCCTTATAAAGACTGCAGGTTTTGTTTAGATTTCAGCAATACACTGTCTGCCTATTTGTTAGACCCCACAATGGGAACAGTTAGTCAGTTTAACCATTCAGACAGATTCTGACAGATTCTGAGAGATTCATATTTTGTGACTGAATATTTGGCTTGTTATAGCTGTGTGTGGCCCTTCCTTCTGCAGCCCCTACTCTGTACCTTAGCAGTGGGGAAAAAAGTGTTCCTGTCTGAGCTTCTGTACTTAGTGTTTTGTTCTCAAAAGGTGTTCAGTGCTTTGTGTGATTTGGACAATGTCCTTCCAAGTTCTTGGATTGGTTGAAATTTCAGTCCTGCCATTTTGATCCATTTTGATCCGAGAAGAAGATTTTCTTTTTTGACTTTTAAACACAACTAAAAAGGATGATGTCATCTTTCTGTGGGATGAAAAAAAATATTTGCAGACACTTCTTCTACTCTGTGATCTTTATGATGCATTTGCTGTGCTTTCTCTTCATTTGCTCTTGTGAGGAGAGACTTAAAACTTTCCAAACAGTATTAAAGTCAGGGTGAGCTTGGCTTTTCCATGTAATAGTACCTAAGAGATGCATTGGTTCAGTTATGTATCTTTTTGCTTGTTTGAATTCTTTCAGGTCTCCATGAGTTCGATGCCTTACAAGATCCTGAAGTGAATGACTTCCGAGCTAAAACACGGAGGATCAGTGAGGAAAAAATTCAGTCCCTTGTGGGTCTCTCCTGGATGGACTGGTTAAAACACACTTACCCACCAGAGCAGGAACCTGTTATCCCAGAGAGCTTCCAAGATAAGCTCTACAGTGGAAATCTTGTAGTGGCTGTTCATTTTGATAGCTGCCAGGTAGGAGTGGTTGTTCATCCCGCTTTGTGTCTGTTCTTATCCAGATCTGAGTTAGCATGGGACTGATGTAAATGAAATAGAATACTAACATTGTGATGTTCGCTTTAAAATGCAAATTCTATCACCAGGGTCCTTGACTCTCAAAAGAAAGTGAGAATGTGAACCTACAGTTGAGAACTGAACTTCTAAAGTCAAATTACAGTTCTACTTCTCAAGGCAAAATGCACAACTTGTATATTCTATATTATTTTACATTTGTTTAAACATAAAACATGATTCAAAGTTGTCAGGACTATTTTTGGACAACTGTTACTGTGTTGCTTCACTAGCATTCAGTTTTAAGCTCAGTTCATCAGGGATTGCTGGTGAATTCAACACACTTCCCTCTATGTGTGACTCGTTGAACATCTTTGGGGTTGGCCTGCTCATTAGATTGAGCAATGCATTTAAAAAGAAAAGAATTAGTATTCCCTTTTCTCAAAATGCACACAGACAATTAAAACACTGACACTTTTTGTTACCTTTTTGTTTTGGCTAACAAAACTGTAGCTTATTTTTAGAATAAAAGCCCCTTTCGTTTCCACCAAAAAAACCTAAAATGTTTTAGCCTCACATTTTTTGATGTTGAAGTTGCTGTGATTCTGCTTGAGCCCAGCATTCCTGTTACTCCTTTTTTCACTCTGTTCTTTTGGATAACTGTGAATGATCAGCATTGGAAACCTTAAAAATCTCACAAGTGTGTAAATATATCAGGCTTTTGACCCAGGTGCTAGATACTGATTTTCTAATGATTCAGATAATTTTATTTTCAAAACTGTGTGATTTCTAGTGCTATCTTTTTAAACTTAAAAAAAAAAATAAAATGGAAAGAGCAAATCTGCCTCTGGAAACATTAACTGTAGAGGTGCATACTAAATTTGGTCACCAGTAACACCAGCTGATGTTAGGTGCATAGGTGTATTATAACAAAACCTTTTACAGTCCTCTTTGGCTTAGTAGAGAACTTGTAGTTGTCCAGTAGTGAGAGTATCTGTGTGTTTGTCAGCTTTTGATTAAAATACTGCATATATATGCATATGCTGACAGTACAGAAGCAGTGCAAAAGTTCATGCTGGTGCAGAATGTATTTGCCTGCCACTATAATAGCTTAGGCTGCTGACATTTCAAATGTTTCAAATGCTTCTGCTGCCAGCTCTGACCTTCAGAACTATTAACAGTTCAAATCTGAGCTGTTTTTTAGAGCAGTAAACTCTGTTCCAGACCTTACTACTTGTACTGAGCACTGGAATCATCCTAGGAGATTGTTGTGGTCTTTTAATTCTTTCAACTGTAAGAGTGAGAAAGAGAAAATTCTTTTTGTCTAGAAGGTGTGGGTGAGCTATAAGAGCTCCCTGGTTATCTCTGGAGCAAGAGAGGCTGATCCTCATTTCTGTGATGTATGTATCAAATCCTACAATTGGGAAGGAAGGCAGCTGCCAGAGAGCACCAGCTTTCTGGGAAGAAAGAGTGTTATTCCTTGTCTACCCACTGCTAGGAGAAAGCCTTCACAGTGTGGCAGCTTTCTGAAAGGGGGAAGCTGTGGTGAACCATGCAGAAACTGAGAAAATACAGAATTAATTTAGCATGACTTTACAGAGTTTGTTTTTTTCATTAGGGCAGCCTGGCTTCTTAACAGTAAGTGTCTTTATATATACAGCACAATGCAAAAGAATGTAAGCCAGACAACACTTCGCATTTGTTAATAACTGGGTTTAGGATGCTTACATCTTCAGAAATGTGTGTGTGTGTGTGTGTGTGTGTGTGTGTAAATAAAAAATAATAATTAAAAAAAAAACAAACCAAAAATACAACAAAAACTCAGAATTCCCTGAATCAGCCTTTGCAAACAAGCCTGTGCAGAGCATAATGTGATGGATTAAGGGAAATGAAAGATTTCACAGATCTTTTACATTAGGAACTTGAAATGAATATAAACATTTTTTTTTTTACTTACAAAAGAAAGTAATTTCTTCCCTAATCTTTTTAGAATACATTGAAATTAGAGTTACTTTGGAAATACACAAATAGCCTCTAAAGGTTTGATTAAAAAAATTCTTAGAAAATGCAGAGTCTTTGCATGTTGTATTCAGAGTGCTACAGGGGTTGACTGCTACTCCTCTTTTCTGCTCTCCTCATGGTTTGATGGTGGTTTTGTACATTAATCACGTTAACAGTTTCTTCTGCTTTATTACTTGAAGTTTTCTTTTTCTTCTGAGTACAGTGATGCTTAGAAAGAGGATAGATTGCTAGTGGCCACAAAGAAGAAAAATTAGCACATCTAGTACTGCTAAATACCTTGGAATGTGTGCATGATTTATTGTTCCCTCAGTCACATTCCAAAAGCAAGCTTCTGGATCAGTACACTGCTCTAGAAGTCTTTAAATCACTGTTGAATCAAAAAGATAAAGGTCTGTGTTCTTAAAAGTACTTCTGGTAATATAAAAGTTTGGGATCTGATATTTTGCATCTTTTAGGGTGATTATTATTGTAATTGCCCTAAAGATATAGACATTAACTGTTAAATAGACTGGTTTTAGCAGTTATTATTTCTACTCTATTTTATTATGTATGCTACAATTTAAACCTTGTACATCTGACTACAACAAGTTTGACATTCAGTATTCCTGCTTGTGTTTTGTTAGGATGTATTTAGTTTCCAGGTGTCTCCTAACATAAATCCCATCAAGCTGAATGAGCTGGCAATCCGAAAACGTTTGACTATCCATGGAAAAGAAGATGAGGAAGTTGATCCTGCTGACTATGTGCTGCAAGTTAGTGGAAGGCTGGAATACGTTTTTGGTGATCACCCGTTAATTCAGTTCCAGGTACATAAAATTTTTTGGAACTTGGTGCAACAATTCTCTGCTGCCTTGGCCAAAGGTGCTCCCTGTCCCCTTGGATGGTCAGCTGTGCTGAACAGTAACACCTTGTCTTCATGTCTGCAGCCCTCTCCAATTGTAAAATACATGTGCACCCTTCCCTTTGTATCTTTGTAATGAATTATTTGTTTCTTTGATTTCAAAGTTGCTGTAGAAACACTCTGCTAGCTGGTAACAACTGTTTTCCGTGGGCTTTTAGTACATCCGCAACTGCGTGATGAACAGGACTCTCCCTCAGCTGACTCTGGTCGAGTGTTGCACCATCAAGAAGATGTGTGAGCAGGAGATGATTGCCATAGAAGCTGCCATAAACCGAAAATCATCCAACCTTCCTCTTCCTCTGCCACCAAAAAAAACAAGAGCAACAACTGTAAGTTCATATGGGGAATGTCTAATACCCGAAAGGAACCCAGGAAATATAAATCCTGGGATTTGTGCTATGGCTGCTGTTTGCCAGTGTAGGTCACCTGGATATATTCAAAGCCTCCTGTTGCTTGTGAGATTTACCTCAGAAATAGCAGACCTTGAGGCTTCTTGGAAATTTCTTACCTTCCCTCACCTCATCCATCCTCCTTCTCCTGTTCTGCCACCCATTTTCCCCCCTTTCCATTGCTATTGATTTTACTTTAAATCACAACCCAGAAGAGTGGGTAATAATCTGTTACCAACAGCTGGAGAAATTGTTGCAGAGAACCTGGGTTCTCCAGCTTTGTTGGAGCTCCTCTGGCTTGGGCAGCAGTGCTCTGGGATCTCTGTATCAGCCCAGATATCATACGTGGTGCTGCCACTGCAATTTTTGCCACAATAGGCATTTAACTTTCTTATAATCTGGTGCTTCCTTTATTACCATTCCTTTATGGCCTTACAGCACAGTTATATTTTATGTTCTGTCACTCTAAGAAATGTGGACAGATCTTTGCTCTATTACACACTCTGTAGTTATTCAGAATGAACAATAAATTTGAAGGGTTATTCTGAACTGTCAGAAGTAGTATGTGATGTACGTTCTCCTCCCCGGCCCCCTTTCAGCTGAGTTTTTACTTTGTCTCCTTGTAGTTATTGATGACCAACTTATCCATTAAGATTTCAAATCTGTATTTTTAAAAGTGCATTTGTGTTTGTATTTATGACTTGCTTAAAATGTGCAGCTTATAAAATAAGTCTCAATGTTACACTGATGAAGAATGAACTTGTCTCTGTTTCCCTTCTCAGAGTGTATGGGATATTTCCAACCCTTTCAAGATTATTCTGTTAAAGGGTAATAAACTAAATACAGAAGAAAATGCCAAAGTAAGTAACTATGTCTAGTATCAGAAGAAATTCTGTTCATCACTTTAATGATTTTCAATGTTAAGTGAACTCAAAATCATACAGGTTTCAATTCAGCAGAAGTATAGGCATTTTTAGTTATTCCCAATGACCTTGGTAGCATTGGTTGAAAATCCAGCTTTACTGTCAAAGTATTCCTTTATTATCTGGAGTTCAATATGTGCATTAGAACATTGCAATAATTGTGACAGAATGACATGAATGTTTATATAGTACTTAATTTTTTAAAAGATGGTATCTGTAAAGTACTGATATTGATGTGAAATAGGCTTATTTAAAATAGACTGTTGTAAACACGTGACACAGATTAAATATTAAATGTTTTTCAGTGGAACATGAGGGGTTTTGTAGTCCTAAATATCTGTGTCTAAACATGGACTGTATGCTTCTATACAATCTGTCTTTTATTTTCTAAACATGAGGAACACAAAGAAAGAAAGCTGTAATACCACTTCCTGTAAAAATGTACATGACTGGGCTACTGACTGTTGTACAGACCACAAGTTAACACATGGGAATTTATTGCAAAACTACTCTAAGGCCTTACAAGACCAATTCCTGTGAGATAGAACAACATTATTTTCCTTTATTTTGTTTAGCAATCAATAGATTGTATAACCAGTTATGTAGAGAAGGAAGAGATCCAATTAGCCACTGATATTTGCTGTTCTGATGCTTTATTCAGGATACTTGGTGCATTTGTTTCATTCAAAGCTACTGTTACAACCTCCTTGTAAATTAGCAATCCTATATTTTACTACATAGCAAAATGAGCCATAATTATATTTTACTCCCTGAGACACTGTGATTGTGGAAATGCATCCCTGCAAAACTAGATGTTTCCCTCTTCTCTGTCTAAACCATTATTTAGTTAGTTCTAATATTTTCTTATCTCTGCATTCTGCAAACTCTCAAGTTTTTAAAAGAAAAGAAAGGGAAAAAAGAAGGTGAATTCTGGAAGCAATATAGCTATCAGGTTTTTCTAGGTGTATTTTCCATGCTTTAAAAAGTGAGTTTTGGTTAATTTGAGTATGTTTTTAGAGGAAAAAGAAAATACTTTGATTATAAGAAACAGGAAAAGTTGTCAATTCTTTTCTATTAGCGCCTGTGGGCACCATCTGAATATTATTTAGTGTTTTGAATGCTTTCTAATATTGAAAACTTAGAAGTCCTGTACTTACCCAAGAACAAGAATGCACAGAGCAGCCCTGCAAACTTGTGCATGTTTCCCTGTGTTGTCTGTCTACACTGTTATGAAATTGTCACTACTGAGAACTCATTTGTTTTCTAGTCCTGATTCTAAGGCTGTTTAATTCACTGCCATTGTTCATTTATGCCCACTGTGCTTTGGATCAAGCCAATATTCATCCCTTTTTGCTGAATCCACCACCAAGGTTCACAAATGCAGTGTTTGTGGTGGGAAACAAAACATTTGTCAGATGGGTAGCACAGCAGTAATGTGAGCTTGGTTGAGTACGTTCACCTAGAGCACAAGTGACCTCATTCATCTGTCTAACACCCCGTTTCCCAAATGCATGACATTTGAAATTGCTTGTCTTTTTATGTTGTTCTTTGTCTGCACCGTTGCTACACACAGTTTCATTAGTAAAAGGGGAGTGTCAGAATGCAAAGGAAAAAAATTTGGACCCAAGCCTTTACATTAACAGGATTGGAAATTGTAGAATTAGAAAGGTGAATTATATTTTTTAATCCAAAACCTGTATCAAATTTGAAACATCTGTCTTTCCCTTGCAGTGCTCAGAAATAATATGATAGTTTAGAAGAAATGTTGGGAAGGTTGATTAGGAGCATTGGGAACCTGAGACATCAGATCACTTTCACACATTTAACTGTAACATTGAGAACTTCTCTTAGGTGTTGACCAAAGGATTACACTTGTGGGTTTCTATCTCACACTGGTATTTTTGGAAGGCCACCTGAAAGAAGTTGGCATATTTCACTCTGCAGTTTTCTGTGTAGGTATATTATTAAATAGAAATGCATTGACCTGTAATGTGTTTCATTTCAGTGCCAATAGCTCCAGCTTCTTTAGTTACTTGTTCTTCTGCTTTCCTGATCCTTATTTTCATCCTTCAAGCTACCTGGTTTTGTTGGTTTTTGGGTGCTAAAGATGAAACAATTCCTGGAAATCATTGTCATTGTTATTACAGGTGATTTCTGATGTTGGAGTCAGCAGTGTTCCCTCTGTAGATTTTTGTAAACAGTTTAAGTAAAAAATGATTTCTTTTTAAGCTGGAAAAACCCCCAAGCTTTTCTCATTTTGAAGCACAAATTGATTCTACCGGGAGACTTGAATTTGTATTCAGGAAATTAATCTTAAATTTTTCATTCTGTTTAGTTGTTTGTTGAAATTCATATATGTACGTTCTGTATAAGATCGTATGGAGAACTCTGTAGGTTCTGTGATAAGCTTAATTTTTTTTATTTCTTTATGGCAGGTTCATGTTAGGGCTGGTCTTTTCCATGGTACAGAGCTCCTTTGTAAAACTACTGTAAGCACAGAAATATCTGGGAGAAGTGACTATGTTTGGAATGAAGAGCTGGAGTTTGAAATCAATGTCTGTGATCTGCCAAGGATGGCAAGGCTCTGCTTTGCAGTTTATGCTGTAATGGATAAGATGAAAACTAAGAAGTCCACCAAGGCAATGAATCCTTCCAAATACCAAACAATTAGGAAAGCAGGAAAAGTGGTAATTATTTAATTTTTTTTTTCTTGAGTGACCTCTGAGTTATATTGAAATGAACATTCAGAAATTTTTCCTTGTCCTCACTTAAGTGTTCAGGAACAAAACTAAAATAAAAAGTTAAAAAGAGCCTATGTATTAAGAATTGCACATCTTGGTACGAAAAAGCTTTTGATACTTCTCAGACATTGAAAAAGGCATAAAAATGTCAGTTGTAAGTCAGTTGTCACATAGCTGTTTAAATAGTTGTATTTTAAAAGGTCAGTTTTATTCTGAGCTGTAGATGAGTTATGATTGGGAAAAGATGAAACAAATTAGCATTAGGCTTACATTCAGGGAAAGGCTCACATTCAGGGCAATGGGTGTTTTTACACTGGCAAAGTGATGCCCTTAAAATTAAGTCTTTATTGTCCTCAGTGGTACTGGAGTACATGCTGAAAGCTAAGCATGTGATCAACTGCTTTTCCAAAAGATATCACTATTTGAAAAAAAAAAAAAAAGAGCCACCCTCTCAATTTTATTTATATTGTAGTGTTTGCTTTGTAATAGTATTTGCTGGCATCTGAGTTTCCATGTAAAATTAATTTCCTTTAACAGCATTATCCTGTAGCCTGGGTAAATACCATGGTGTTTGATTATAAAGGACACTTGAAGAATGGAGAACTGGTACTGCACAGCTGGTCATCATTTCCTGGTAAAGTCTAACTTTTAAGATTTGGGCCTTAAGTACTGGAGAATGTAGTATCAAGTAGTAGAATATCTACTGTATGCATGTCCCATTCCCCTGTAATAGTGTCTTTACTGCTTGTATTTTTTTATATGGACAAATACATAGCATCTTAATCTCTTTCAAGAAAGTATTGTTTATCAGGAAAGAGGAAGAGCAAGAGTCTGCTTGGAAGTAGTATTCTAAAAGTTTTATCTATTATGGAAGGAAAACCACATAAAAATATATGCATGTTTATATCTAGTGTTACTTGTTTTTGAGGAGCAGTTTAGGTTTCATTTGGTCCCCTGTGCTGTACATCCTAAAATAAATAGATAAATGATAGTGTATGTGGCAATATTTGCATCAGCAGAAACTGTGAATTAGAATTTTGTCTTCTTCCCTGATACTCAATTTGATTAGTGAGTGTCTGAAACCTCCATGTCACTCTTCATTCCATCCCAAGAAACCCTGTATCAGCTTTGCTGTAGTGCTGAAAGAAAACTGGCTTAAAACTCTTCCTCAATACTATTTGATACAAAGGCAGTGTGTGTCCTGGTTTGCAGAAGCTGCAGATCTTCCTGGGATTTGTTTCACTATAGGGATATCTCAGCTTCCCTTGACTGTGATGTTTACTTTGGAAAGGGAAAACCAGTTTCTCATTGGCTGATAATCCAACATTTGGGAATGTAGGAGGTAATTTATGCTGGAAATACAGAGCACTATACTAAAAGTGCTGTGCTGCAGAACATGCTTCTGTCTGTAGTACACGTTAAGAGACTTCTTACTGCATCCTTGCCTTTCAGAGGTTTAAAATTTTAATTCATGCCTGGCCTGTAATATCAATTGTTCTATCAATGTTTCAGATGAACTTGAAGAAATGTTGAATCCCATGGGAACCGTCCAGACTAACCCTTACACTGAAAATGCAACAGCTTTGCACATTAGATTTCAGGAATATTCCAAACAGCCTATTAATTACCCTCCCTTTGATAAGGTAAGCTATGACCTAAAGAGCAGTCATGAAAGTTTGTGTAAATAGCTGTTACTTCTTTCCTTTCAACACTGCCTTTTCCAGTGAATTCCCCTCTTCCTACCCTTTAGTCAATACACTGCAGTTTTTTAAACTTGGACCGTGTGAGTGGCATTGCTCTGACTTCAGGGTCTATTTTGAAGTTTATACTCTTAAAAGTGGTCTGTACATAGTCTTTTGAGGGTCAAAAGCATAATCAGTTTCCCATATGTATGATTTAACAAAAGGCTAAATTTATCTGCTATTCTGGAAACCTTCAAACTGTGTTTGCCTGTGATCTATAAAGATGTGTTCTTTCTTTGTACAAATGTATGTTACCCACTCCTTGGGACACTGCTTTATGAGCTCAAGTCCTCTAAAGGATAAATAGACTCTTAATACTGTGTGAAAAGGGACTTCTGAAGGTCTGCTCTTGAACTAAATCCACTGAAGTTGCCCTGCAGTTTTCCACAGATGTGACTGTCTGTCTAGAAAGAAAGTGTATATTTGGAATACATATGGTACTGTCTGAAGGGTGAATGCTAGACAGAAAGTTGTTCACAAACTAGCAAATAAAGCTAAGACAAGTAATAAAATAAGTTTAAAACCAGACAGCTAATGATGCTCTATAAAAACAACGTTTGACTCATAGATACATTAGTCTGAATTTTGGTTTTGGGAAGGTCAATAACCACTTAGAGAAAAAGGCCTTTTTGCACCTTTTGGGAGCCATGAACAAAAAGACTGAAACCACCAAACTCTATCAGCTTGATCAAAGGGGGATTTGGGGTTTAAGGTTCATTAAAATGAAATCAAGTAACAGGAAAGGTTTTTTGGGTTGATTTTGGGTTGATTTTTTCCCCCCATCCTTGTCAGTACTTCTTTTATTAAAACAACATTGGAAGTGCAGTAAGAGCTAAACCAGTACTGACTAATTGCTGCCTTATTTATGGCTGACCAGTTGACTCTTCACAGTGGACATATTTTAGTCAGCTTTGGTATTGGTTTATTTGTAGTACTTTAAGTTTTTTGCTCATTACACTATATGTATTTGATTTCTAAAGAGAAAAAAACTGTGCTTTGATGTGCATATTACAGTGAGGTTAGGTAAAAATGTGTTTCTTTTGTAATCACATATAGTGCCAGTTTAGTGATGTTAAGATGATGTCTAATGGGCTTCACCATCCCATGCAACTCAACTTCAGGTGAAGGTTCTGTTGAATCAGGAGTAACATTGTAGCTGCTTCAATTACATCAGCCAAGAGTCTGTTTCTCGAAATGGTCTTAGCTGAGACTTGCTTGCTGCTTCTAATTTTCCCAGTGTTATTGCTTGGTTTTGCCAAGAAAATGGAGAATTGGGTGCCACATATTTATTCTAGGAAGTATAATGTGCAAAACTAAATGAAACTGTTCAATCATATCATCAACCTACCTGCACAGCAAGTTTGGGGCTGAGGGAGCAGAAGTGCCTGGACCATTGATAAGAAGCTGTTGTGTGAGCCAAGGGCTGGTTAATGACCACTGCTGCTGGCACACTTGGGGTTCACTTGAACAAAACTGGACTTGCAAAGACTTTCAAAGTTTATTTGCAGACTGGGAAGCATGGGGAGGCAAGCATCAAACATAGAATTAGGACATTGTGGTTTTGTTTATGCATGTTTTCACACACAGTATGTAAACAAGCTTTGTGGCTGAGTAGCAGATGTAATACACGATAATAATAAGAGGTTCATACAGAGAAAGAAGAAATAAAACAAGTTAGTATACCTTTTTGAGGGTTTTAGCTGCTGGGTATTTATGCTCTGATTATTGTAGTCTTTTGTTGTTTCTCACATTACCTGAGTGAAGACAGAACAAGTCTTGCTGAACCTGTGTCTGGGGATGCTGTTGTAATCCTGGGTGATGGGAGAGGCAGAGCTCTGAGGGAAAGGAGATGGTGTGATTCTTTAGACATGTTTCTTAACTGAGATTTCATTTTATGATTCGTTCCTCAAAGCAGCAGCATCTGACAACTGTAGACAGACATACCTACAGTTAGGTTAGACAGCCAACTGGACCAGTTCACCTGGTCTAATTGGCTCAGGCAGTCACCATCCTAACACCTGTCCAGGGTTGCAGTAGTGGGCAGAACACTGTTTGAAGAACTGTATTTACAGCTACACTTAATTATCATCGTGGTTTATTACATGAACTTCAAAAAACAAGATAGAACGTTCAAAAGGCCAAAAACATTAAAAAGAGTAACTCAGAGCTGAGCTTTTGGGGAAATGTTGCTTTGCTGTTAACAAAGGTAGCAGTCCTTGTTCTGAGGGTTGCTGTGTAATAACTGATGCTGAGAGTTTGTGGGTGGAATATTCGCTGTATTGTTACATGAGTTCTTGTTGGAAGATGGTTTGTCCTGGTGTTACATGAGGGAAGATCCCATATCTAGAGAAGTACCTGGAAACACTAACTGAGATCATGTGGGCAATCTGAGAAGGTGGTGAAGGGACTGAGGCTGTGAACTCATACTGGAATGGAGAGCTAGAAGTATGGGGGTGTGGAAACAGTGCCCTTGAAAACAGCAGAAGTAGAGATGAGAAAGCAAAGGATAACTTAGAGCTGAGGAATTGGTTTGCTGCACTGAAAAATGAGGAGGAAATACAAACAAAAAGGAAAGCAAGGTGCCATCAGAAAGACTGTTTAGCTCAGGAGTGCTGAAGAAGAAAAAAATGGAGGTAATCATGAGCACTGCTATTCCTGATCTCCCTAGTCCTGCAGATTAGAAAAGGGGCACACCATACTGTACCACTGTATATACAAAAGAATAGTGTTGTAACTACATAAAAGATAGCAAAATTTCCTTATCTACTTTTGGGTTTAAATCTAATGTATTTAAAAACAACTTTTTGCAGATACTTGAAAAGGCAGCTGAGATTGCAAGAAACAGTGACAATGCTGCAATGGCGGTGAGCATCATCTAAAGACTATTTTAAAATTAATTTTCTGGGGGTTTTTGGCTCTTCTATATCAGTCTGGAAATAAAGTCTGCAGCTCAAATAAAGCTGACTGCTTTCTTATATAATTCACTTGATGAACTGCCTTAAAATTCATATATATATCTGCTTTTTCCAATATATTCCGGGCTTGGCTATATTTTGTTAAAAAGCTTTACATACTCTATGGGTTTGGAACACAGCTAAGACTTACATTAGATCTGGAAAACAAGTTAGGATTAGAAGACAAAAATATGTGTTTGTCTACTTGGCAAATATACTTTCTTTTGGTTATTATTGGAAAAGTGTGGGGTTTTTTTGCTTTTAATTAAAAGAAATAAATATGCATATATCTATTAAATTTCTTCATTTGAAAAACAAAAGAAGAAATATGCATCCTAATGAAAATTCTCCATGTTGGAGTTGGAAAACAGAAATATTGCCATCTAGTGTCATTAATTCTAAAGTTTAGTTGCTTTTTTAGAAACTGCTGCACACTGAATTTGGAATCTGTTAGTTGCAGTGCTTACAGCTTAGGAAATCTGAATGAAAGGCACATTAGTCATTCCCCTCTGCTCCGTGAGTTTTATCTGATGTTCCTCCTGCTGTGGAATTGCTGATATTTGAGCTAAAGTATAAGAATCTTACTGAATTTTTGACAACATTGTACCTTTCTCATTTTCTAGGGTCGAGGTGGTAAGAAGTTTTATGTTGTGCTAAAAGAAATAATGGAAAGAGATCCTTTGTCTCAGCTTTGTGAAAATGAAATGGATCTCATTTGGACTTTGCGATATGACTGTCGTGAAAATTTCCCACAATCATTGCCCAAACTGCTGCTCTCTTTAAAATGGAACAAACTTGAAGATGTTGCTCAGGTAAGGGAAAAGACAACAATGGTGGGCGAAAACGCTGGAGTCAAATCATCAGTAAATAGGATTTTGTTCCATTTTAAAATGGTTCTGTGTGTACCTTCCATGGCCTGGACACGTAAGAAAGAACTCTGAAAAAAAAATAATCCAACAAACGAAAACCAAACCACAAAATGCATTTCAGAAGTCACAGAATCATAGAATCAACTGGGTTGGAAAAGACCTCTGAAATCATCAAGTCCAACCCTTGATCCAACACTGCCATGGCACTGATGCCACATCCAGTCTCATCTTAAAAACATTCAGGGACGGAGAATCCACCACTTCCCTGGGCAGCCCATTCCAATGGCTGATTACTGTCTCTGTAAAAAATGTCTTCCTAATATCCAACCTAAACCTCCCCTGGCACAACTTGAGACCATGCCCTCTTGTCTTACTGATAGCTGCTTGGGAGAAGAGACCAACCCCCACTGGCTACAACTTCCTTTCAGGGAGTTGTAGAGAGTGAGGAGGTCTCCCCTGAGCCTCCTCTTCTCCAGGCTGAACAACCCCAGCTCCCTCAGCCTCTCCTCATAGGACTTGTGCTCAAGTCCCTTCCCCAACCTCGTTGCTCTTCTCTGCACCTGCTCCAGCACCTCAGTGTCCTTCCTGAACTGAGGGGCCCAGAGCTGGACGTAGCACTCCAGGTGTGACCTCACACCCTGGACCTGTTGGTCACACTATTCCTGATACAGGCCAGGATGCCATTGGCCTTCTTGGCCACCTGGGCACAGTGCTGGCTCCTGTTCAGCTTCCTGTCAATCCAAACTCCCAGGTCCCTCTCTGTCTGGCTGCTCTCCAGCCACTCTGTCCCCAGCCTGTAGCACTGCAGGGGGTTGTTGTGGCCAAAGTGCAGGACCCGGCACTTGGCCTTGTTGAACCTCATCCCGTTGGAATCAGCCCAACTCTCCAACCTATCCAGGTCCCTCTGCAGAGCCCTCCTGCCTTCCTGCTGATCGACACTCCCCCCCAGCTTAGTGTCATCTGCAAATTTGCTGATGGTGCACTGAATCCCCTCATCCAGATCATCAATAAAGATATTAAACAGGACTGGGCCCAATACTGATCCCTGGGGGACACCACTAGTGACCAGATCGCAACTGGATGCAGCCCCGTTCACCAGCACTCTCTGGGCCCGGCCCTCCAGCCAGTTCCTAACCCAGCACAGAGTGCCCCTGTCCAAGCCAAGGGCTACCAGCTTTTTCAGGAGTGTGCTGTGGGAGACGGTGTCAAAGGCCTTGCTGAAGTCCAGGTAGACCACATCCACAGCCTTCCCCTCATCCACCAGGCGGGTCACCTGATCATAAAAGGAGATCAGGTTGGTCAGACAGGACCTGCCCTTCCTAAACCCGTGCTGGCTGGGTCTGATCCCTTGTCCATCCCGTAGGTGCTGTGTGATTGCACTGAGGATGATCTGCTCCATAACCTTCCCAGGCACTGAGGTCAGGCTGATGGGCCTGTGGTTTCCCGGGTCCTCCTTGCAGCCCTTTTTGTGGACTGGCGTGACATTCTCCAACTTCCAATCATCTGGGATCTCCCCAGTGAGCCAGGACTGTTGGTAAATGATGGAGAGCAGCTTGGCGAGCTCTTCTGCCAGCTCCCTCAGCACCCCGGGGTAGATCCCATCTGATCCCACAGACTTGTGAGGATCCAAGTGGCTCAGCAGGTCACTAACTGTTCCCTCCTGGATTACAGGGGGACTATTCAGCTTCTTATCTCTGTCTGCCAGAGGTCAGATGTCCTGAGGACAAAGCAGATTTCAGCCATTATTAAAAAAAAATCCACTTATTTTTGGCAAAGCGACACCATCCTTAGTGAGAACTAGAGAAAAGACAGCTGATTTCTGAAATATATGAAATAACTGGAATAAAAATAATGGCCTGTGCTTAACTGTATTGTCTTTCACAGTGAATTTGTCTTGTTAGAAAGAAACTGTTGTTATTTCTTTATAGAAAAAAATATTGATATCCCAAGACAAATTTGAGATTTCTCTGAACCTCTCAATTGTTGCTAGGAATTGCAGTTCCTTGTTTTCTCCTGGCTTGTCAGGAGTTGCAAACCATGTGAGAGAATTAGGCGGTGCCTCGTGTGCAACATTTTACCATGTCTCATAGTGCAGAGAAATTTTAAGAACTCAGAACATGTTTTGAAATGTGAAATTTCTTTACAAATGAGATGTACTCGGAAGCTGTTCAGTTACTGCTCTGCTGCCAAAGCAGGTGAGGGCATTCCATGGTGCCTCTGTTTCCTTTTGTCCAAATACAACAAGTGCTTCTATCTCCTCTCAGCTGCACTTTGGAGCAGCACAGCTGGATGTGGAACTGGTTGGGCTGCACTTCTCTCTTACTAAAGTTCCAAGGCATCATGAGAGCAGAGCCGTAGGGGTTTGGGGAACTTTCTTGGCTGTGTTGTGGGTTATTTAGATCTTGCTCCCTCTCAGCTCATATCACTTAACATTTTCTCATTATAACAACAATAATTTAAGCAAAGGGAGGAGATCTGTACTTTCAAATAACCTTCACAGTAAATGTACACTCTGTAGACTGTGACTTTCACAATTCATTGCCTGATACATGAGGCATGTAGGGCCACTTGGGCTCATCAGACTATTTCAGGTTCTCCATTCGATTCGATCATTCAGTATTAACAAAGTATTTCTATATTCTTGTTGGTTCTGCACCTGGTTTAAAGTAGGTTGTCTAGAAATTATGATAACTTGCAGAGTTTCTTACTGCATGTTCATAGCTGCTGCTTGCATTTCCAACATCTGTCTTGTGTGTTAAGTATCTGATCAGTGTTAGTGTTAGAGTTTCAGTGCCCGTGTTCTGCTGTGTGACTGTTGATGGCTGCAGTCCTCAACATCAGGACTGGCATTGTTATCCCTTGTTGGGCTATGGATTGAATAGATTTTGGAGTGTATTTTTCTGTGGGAATACAACATCTATGTTTAAAAACACCTTTAGTTTAATTTTATATCAGTATGAATTGTGTGGCCACTGGCTTTGCACTGTGACTGATCTCTACCCGTTTCTTGTCTTCTGAATTTCACAAAACTGGCCCCATGGTTAACCAGTGTTATGAACACACCTGTTAAATGTCAGCTGAGACTATGAGCTCAAATGTGTTTGTCATACTTGAACTGGAAGCATTAGTTGATATGTGACATATATTAGAAACAGGGAATTTTCACTGTTGTTTTGAAATTGTTACTAAATCAGGAAGAAAACAAGATCTTAATCATTTAGATTTTATAAGTTGCTATTTAAATATGAAATAATATGTGTTATCTAATTTGTAGGAGAGGGTATTTTTATTACAAATTATGTGACTCATTCCTACAGAAAGAAAAATCTTGTGCTGTTGATACACTGCATTTATATATTCAAGTTTGTTTATTTTGAGTAATAGTGAACTGTTTCAGTCATACAACTATATATATATTATTAAAAATACACTTTCAGCAGGGAGTTTCATTACAATGCAATAAAACCAGTTTATTTTGTGAGACTTCTGGATGTTCTTGGTTGTCCAAAATGATGCACTAGTGTATTCTGTAATGTTTTCCAGCACATTATATTGCATAGAGATTTTTTAATAAATATCTAAGCTGAATCATGCTTTTCACAATTTAAGCTTATTACTATTCACAATGAATGTGTGGAAAAGCTCCATCAGTTGAGGTGGTCAAATAATTTTGCTATAGATTTCTTTCAACAAAAAACTACCTTTTTTTTTCTTCTAGTAGAAAACTTTTGCCATTACCAAAGTTGTTATATATTTATGAGAGTATTTACAAAACTTTGTCTAATTTTTATTGACAGTGTTTCTTAAACATACTTATCTGGGGTTACCTAATTTTTGTTTATTGTGCATTGTGTCTATGTGTGAAGAAGCAGGTTTTGCAGACTAAAAATAATCCGGATCATTTTAAGGAGTAAGAAACTGAATCAGAAGTGGGTCCATTTACCCCAAATTGTTTCTCTCCTTTCCACCAAACCTCCATAGCAGTTGGTAACCATCTTCTGTTGGTATGAATACTTCTATGGGCAGTTATACCCATCTGTGTTCTTAAATGGCTCCTTTACCTGTAACCTAACAGTCTTCTTTTTAAAACAGCTTCAGGCTCTCCTTCAGATCTGGCCCAAGCTGCTGCCCAGAGAAGCTTTGGAGCTGTTGGATTTCAATTACCCAGATCAGTATGTCAGGGAATATGCAGTGGGTTGTTTAAAGCAGATGAGGTGAGTATGTTGTATTACTTTACCATCTGAGGATTTCTGGGGTGGAAAACTGCATTCAGTTTGTTTACAGGAAAAAAAATAACCTGGAGAGGAAAGAGTTAAACACTGCCTACCATGAATAGGTGGCCAAATAAAGAAGATAAATTTCTAGATAGGGACATTGACAGCCAAATAAAACCTTTTTATTCTGACATCTCATAGTCAACAACGATTATTTTCCGTGTTGCAAAGTGTACCTTTGTCCAAGAAAGGGACGAACACACACAACCCTCTCTGGGACAAAGAGAGAGTGAGATACTGTGAGAACTTTTTAAAAACAAAGGGAGAAATATTACAGTAGTCAAATCCTGTAAGACCTAAGTCCAACCATGTCACACTCTGTGTCAGGGATTGGCTGCATCACAAAATAGGAATGTAAGCTGTAACATATAATAAATAATGAGAGAATTACTGATGTGTTTGTTCTTCACAGGAGCCTTCTCTCTCTGCAGTTCTTCCTTTATTGCATTTCATTCTGCTCTCCACTGTAACCTAGGGCAAGACTTGTGTAACATTATCATTACTGCATATTTCCTGTCCTTGAATTCTGAATTCTCTGTGGTGAATAGTTTAATGATTAATTTTTTAATGGTCAAGGCTAGACTTTTGGGGTAAGAAAAAATAAATTATCTGGACTTCTTTCAAATGCAAACAAGCAGTTTTAGCTGCCGGGCTATCCTAATAATACCAAATTGCTATGTCTGGAATTATTTCCATCTAGCAGTTGCACTAAGATGTGTATTATCCTTCTCCATGTGATTGAAAAATTGGGGAACACTCTTGCTATTGAAACCAATCTGTTATTGTTGGATTTTTCGTATGCATCTGAATTTCTGGAGTATCATTAATCTTACTAACTGCCTTGATGTATCTCATTCTAGTGATGAAGAGCTCTCTCAGTATCTTCTCCAACTCGTGCAAGTCTTGAAGTATGAGCCCTTTCTGGATTGTGCACTCTCCAGGTTTCTCTTGGAAAGAGCACTCGCCAATAGGAGAATAGGACAGATGTTGTTCTGGCATCTGAGGTAGGAGTTCTTCCCTTTTGTCTGTCTGAAATTGCTGAGCCTGATTGGACTTTCAAATTTGATTTCTTGAGGATTTTGCTGAATGTGCCATTTTCATAGTGTTCTACAAGTCCTCTTTATGTTTCTTTATCTTTGGCATTTAGAGATCGGAGCAAGTCTATCATTAAATAAAGCGATTTGTAATCTACCACATGATGAAAGAATTGCAACAAAATAAAAGTAGTTTTGTGTGTCATTTCTACTTTTGCTGAGCAGTTTCATGAATGGCAGAAGCCTTGCAGAATGGACTATAGGTTTATTCTGGCTCCGAAGCACAATTTATTTTAATATTTCTAACTAAAAAGAGCAAGTACTACATGAAGATGTTTTGGAGGATAATTAACTCTGGTATAAGGTTCAGTGGTTTGATTCAATGTGTTCCTCTTTGGGCAAATTTGGGCTTTTCCCTTACAAAAATTTGGGAACACGTGGTTTAACATCAGCCCCAATTGTCAGGATCATCTTCTGTGACTTATCAGTACTGCTCTGCGTAAAAGGGGGTCCTGAAACAGGTATTCAATTGCTACCTCTAAAGATTAACACCACTGCCTCCAGAGCAGTCCTGGACCTTGCAACAAGTGGCATGTATCAAACCTAGCCTGTCTTCATAGTCTTCAGCACAGAAGTGTTCTGCTATTTCTTAAGAATTCTGGATTTTTGTTTTATCTACATGTCCATGATGTGGTTTTATGTTTGCTTTGGGGTTTTTTAATGACTGGAAGAACACAGATCTGTAAGTGCCATGGTCTGACAAGAAGCCTTTCTCCTCACAGGTCAGAGGTTCACATCCCTGCTGTCTCAGTGCAGTTTGGTTTGATTCTGGAAGCTTACTGCAGAGGAAGTGTTGCTCACATGAAAGTGCTTGCTAAACAGGTATGGGCTCCCCTTCTCCTGGCAGGCTTGACTTCTCTTAGCTTGTAACTGATACTCATTCCATTGTTCCTTTGGGGCATATTGGTTACCTTGACAAAGTCCATCTGCTGGGAATGGGGGAGTGAACGGAGCATGTGTGACACAGAGAATTAAAAGGGCTAAATGGATGATGAAGCTGCCTCCCTGGCACAGAGGACAGCCAGTGCTGTGGGGCCTCAGAGGTAGCGAGCTGGTTTTATAGTGTTCCAAGATGTGAGAGGTGCCTCCAGCAGTGTGGATGTATTCTGGGTACAACAGCAGACTCTGTGGATTGTTAACTGAAGAAGGCCTTCTGTGCACTTGACCTTTTTTGCCTCAGTAAAGGCAGCTTGTTCTAAATTTTACTTAGATGACTCCAGGACTACTTCCTGCAGCTTTGGCTTTTGTTAAAGGGAGATGCAAAACCCCTTAAAGTTGTAGTATAGTGTAGTGCTCCCTGGAAATAGAGGTGTTGAAGTAACCCAAATACTCATTTTAGTGTTAATATAGATGTGCCATTTCCAGAGGGGAAAAAAAGAAAAAAAAAAGAGAGAGAGATGTTTGCTTTTAAATGCCCTAAAAAGCATGAGAGGTTTGCTTTTAAAAACACTAATAAGTCTATCAGCAGATTATTAAGAGACACGAATCATGTTTGAAGTCTCTAATGCAGTTTTAGTGAGTTAATTTAGATTGTGACCATAAAAATATTTGAAAAATGATCTCTCTTGGAGTTAATGTATTTATTGTATCGGGTCACAAGGACTCACTCAGTGGATGACTGACTGGTGAGCGGCATTTGTCTGCATTAAAACTATCCTTTGGGAGGCATTTGGAACAGGAATGTTCTGCTGTGCTCTTTATTGCTGCAGCTCACAGGGCATGGAAGAGACCATCTTTTACATATGTGTGCTTGTTAGCATTGTCAGAATCATAAAAAGATTAGGTAGTGAAATGCTTTAAGCAATAGATGTAAGGTCAGTAAAGTTTTTGTGCACTTTACAGGAAGCAAATGTCAGTACAATCAAAGAAAGGGCAAAAAAATTCCCAACTGTGCAAACACGGAAGAAATTCAAAGTAGAAATACTTCAAAAAGTTCCTGTTTGTACAACACAGGTTCCATTTTGTTCCCCTCTCACTGATGTTTGTACAGCTCCTAGAATAGTGGAAAAGCAGAGGGCTTTTGGTTTTGACAGATGGCTGACCTGGCAGGTCTCCACTGCCCAGTTTTATAATCAAACTGCATACAATTTCCACAGCATCCTGCCTGACAGGGTTCAGTCTGTGGGAGGGGTAAGTTTTGACTCAGCACCTTGTAAGTTAGACTGAAGCTTCCTTGTATAGAAATCAGCTTTCATAATTATTACCCTGGTGCTGTTTGCTGGAGAATCTCTGTATTGCTGAGGACATTGACTGTGGCTGGTGCAAACACAGCTGGTTGTTATAAGAACTGTTTTGTATTTGGCCAACAAGTTGTTTAGCTGTAGAAATTGTATTTGTTGTATGTGCTGTCTAGGTTTCTTACCAGAGGGCTTTGCTTTGTCAGTGTTGTACATTTACAACAGTAGTTTTCTTAGAAATTATGTACCAGTAGAAAACTTTCCAAAACAGAATGGAAAGAAAAAGTTAAACTGCTTGTATTACTGCAAATATTACCTTGACTTTTTACACATTTTTAGCTTAAAAATACTGTTTAGTTGAGATGCTATGATTTGGAGCACCTTAGTCGATTTGAGCTTTTGCCTTATGCCTGACTTCAGCAGCATTTTAATGACAAACTTTTTAGACTGAGCTGTGACAATTGTCTGCAAGTGGTCACGTGGCCACATCCTTTTGGGTGCAACTGAACATGAACAATGAAGAATCTGCATCCACAGCTCCTCTCAAGTAGTGTCTGATTTTGTTAGAAATATGAAGCAATCAGTGTTTGTGTTGACTCATGTATGGATAGAGGCACCTATGTTATGTGCTTGGTTGAATTAGTATTTGTATTTTGAAGAAGGAATTTGTGTTGATGTATCATACATTAAAATGCCCCATTCATTTTTTTGGAAATGTTAAGTCATGCTTTTAAAAGTGACTCAAAGCTTAGGGGCTTTCATCCCATCAGTGTCTCTGCTAATTATGAAAATGGTATTTCTGGAACGTGAGTGACTTAATTGCCATCTATTATTTCCATTTTTAAAAAGCTGGAGAATTATTTAATACATTGTTTTGTTTTCAAATGGGATTTTGCACTGTATTATATGTCAAATCAGAGCAATAACTCTTAAAGATAAAATGTCTCTTTCAGGTGGAAGCCCTTAATAAAATGAAGACTTTAAATAGTCTAATTAAGCTGAATGCCATGAAGCAAAGCAAAGCAAAAGGAAAAGATGCCATGCATACATGTTTGAAACAAAATGCTTACCGAGAAGCACTTTCTGACCTTCAGTCTCCTCTGAATCCTTCTGTTATACTTTCAGAACTGCAGTGAGTAAAGAATGAGTGAATACAATTTCACTGTAGCTTTTGCATGGAATCAGTAGAGCAGGAACTTCCTCTGGCTGTGTTGTTCAGCTGATGTGCTGTCATGGGGAGCTTTTCCTATGGTGAGGGGTCTGCTGGGAATCTTCCTAAGGTTAAGATACCAGTTAAGTTAGAAGATATTTGTGATCCACCATGAAACTCAATATTCTCTTAACTGATCCATTACCATAGCTAAACATATTTAAATATAAACCTCAAAGTGCATTAGACTGCATTCCTTCCGTTTATAACAATAAGCACAGAAGTCACTAAAACTTTTCACAGCACTTGAAGTCTGAAAATTGATGGGAAGGAATATAAAGAAAACTATTTTCTCTGAAAGTGAGGATGCTTGATTTAAGCACTAGAGATGTGTATACCAATCAAATACAGTCCATCTATAATATGTCCACAGCTTGATAAGTGCTCATAGCATAGCTGCAGAATGAATGCTGAGAGAGCATTTAGGTATTTCCAAACTGGAAGTCTGTGTTCTGGCATGTTCTGATCCATGGTTAGACCTTTTCAATTGAATTATTTGACTAAAACTTCTGTTGTATTTTCTTCTAGTGTTGAGAAGTGTAGATACATGGATTCTAAAATGAAGCCTCTGTGGATAGTATACAACAACAAAATGTTTGGAGGAGATCTTGTAGGCATCATCTTTAAAAATGGTGATGGTAAGTAATGCTAAAAACTTTAAATTTTTCCTTTTCCTTTTCATTGCCATGCTTGCACTTAAGCTGTGTTGCTGTGTTTTGCCATAATGTAAAGGTGGATTACTCTAACACTGGTAAACATTCAGCATCTTCTTCTGACTGAGTTTCAGAGTACAGGCATGGCCAGTCACGATGATGTAATTATGGTTAATGCCACTTTAACCCTTAGGCTCGAGGAGTGTTTTTAGATACCTTTTCCTGAGGGCCTTATAAACTTCAGAAAGTTTGTTTGCAACACAGTGAGAACCTGAAGCAGCAGTTTCACCCTTTGGTTACAGATCTCCGACAGGACATGTTGACGCTCCAGATTTTGCGTTTGATGGACATCCTTTGGAAAGAAGCTGGTCTGGATCTCCGGTAAGGATCTTTGGAGGGCTAGTTTATTTGGGTAGAGAGTCTACTTTTAGAAGTAAAGCTTTCCTGGTTTTAAGTACTTTCCCTACTGCCCCCTTTCTAAACATCTGTACGGATGCCCAAAGGTTTCAGTTGTCACAGCCAAGGCAAACCTTCTCTCCTTCCTGCTCTGATCAGCCCCCTTATGGCTGTTCACACTGACACGGTCACTGTGAGCACCTTCAGTGTACATGCTGAATCCCACTTTGCATGCTTTTGTTGATAAAACACTATTTTTGGACCAGAAATATCTTTGTGTTTTTCAAAGTCTCTTGCAAAGCAGCTTTCTTACCTTCATATGCTTGCCGAGGTAAGCATTACTTCTTTGTAGGAATATCAGAGTATCCCAAAGAGAAACAGGATCAGGCATTCTTCCATGTTATCATACAACCCTCTAGTAAATGTGGAACTTTTCCACCCAAAGTTATGCACCAGTTTTAGGTAATATGATTATCAAATTCTAATTAGTCTTTAGAAAAGTAGTCCTAAAGAAGGCACTGGGTGTCACATTATTATAAACCATTTGGAGGTCATAAATTCAATTTTATATGTCTGTGAAAGGGCTGTGTTTAATTTTTCAGTGTGTTTTTTTTGTAATTCTAGAAGTATTTATTTAAATATTATCTGAAATACTTATTTTAGTTTCTTTGAGCTCATTTCAAATGTTTTATGGTTCAAGCATAACAGTGGGAGCTACATAAGGCACTTAACATCAGCACAGAGAAGTGAAATTATAAACTTGTTACTTGTTTGCTTATAGAAAGGTAGGAATGTGAATTACAAACTGTTTCTGGAAATGTACATTTGTGAGGTGGCTGAGTATGTGTCAAGTTGAACACTGACTTGAGGAAAACTTAGATAATTTGTCATTATAAATAGACTCTGAGGAGACCAATCCATCATTTAGGGGCAAGGACAGCTTCTGGCAGCTGTGGAACTCCAGATGAGGCATCCTCTGGCTGCTGCCTTCCCAGAATATTAGTTTGTGATGCCAGCCTGGGCCACACACTGTGCCTAGCAAACAGGAACAGTGATTAGAGTCATCAAATATGCTTCTCCTGACAAAGGCATTTTTTTTAAACTTGGCAAAGGAAAACCAAAAAGTAGCTCTGATGTCCAAGTTTTTTCTTAAAACTCTGAGAAGAAAAAAAAGTAGAAAGGGGAAGTTCCTAGTGAGAATTGAAGTTCTATATTTGGCCTCTTCCATTTATTTGCTTAACTGGGCTTGTTTTTGCTTGGGTATGAGTCATGATCTCAGGCAGAAAAATAGTGTCAGTAGAGCTGCTTTCCTGAAAAATAGTGTCATATGCCCGTACCAATGCTTCTTGCCCTGCATTGTCCTTGGAGGCTTTAGTTTCCCTGAAGGTGTTCATTCCATTTGTGGATACGTAATGGATTTTGCACTTGTCAACTTTTCTCCACTACAGAAAGTTTGATAACTCCGTCCACGTAAAATCAGGGCTTCTTACTTGTGTCACTGGTGTCAGGGCAGAAGCACTTGCTGTTTGCCTCTCCTCATCAGTCATGTTTTGCCACAAGCAAATTGTACAACTTCATGAAACGTGGATCAAATGGCAACCAATCCACTGCCATCGAGGAGTTTGGGACATGATCAGTTCCCTTTTAATTGCACTGTGATCCACAGTAGTTTAGTAGTGATTTAAAATTAAATCTTAGCTCAGTCTGTGTCTAAGGCAAGCACGATATTCACAATGGGATTTCTCTTCTCTAGAGAAGAACACCGAATATATATTGATTTTGAGATCTGCAAAGCTGAAGGAGGGGAAGTGTTTGTTTGTTTGTTTAACTGTCAACTAATGTGTCTCAGGGGTAAACTGGCCTTTTGCACGTGTGTGTTGTGCTGCCTGGGTTCCTGTGTGTGAGGTCTGACTGAACAACACAGCCAGGGCAGGGTTAGTAAGGAATAGGAGATCTGTTTGTGCAGGAGAATGCAGCAGTGCTCCAGTAGGTCCTGAGCTGGCACTGGGTGGACTGTGCACGCACAGCTGAGTAAAACCTGAGGTGCAGATTGATCTGCTTCCCAGTACAGAGCCAGCCATGAGCACCCCAGATAAACACTGCTCTGACATTCAGAGGAGTCTGGCTCAGGGTCAGTTCACCTTAAACCTCAGTCAGTCAAACAGCAGAGAGAAATGAAAATACCAAAAAAGCATATTTTTTTGTTAATTCCCACACGTTTTCATTTCTAAGACAGACTATCACCTGAAAATTGAGCAGGAAATAGTTGGCCTAAGACATTAGTAAGTATGTGCAGCCAAACTTCCTCAGGTTCTTCTGTGGTTTCTTTCTAGTTGTTTCTTGTACTTTAAATGTAGGCAGGTTAGGGAACAAACTTGTTAAGTTAAACAGTAGAGTCTGCATTTGCAGAATGACAAATGAAACTTCGAGACAGAAAAACTTTCAAACCCCCTGAAAAGTTACAACTCCTCAAGTTACACATTCTGCCTGTGAAGTCCTGTATGGGCATACTCACAGTAGATTACACAGCTTATTCTGCTATTTCCATGAGGAACGTTAAACTATTACAAATCCATGTCACAGCAGAGGAGCATAACATGTCTTCCCAGGGATGCTGTGGGGTCTGGGGTGTTGCACCTCTTAAGAAAGTAATCCTTGCATAAGTGTTTCAACTGCTTTACTTGTATTAGAGCAGCAAAGGTGTGTTAAGGGAAAAACTAGTAAAGTAACAGAGCAACAGAAAATTCTGAATTTCTGGAGTTTGATCTATGTTGACTCACTTTTGCTGTGGTAAATTGTCATACAAGTATTTAATACTTGGTTACTTTTCTGGATGTTCTCCAAAGTACTTTTTTGTTTCATGCCTGTTTATTGTGGGGTTTCATTTTCATCTCCCTTATGATTGAGGTCTGATGTTATGTGGATGTGTATGAATGAAATCAGAATTCGCACAAATGCTGAAAATGTATTTGTTACAACTACAAGGGATGTCATCTTTTTTAAACTATTGGACCTGAAGTTACAGAGAATATGTTGATAAATTACCAGAATTTGGTGTGTATTTGGAAGGATACTGCTTTGGAGAATTAAACTTTTGAAAAAAAGAACAGTTTTAAAGGAGTGGAGAGAAAATTTTCTGTCCTGCTCAGGACTGCAGTATTGATCTGTCCATGGATTTCACTGGCTTTAAAAAGCAGGGAGTGTATCCTGCTGGCAGATGTTGAAGTCAGAAAGACCAGGATGAGATGGAAAGGGCCCAGAGGATTTGTCCCTAACTTGACTCCTGTCAAACCGTCTCTCTGACAAGGATGTTTTTTCCTCCAGTTATAAGCACACAGCCCTCAAGGGGCTGAAGGCTTTCATCATTGCTTGCTTTTGAAGGGGAAGTTGCTGGACCTGTGCCCAGTTAAGCTGCAAGTAGGGTGGGTTGAAATGCCATGGAAGAAGGCCAGCGTGCACTTTAACCTGGCAATATTTGGCTCACATTTGTCATGTCGTGATAAGGATGGGCTGTGCTTCCTTGTGTCGTGGACGCTGCCGTTGGGTGGTTACAGACACCATTCTGTTCATTGTGAGACCTACTGGGCTGGAACTGGGACATGGATCAGAATAGAAATGGGAAGAAGGTTCCAAGTCTGCACTTCTTTTGTTGTTTTGAAGTTGAGTGTTCTCGAAATACCCTGTTGAATCTGGTTTGCTTTGTTGCCAGTAGAGAAGAGTCCCAGACTATGTAGTTACTGCAGCTTCTGCTGTTTCAGTTGTGTGTTATCCCTGAGGTAGAGAAACTGCTCAGTTTCTTCATAGCTATTATGGCAAAAAATGTGATTAATTTTGTATGGAATTTTATTTATTTTCTGTCTATGGCTTGGGATAACAGGCTGTGTCAGTTAGGAGATGAGGTTCTGCTTTGTAGCAATGAAATTTAATATCTATATATAAATAAAAGTGACAGCTCCACCAGCAGTACTTTTTTTTCATATATATATATATATATATACACATACATACATACATACATATAGATATATATATGTACATGTATATGTATGTATATATGCACACACATCAATTTTAATATGTCCTGCAGTTGTTTTATACAGCTCTGTAAGTTAGTGAGTGCTAGTCTATAGCTTGTGTACTGCAGTTAGATTTTTGTGGGCATCTGTTCTCTTATACCTGGATTCACAACCACAATTGAGATAATATTCTTCACCTGAGATGCCTGGCACGAGAACAGACACCTCAATTTGGGATGCAGTGCCTTTGAAGAGTTTGCTATAAGCTTCCATTGCTCACACTGAGCTCCCATCCCATGGGGAGTTGGCATTCTGTTTAGCTTTTTGAGCATCTAGAGTGAGAAAACACTTATCTGTTTAGACACATCTCTCCTTAGTTGGTATCCTTAGCTGTGTCTTATTGTAATGCAGTGATGTTGTTGGAGATATTTTTACTAGTCACAGTATATGAATGCACAGGTATGTTCTTAGATACCAGGCAAGTTGAGATGTATTCTTGTTTTTCATTGGGTTTCTATGCTTAAATTTTGTAAGAGTTGGGAAACATTTTATATGTTTATATTTAGAAGGATTTCTAGCATTTTAATTTGAAATAGGAAGAAGAGGAGAAAGGGTAAGATCCTTTTTTTTCCGTTTACAGAAGTGATTTATCTGGAATGAGGAGGAGTGTGTTGGTGTCTGCCTGGGCAGGAATTAACAAATGCAAACATCGGGCTCCCTCTGTGGGTCGTCCCGTGAAAGTACAAGTAACTGGGAAAAATTAGGCTTCCTAAAATTTCTTTTTTTTTTACATATATGTACATAATAGGAAAAATCAATGTTTTAAATGTATTGCTGGTATTTTACCTTCACAAGCAATTCGTGTATGTTGACGTTTGAGAGCTTTACTGTTCAAATGAGTGTGAGTATTCAGCCCTCTCAGAAAATCGATACACTAAAGAAACATGTTGCTATATCTGATTTTAACGTGATTCTGTGTTTCCTTTCAGGATATTGCCGTATGGCTGTTTGGCGACTGGAGATCACTCTGGCCTTATTGAGGCTGTTTCTAGTTCAGAAACCATTGCTGACATTCAGTTAAATAGCAGCAATGTTGCTGCAGCTGCTGCCTTCAACAAGGACGCGCTCCTGAACTGGCTGAAGGAATACAATTTAGGGTAATTTCTACAGTTATTTTCTCAGCTATAGTATGAGCTACAAAATGCCTCTTAAGTTTCTCTTTTAATGTTGAGAGAGGTATGGTTCTTCTGGCAGGTTTGTTGCTAATTATTTTTATATTATGTCAAATTCTGACTCGGATTCCTGGCATTTGCAGCATTTTCACTGCATGTTGTTGAGTTATACTAGATTTGGCAAAATGAACAAACGTGGGTCTCAAGTCTTGATCTCGTTGCCTTTTTTCTTGCCTATTCTCTACAGCTACTTTTACAGTATTTTTTTTCAAGTAAGCCTGGTTTTGCAGCATCCTAATGGACTTGTGGTTTATACAAGCAAAAATCCTACTTGGGATCAAGGCATGACATGAATTACCAATAGTGTGAATTAATATTGTTTGTCTTTGTGGTTACAGAGATGACTTGGATCGAGCCATTGAAGAATTTACTCTGTCTTGTGCTGGCTACTGTGTAGCTACTTATGTATTGGGAATTGGTGACAGACACAGTGACAACATCATGGTCAGAAAAAACGGGCAGGTAAAAATCCTTTCCCTGGGCAGAATAACAGTGTGCAAGAATTGTCTTGAGAACTTGTAATTTCTTTGATTTCTTGGTGAAATTAAATTCACACATGGTTAGAAGTTTTGCCTTTGTTCACTGAGAATTGAAGAAAGCTTCAAGAAGAGGAAATGTAATGCTGGTGGAAGGACAGACCAGTGCCTATTCAATAAGCAATTCTATATCAAGAGAGGCTGTTCTGTAGAGCTTTTTCAGAACACTCAAAAGGTCTGTTAACGGTTCAGATTCATTGAATAAAAGTAATCTTAGAGTGTCTTGCAAAATACCATCCTTAAAAATTTTGCATTTTGGAGCAGTGCAGTTTCCCTGAAGTGACAGCTCAGCCCTGCAGAAATGTTCAGTGTGGAACGCAGTACCAGCACAATGCTGTGTACTGAGCACCTGGGTGAGCTCTTAGACATGTATTTTCTTGCTTTGTACTGTAAAACTTGTCTGATTTACTTGAAATTATTCTGCCTATAAAACTAGTAAAGGTTATAAAAGTAAGAGTTTTACAGACATTTGCAGTATTCATTTAAGTTTGTACCTACTGGAAGAAAGCTGAAATGCCCTTATCTTTGGTTCTAAAATGGGAGAACTGCCACAGGTTCCTTGAGATTAACTTAATTCTGCTGGCTTTGCCTCTGTCTTTATGTGGGAAGCCCTTGGATATGATGATGATGAGCCTTGTGGGCTCATCCTTGCGCTCATTTTTCTGGGTGATATTGCCAGCGAGACATCTAGTGGCAGACAGCAGCACTGTAAACCTCAGATAATATTTTGCACACTGATTTGCTGCAGTGGCCACTCATAAGAGCGTGGAAATTATCACTGACTTTAAATCTTGAAATGTTTTCAAACTAACCCCAAGGGTTGAAACCATAGGCTGTGGAGAGTCGCATTAGGAGTTATAACTATTCGTAATACCAGCATCCTGCAGAGATATTAGAAAAGTGACATATTTCACTGGAGAAATTAACTTCCAATTCTGTTTCTTTTTTTAGCTCTTTCACATAGATTTTGGGCATATTCTTGGAAACTTTAAGTCCAAGTTTGGAATTAAAAGGGAACGGGTACCTTTCATACTCACCTACGATTTCATTCATGTTATTCAACAAGGAAAAACAGGGAACACTGAAAAATTTGGTCGGTGAGTGTTACTTTGATCTCTTTGTAACCAAGATGATCTCTGGTGATAGTTTCCAGCACGGCAGGAACCTATCTGGGTATGGTTTGCACATTTGCACTTGTGTGGTGTCCTAACATGCATTTACTGTCCTGTCTGCTGCTCTACATGAGCTAGAACGTACATACAGAGTATTTCATAACCAGAAGCTGCACCTCTGCAGTGGGAAGATGCAGTTCTACCTCCCACAGCAGGAGGTGGCAGGTTTTGCTGGGCTCGTTTTTTTTGCCTTCGGCAGCACTGGGCACTAGGCGAGGGTGCCACAGACTGTTGTTCAGGTGAGGTGAAGCTTTGGCCTTAGGAACAGGCTCCCTTTTGCCCTTCTTGTCCATCAGTGCACACTCAGGGTGCTACCCCATCCTGACCTTGCTTGGACAGGCATGGAGCCATGTGCTCATAATCCAGACGATAGAGATTAGGGACAGGTTGGGTTGATATCAAGGGACTGCTATAGAGCTTTTGTTTTTCCACTGTAGGTCCACTCAATAGGATCATGAGGGAATTTCACCTACCAAATTCTCAGGAGATGGGACACTGGCATATTCTTTCTGAAGAACAGCTGGTGGTCTTTTGTGCTGATGTTTTAAGGGCTTGTTGCAGAGCCACAGGATATGTCTGTGAGAATGCATTAAAGGTTCTGCAGACATCTCTGTCCTTTCTGTTCCTGTGTTCCTACAATATGTGTGCTAGACCAGATAACGAATTTTGGAAATTGTTACATACCTTTGTCCTCTGTGGAATTTCTCACATGTTGTGTTCATTGCATGTTGGACACAAAGGTTCCGGCAGTATTGTGAAGAAGCCTACTTGATCCTGCGGAAACACGGGAACCTATTTATTACACTCTTTGCACTGATGTTGACTGCAGGGCTTCCAGAGCTGACCTCTGTCAAGGACATCCAGTATCTCAAGGTAAAGTAAGATTTACAGCTCAGCAGGACTTCGCATTTTTCCAGGATGTGAATTTTTGATTCCAAGATTAATACGTTTTAATTGTTTTGCATTTCTGCCAAGATTTCCACACAGTCCTCAAAGCTTTCTTTTTCAGCTCTATAGAACAAGGTCTATAGTCAGTCCTAGTGCTCAAAGGAAACTGTTCCTTTCATGAGTTCAGGATCCCTGCATCTTAAATGTAGTCTTCTCAGGGGTGTATCCATCTTGGCTCATACACAAGCATAGACCCATAAAGGTGAAAATCAATTGCTTAATTCTTTTTCAGTTTTATCTTTAAACCCAGAAAGTACCACTGATGGTACACTGATGGCTCAACGAAAAGGTGAAAAAGTGTCAAAACAGGACTAACCAGGATGTGGTTTGTGTTGAAAGATGACAGAGGTTTTAACTGTGTTTTTTAAAATTCCTAACAGTACTTGTTTTCTTGTTGTCTTAGGACTCTCTCGCCTTAGGGAAGAGTGAGGAAGAAGCACTAAAACAATTTAAGCAAAAGTTTGATGAAGCACTCCGGGAAAGTTGGACTACTAAAGTGAACTGGATGGCTCACACTGTTAGAAAAGATTACAGATCCTAGAAGACTTCTGCATTTGCACTAAGCTGAAGGTTAGCTTGATAAGTGTTTTTAGAGGGTATCTGTCCTATGGACCAACAAAACTTCAAGAAGCGTTTGGATAACGCTCTCAGGCTCACAAGCAACAAAAAGAAATGGACTGAAATAATTCCTGAGTCTTTTGCACTCTGCTTCTGAATGCTTGATTCCAAGACTGTCTCTAGAAACAGTGAACATCCTGGATAATCAGTTCCTGCTGACTTTGCACGCTGAGAGCTACTAGGCATTTTTAAAAATTCTTTGGTACTTTATGGAGGTGTAAATATTTGTTTTTATACGTTAGAGTCATGTACTCTAACATACTCGGGAGGGTTGGAGACCTCTGACTGAACTGTTCTTTGTTTAAAGTTGGGACTTGAAGAGTAAATTTTTTTATATCCTAATCTGGCTAAAAATGACCATATTGTATATATTTTTCATAAGACCTCTGCCCTACTGGCACAGATGCATTAATTCTACTGTAAATAGCAACCACGATATCACTGTACTGCAGGGAGCTGCCCCACGTCTCGTGCTGCTGCTGAAGGAAGGGTAGATGTCTGTAGGGTGGGGGGAGGACAGGGACGTCTTTGGGAATGATGCAGCATCCAAATGATCAGGGTTGCGCAATTTTGTTCCTCTGACATAACACACACAAAAGAAGCCCTTCAGAATCAGGAAGGTTAAGCCAATTCCAAATGTGCCTGAGAATGCCTCGTTGTAATGGTCTCCCACTCAGCCCCTGGGGCTTTGCCCTCAGCACCTTGAGAGGCACATTTGGTTCAGGTTCAGCAAGAAGCTTCTTACAGCCTTACACTGAAATTTGTATCTCAGATTAGTTGCTCCCTGCAAAATGTACTGACTTATGGAAGGGACACTTTCATTAATATACTACACAAAGTGATTTTTAGAGCCTGCATACCAAAAACCCCAGAACACCAATGCGAAGTCACTGATCTTTTCTTACTGTATTTATTAAAAGCTTGCAGTAATGTTGCTTTACCAAGATATGTATGTTGAAGATGGTTACTGAAGAAACTGGATTTGTTTTAATTTATTTAGTGAGGTACCAGGCTTTTAGGTGCTTAAATGGAGAGCAAATTTGTTACGTGCAATAGGGAACTGCTGGTTCAAAGATGTAACATACTGTTTCTGAACATCAGCAAGAGAAATTTTAACTACTGCTTGTTCTCCGAGGAACACTGGTAGCTCTTGATTCTTGTTGACATTTGAAAGAGAATTAAACATATATATTTACCTTTTGAATAAACAGTTGTTCTGCATAGAAATGTGGTTTATGTAGGAATTTAGGTAAAGGTGCTTTTACTTTGTTGAGAGTGATTTATTTTTGTTGGTTTGGGGTTTCCTTGTTTCTTTTAAAGGTCAAGAACCTAACTGGAGCCAAGGTGGCATTCTTGTATAGGGCTTTGATTCTCTTGTCCCTCACCCTTTGGGCTTATCTATCTGAAAATCTTCTGCTTCTAGAATATTGTAAAAGTAACAAGTGGTTTGTGGTTTGGTTTTGTTGGGTTTGATTTTATTTTTATACAATATAGTAGCATTAAAAGTGCCATTTCCCCTGGTTTATATATATATATATATATATGTATGTATGTATATATATATATAGTACAGCAGATGGCAGGAAGGCTAAAAAGAAACTACATTGCAGGTGATAACTCTGAAAAAAGTAATTTCATCCTCGGCTAATTCACAGCATGTAAATTTGCATAAGTAACTGTTCTGGGACACATTGTATTTTTCTGTGAAATAGAGTACTCAGACATCTCTGCTATGTTGTCTTGTTGAGGGAGACATAACCTTTCCCAGAAGTTTGAGATGAAGTTGGCAAGTTCACCTTTGCTGCTTGGGGCTGGTGTGTATGGTATCTGAGAGGAGGAAGCGTGATGGCATCCTTATATCCATAGCTGGAAAGGCAAGTCAGTTCTGTATTCCACCCCAGCCTTCTTGTGGGACTTGGAACAAATCATTCAAGTCTGTGCCTCAGACTCACTCCTATTGCTATTGGCAAAACTGGAGGTAGGAGCCTTGACCTCCAGGTCCAAGAACACCTTCCCTCAAGCACCACCAGGATATTGCACAGAATAAAGTTGTTTTGTGTTGTGAGGTTTTTTTAGATGTGATTTTTGATGCAGGTTATAAAAGTACTTGAGATAAGCAATAGGATTTCCTCACCATCTTCCTTGAGGAAGGTATTTAGAGATTATTAAGAAATACTACTTCTGCTCAGTATTTGTGTTGGTTAATAGCCCTTGAACGGGCTGTGTTGTGTTTGGTTGTCTTTGCCTTTGCTACGCTTACTCTTGGCAATGAATTAGTAAGAACGGGGAGAGGAAGTTAGAGGCCTGTTAAATGGTCTGGTTTTGTGTTTGGCAGCAAAGACAATGCATTTTCCTCATATAAATTGATCTTGGTCTTCAAATAGCTGAGAAGATAGCACATCTCAGAGGAAAGCCTTCCAGGCTGACATCTCAGGGGTGAACCTGACGGGAAGCAGTGTTTATAGGGTCACCGAGGTTAATTTTGTGATACCTTCATGTTAAGTTCTGAGTGGAGTACTGGTTTGCTGAATTGTATTAGCAAATAGATCACCACTTTCCCTGGTTTTCATCATATTTGCTACAGCCTGTGGTATACAGACTTTCATTCAGAAAACAAACAAATAAATAAATAACTGCTTTGTGAAAAGTTGGAAGAGATAGTCTGTCCTTCGCATTTTGTCATCCAAGAGGAAAAGACTGGAATTTTGTCACATCATTCTATTGCTTATTTCTGTACTTACCTCCCAATACCCAGCTGCAGTATTGAAATGGTAAGTTCGTTTGGGCTGAGTGAGATCATATTATTTTAGACCATTTACAGTATTCAGAAGGCATCAAATGGTCAGATTATAATATGAGAGGTTAAAGATGTTTGTAACAGTAAGGAGAAACATCACCTTTTTAAATGTGGAAGCTTTGGAAAGGATATAGCTTTGTGCAGCTGTAGAAAAGAAATATAAGGTACAACTTTGATATCAAACATCTTCAGTTCAGATGGTCTCATGTTATGGTAATTACTTTTCTCCAGATCTACTTCTAGTCTGCTCTGTACATGTCAACTGAAAGAATTACTTTTCTTTCTCAAGGCCTTCTTTGTATCTGGCAGAGGGGAAAGCTACCTAGGCTGCTTTAAAAAACAAAACTGAAATTGGGTATATGAAGTGTATATATTGTATTAATTTATTCTGGTTTTCTTTTGATTGTATGAGTACTCTATGAGTTTGCTTTCTTTACCTTGAATCATTTGATTTGTGAACAAATGGTGACAACTGCTGCTTTTATACTCCTGCTTGTCCTGTGTTGGATTTCCAGGGAAAGAGCTCCCACGGATTTGCCCCTCACCAGTGGAGTTGCTTCCTTTCCCTTTTGTGCTTGTATCAGTTGTGTTGGCAGGGGTGTGTTGATTGTCAAGTCACTCACATTCTAGTGAATGCCTTTGATGGAGCCCATTTGTGTGTATTTAATATAATAGAGTCCAACGTTCCTCTTAAATTTCCTCAAACTATTGGAATCAGATAACTAAGGAGTACAGGCTCTTAATAACCAATATGTTAGGCCATGATCATAGCTTTATTCTTTAGGAATGATTTCAAGCCTAAATCTTTTAAGTATGTAATCAGTATTTCTATTATAATTCTTTCACAATATGTTGTATTAATATAATTATGTGTCTTGATCCGGCTTTAAAATCTAAAACTGAAAGCCTGTGCTCACATAACATGTTCCAGTTTTTGGCAAGTTTTCTTGAAATAATTTTAAAAAGTACTTGTCTGGCATAAGAGCTGAGGGGTGGAGCTGTCCTGATGGACGAGTGTCAGTGGGTGGTGCCATAGAGGTGCCAGAGCTCCCTGGCTCTAGGATTTCACAGTTTGCAGGGGCCTGTGGGGTTTTTGGAGACAAATGTGCCTCGTTGTGCCATGGCTGGCGAGATCAAAGTCAGGCTAAGCTCAAGGTAGTGGCTTTATTGCCTGATCTCAATACCACACACATAAACTTGTGTATGACAGGAACAAACATGGTCCCACAGTACCAGGCAGATCTCTGAAGCAAATTCTGGTAGCCAGCCCAGGAAAGGTGCAGTAATTTAACAGCTACTGAGAAAACAAGTACCATATTAGCTCCTGCTACCTCAGCACATAATAGAAATGTTGTAGTTGTTCTTCCCAAGCTTTACTTCATGACTGATAGAGGAGAAGAATGGTGCTTCTGCAGTGCTGATCAGGGAAATGATTTACCCTACCCGTGTTACCAGCTGTCCTTCAAACAGGAGAGGAAAACAGCATTAACTGTGAGGGAAGTGAGGAGAAGAGAAAGTTGCTCCCTAAAATGAGCTGGGTTTGCACATTGCTATTACTTAGATGCCTTTCCAGACTAATAGCCCCCATGAGGAGCTTTGCTGTGTGTCCTCCAGCAAGCCACAAAGGAAATCCCATCAGGCAGATGCTGATAGAACTTTGCTTGTTCTATCCCTTCTGGAACACTTGGCTAAAAGCCACTGTAGTGGACTGTCAGATTTAAAATAATGCTGCTGTGATGAGCTAGTCCTTCATCCTTTCAGTCTGTCACCTTGCTCTTCCTCAGGTGACTATCTGGAGACATTTCCTCTGGATTCCTTGATGAAGAGGGATGGGGATGAATAGATATTTCTAAAGTACTGGAATGGCTTGTTCTTGGGAAAGCTGTGAAGGATCACAGCTTAAGAATAGCAGTCACGGGGAAACGTAAAAGGTTAATTCTGGTTTGCCAGGCATTGCTTGGCTTTTATGAAGCAAATGAGCGGAAGCTACAATCAAGCACCATGGAAACATGGTTTCTGAGGGATTAAGGCCCTTGTAGCACAAGGATCTTCGTAAGATCTAATTTCTGGCTTTAGAAGTCTGTGTTTGGACAGGAAGTCTGGGCACTTGCTAGAAGGACACAGAACCAGTGAAGTCTGGGCAGAGGGGTTCATTCCTGGTAGCGGTTCATTCCTATTTGTAAATCCTGCCTAAGGTTTTCTCCTACCTATGGTACCTAATGTGCTTTGCCCTTTGGGCTTTGCACAGCTCAGTCTAGTTTCTGAAATGGTCTCGGTCTCTTGCCTAAGGAGCATTGTTTGACATTCCATAAAGGGAGCTAAGCAGTATTGTTCAAGATACTCTGGAGCACAGGAATGTTGTATATGTGGCTCTGAATTCCTCCTGTTGAAATTGTTTTCTGAGGAGGTGGAAACAAAACACAAGAATGGATGACATAGCTCAGTCAAAGTACTCCCTAGGGATAGAAAAAAAAATCAGGATTCCAGTCCCCTTACCAAACATTCATTGGAACAAAAATGGAACAGCTCCAAAAGGGGAGCAGGAAGGACACAGAGAGCCCTTAGGAAAAGGAATAATGAAACAAGTCCAGACTTCCCAGCCTGTGTTCTATCTGCTTGGCTAAATAAAAGAACCTTTAATATCAACAGCTATGGGACACTAAGTCTGTTTAACCTGTTACCAACCAAAGAGTGAGGAATTCATCCTGCATATAGAGTTGGCCAGTTGCCATAGGAGGAAAAGATTCATGCTGCTAAACTTGGGATAACCTGTTCCAGAGGCTACTTCCTCCTTTCACCTGTACTTAAGAATTCCTTAAAGATAAATAGTCTTGTGTATGCCTGGACCTTAATGCCACCCACCCCTACCATTGTGTATTGGCCTGTTATTTGGAGCTGCACTACACAGTTTTAAGAACTGCTTAAAAACTACAGTTTTGGGTTTAAGAACCCGAAGAAAGCTTAAATACTTTGAGAGTTGTGATCCTTGTTGCTTCTTTTAAGGCAAGATGCTGAATCATAAGAGAGGTGTTGAAAGCCTGTGAAAGGTCAGAAATTCTAGCAAGGTGTTTGGATGTGATCTGCAATCCTTGTGGCCTTTAGAAAGCCCCCTTCCCCCATCAAGTGCATACCCGAGCTAGTTAATTTTAAAATAAAACGTTTAATATTCCAGACCACAAGCAATACTGAAACATACCAAGGCATTGCAAGTAAGAGTAATGTACCCAGTGTTCTGCATGCAATAGTCACGTCCTTCTTTGCAGCTCAGTGGGATAATCTTGTTTCCTGGAGAGGACAAAGAAAACTGGAGATTATTTCTGAAACAATTCCTTGTCCTTAGTAGCTGAGAAATTTTTAGCTTACAGATCTTTGCTTGCAGGGTGCATGCTGGTTAAATTACTGCATGTGCAGCTGCTGTGTATAGTATGAGCTACAGTATGGCTGGAATTGCTGATGCTGCACAGGCCGGAGACCCAGTGAGCCTGAGGGATCCAAGCTTTAGCGTTTGGGATGTGGTTGGGTACTGGCAGAGCACCCACATCAGATCTTTAATCACCTCTCTGCAGTCACAGGCGGGCTGTGGCTCCTCCCCTGTCATAGTGGTCGAGCAGGCTGTGGGCAATGAAGCCGCTCTCCGAGTGCAGGGTCTCACACTTCCGGCAGGTGAGGATCTCGCATTTCGGACACATTTTCCCGGAGTGTGGCTGCCTCAAAGAACAGATTTCCTCCCGTGCTGACTTCAGCTTCTTGGAGTCTTTCCTGTGCAAACATCTCCTCTTGTCTTCAAAAAGCTGACTTCTTCCCTGAGGGCTACAACAGTCACAAAGAGAGGTGACAAGTTCAGCCTGTGCACTTCCTAGGGCAGCAGAAGCAATTATTGTGTGATTTATGAACCCTTCCACAGGCTGTACTTGTGACACACCAGGAGCAGGTGCAACATGTGGTCACCTGCAGAAAGCAGGAATGGACAGAAAAAGGGGAGTCTGGCTGTGATGGCAGTGACAAACCATCAGTTTTAGAACACAGAATGATTAAAGGATTTCCATCATTTAAACAAAACCATAAACCATAGCCAGCTAGGTAGGATCTTTAATATGCAGCTTTTCTGTGGGTGATTGTGGCACAAGCCTCGTGTGTTTGCATGAAGACAAATTCCATACAGCTCTGTGTATCTAAATTACTTGCATCTGACCTAATAGGCCTCCCCTATACCATCATAAAAGTTCTTTTTCCACTTGTGTGCACTAACAGTGCACACTAATGCTGGCCAGTAGATAAGCCCTATATTGCACCGACCTTGAACAGAGATGGAAGAGCTGAAAGAAAAGGTCTCTTGATAAAATTATATACCATTGTATTTTATATAAAACAGTGCTTGAAAATCAAGCAGCTAACCTACATAATCCCTTACAGGAGCTCACAAATCAGTGCTGAACTGTAGAAGTTATGTGATTTGGCTGTACCACTGAGAGTTCTGTAGGCCCTTGTGGCTTGAATGTGTTTAAAAACCACCACCATGCAATGTGTCTGTAGAAATATATCCAGTAAGGTCTGAAGACTGACTCTTTCCATTAATGTGAGAGCACCATGGGAGGAGGTTCCTACATTCTTGTTCAATTTCTTTTTAATGTTTTTTTTCAAACTGGGGAAGTCCGTATTTGTCACTGACAGATAAGGATCAATGTCCGGAAAACATGGGTTTACTGCTTTGCATTTGTCTGTCCCCTGAATGCACGCTTCAGTGAAATTATGAATAACAGAGAATACTCACAGATGTAATTCACTTCTTGGATGTTTGACTATGTTTCTAGTTCCTTAGCAGTGCAGCAAGATAAATCCCAAAGCCAAGCCCTTGGTATTAGTTGTGCTGCAATTAGATTAGTCTGAGAGAAAAATCTGGCTCTCAGGTTCGTTTCTGGCTAGTGTATTTTAATCTTACGTCGAGCCTGTAACCAGCTGCTGTGGCTATCAAGCTTAATGTAGTTAGCTGAGTAATTGTGGAGACTTGCGTGCATTTCCTGCTAAGACGGTAATTTCATGATAATTATCAAAGACAGACTCTTTGTAGGAGATCTGTAGGGAACACAGGTCTTGAATGAGAAAAAACAATTTTTGGAAACCCCTTCTGATCTTAGCTTGATGCATACAGTCAGTTTAATTTGTGTTAAGGAAGAATAATATGAATAATATCAAGTAGAAAGACCCAAGAAGAGAATTTCAAATCCCATGTGGATGATTATAACGGCTCAAAACTAATACATACACAAAGCAGTAAGCTCAAACTCACTTTTACCTCTGCTTACTTTTGTTGAAAAATGAATAGTTTTGCATTGCTTGTCTTTTGTTTTGCCTTTTTTCCTTCTAACTGAAAAGTAGTAAATATAAAGTACTATTGTAGGAACACAAGCAATAATTATGCTCTGATTCAAGAAACTTAGTAGCACTGACTTTGTTGGACAGTGATTTTTGCTGCTGCCCATACATTGCCATTGCCCATTACACCCTGGAGTTACAGCTGTCAGTGCAACAAAAACTGCAGCAATGTTACTCCTGGACCAGTGTCCTGGGTTGTCGGGCTGGCAGTGCTAGTGTGTATCTGGAGGAGTTGAGATGCTGCCTCTCTGAATCTCTCACTGGAAGCATTGGGAAATGGTTATAAGATGAACACACAGACACACAAGGTTTGGAGACATTCATTTTGTGTCTACTTCTGCCAGCGATTTCCTAGCTTTTAGGTCGTTTAATTAGTCCACAACTGTTTCCTTGTTTGTGAAACAGTTAATATAGCAGAGGTAACAAAAGTGTCTATGTGGCTCTTCCAGAGCTGTTCTGGAAATACTTACAAAATTTCTTGGTTAAAAATGTATACAAAATATAATCTAGGATGTACTTACAATTTATTCTTAGGAGACCCAGAGAAAAGGCTCAGTCCAGAAAATCTCTTCTTAAATAGCCGCTCTCGCTTTTTTCGGCTGTGCTTCCCATCTCCTGTGCTTCCTTCCATGAGGTCCTTCTTTCCTTTGTGCCAGCTCATTTTATCTGTCATAACAACCCCACCTGCTCAGATGAAAACAGAAGTCTGAGTAGCTTTTCGAAAGCCTCTCCCTTGCTTGTTGTACCTGGCGAAGTCTGGATGTGTTAATCTACCTGCAAAGGGTCCTGGTTACACAGGAGGTTCAGTTGAGATCAGGGAGCAGCTGCTTTCCATCAGATGAAGCAAATACCTGCTCTGAAAAATCCTGCAGACACAAGGTGACTCTGGGTATTCTTGCTCTATTCCACGTAATTATGGAAAGTAGGCTTGGACATTAAACACAATGAATATTTCCCTCTACATGCTCTCTTTCATGATGAAGCTGGTTGCTTAAACCAAGAGCAGAGGCGGCTCGTTTGATAGAAGCGAAGAGACAGGATCCAGTGAAACAGCTTTGTGCAGAGAACAGAAGCAGTGAAACAAATGTGAGATGGAACAAACACTGCAAAGCAAAAACCAGAACCCTGAAAAGATGAAGAACCAACTGGGGATTTTAGTTAAGGATTGGAAATTGTTTCCTTTTTCTTTTGATAAAGCAGTTGATTAGGCTGCATTTCCGCGTTGTGATGCTTTGTCTCCAAGAATTATCCCTTTGGCCTCTCTGATTGAATTAGTCTCTCTGTGCTACATTTGATACTTGGTAATTGCATTAACTTTTGGTTGCTTGACTTGGAGGGTCATGTTCACCCCCTCCTATGTCTATTGTCTTGTTCCTGCCTGTTAAAAATATTTTCCACAAATCTTCTATACAAAATCACACAAAGTTTGTGGGCTTAAAAACAAAATTGACAATCATTTTGAACTTTTCTGCTTTTACTCTTCATCTTTTCTCTCCTTATATGCTGCTCTCCCCTCAATCCCTCCCAGCCTTTTAAGTACAGTTCTCCATAACCAGTTCATACCTTAGGACACACACAGGCAGGAGCGACTGGGACTCATGTACAAATGCTTTGCAGGATCACACCTTGAAACAGTTTTAAGTTGTGTTATAATCATTTACCAAAATTACATGGTAATTTCCTTGTAAAGGTAAATTCCTTGAAGGAACATAGAGTGACACACCTTGCTGCTCAGGCTTGGTCATGAGACACCCAGTGTTTTAACAGAACCCAGGTAAGTTGGACTTGTATATCCCACAGAAATGGCCGAAAAGACCATTTATGAAAGGAATTACAAACAGTTCACTGACCTGTAAAAGGAAACTGTCACTAAAGAATTACTAAGATGTGAAGGAATAGAAGTTGTGATTGAAAGAATATTTACACACGTCACAATTACAGGCTTTGGGTTTTAATTGGTGACAAAATAATCTGCAAATTCAAGACCCATTTTAGGCATACAGTGGTGCTGAGGTGAAGCTCTGCAGAACAGAACAATCTGTGTCTAATAAAATCAGCACCTGGGGAGGCAGACATCTACCTTGCTTCTGACAAGGGAGCTTCAAAGGCTTCTCACTGAAGGGTCTTTCAGTACTGATACCACTTGTCTAAAAGATCAAGAGAAGAAAATGTAACATCGAAAATAAACATGTAAAAATTGGTAACAAAGCACTGAAGATAGATCTTTTTTTAAGCTTTTTAGACAATTTTGAAAAATTATACTTTGGACATGTACAGTATTTAATTTCTCTTTTAAAGATGAATTTATCTGGTTATGTGGAGTGTAATTAATTCTAATGATGTGAGGGGAAATCCTTCTATACTTTAACTATCTGTTTAAAAGTGTTGCCAAATCAGATCTGAATACCCAGTATTTGAATAATTGATTTATTTGCCTTGCTTTTCTTCTCTGCTTAAATCTTGTGAAACTTGACTACCATTGCTTTCTTTCTACCAACCAATTGTTCTCACCTTTCTTATCTAGCACTAATGGAGTTGTTTTGTTAATTACTCTTTAAAATGGGGATCGTACTTGCAGATCTGGGAGAAAATATGTTTCCTTCAGATGAAGATCATATATCAGCAATGGACAACATTTTCAGGAACCTCAATGTTTTATCTGTAGGTTGTCTTTAGTTCATTATAAGCAAGGTCTAGTACCTGCAAGACTTCAGATGCCAAAACTGATCTGCACAGATGCTGATTGTTGATGGCTTTCATTTCTGGATGTCCTGAGCCGTGTATTGGTGGCTCTGAAACTGCCTTCATAGATAAAATTTGACTTCAGGACAAAATATTAATTATGAATGGGGTAAAAAAACCAACAGCAACAGTTTACAAAAGACTGATTGTTTTCCCTACCCAAGACTGGCAGGCTGAAGATGCAGGAAACTCTCTTCCAAAAGCAGAGCATTTCCATGGCCGTCCCTCCAACTGTCGCAGCCGTGATTCAGCTGTTGTCCTCTGGAGTAAAAGTACCGAACAGAATAAGAGGTAAAATCTTCGTGGCAGGGACTGTCATGCAAACACACAGAGTAAAAGATGCCAGACAAGAAAGGATGTCTGGAGAGAGGAAATTACATGAATAGCAACTTGGGGAGAATTTCTTGGTGTCCGCACGATGCAGCTTTTCTGATCCACTTGTGTGTTTTAAATGAATTTTCAACTGTTGGAACTAATTCTGATCGTATTATTTTGCCACCACAGGGTGTCTCTGCATCTCTTCTTTCACCAAAGGCTTTGGTAGCCTTTAATGGCAGTCTGTGAGCTCAAGGGAATGTAGGGCTAAAGGAAAATGTCCCCCAGTTTAGCTGTGAATTTTCTTCAGGATCATGATGTTGGATTGGAATGGTGATGCCTTCATTAGCTGGTAGGAAATTCTTCTTTAGCAGCCACAGTCCAGTGATGTTATTTAATTTGGTTTTGAGAACTCTCCTGTATCACATCAGAGAAAGCTGTGGCCATATGCTGTGGTGCACTGTTCCAACTTCAGCTCATTCTGCACTCTTTTCACAAGGTTTGAGGTATTATTCCTGTACTGACACGTTTCTACTAATTTTTAATTTTTCTGACTGCCATTTCACCTTTATGCTCATGGGTGTATTTTCTGTTCCCCTTCAATCAGGATAAAGCTGGCATGAAGTCAGCATAGACACTGTATCATGTGCTCTGGATAGTTTGTATAATAAAACATTTTAATAAGTTGGTTTTGGAGTCTTCCAGGGCTTTTTTTTTTTTGAGTCTTTTGAGCTTCGGTCTGGCATCAATACTTGTTCCACCCTCCACATAACAACATGAAGTGATAGCACAGAAGGAGCAATTAGTAGGTCCTTCTGTCTCAGAATCTCCTGGCCTCACAGCCTTGCATGACTTTTCACTTCCTCAGTATGTGAGCGTGGTTTGGGTTTGAAGACTGGTGGCAGGTGGTACCTGTACTCAGTGTATGCCTATGTGGGGGTGTTGGTGTGGCTGTGTGCTACAGGGGTATCAGATAAATGTATCTTTGTCTAGGATATCTGAAAAGTAAACCATCCTCAGGAGGAAAGATTGTGGAGGAATACCAGATGAAAAGTGCTGAGCTAAATAATCTGTGGATGGATAAAGCTTAAAGCTAGTCAGGAATCTTCTGACTGTCATCAGGGCATATCAATTGGTTGAAACTCCATCTTTACATAGAGAAAATCCACTTTGATTTTTTTTTTTTGCTTCCATCAGAAAAAGCTTCTCAGGGCCAGGCTATTATGATGGCAATATGTGACCACGCCCTTAGTGATGTGGTCAAATGTAGAAAACTAAGGCTCAAAGTGACATTTATTCATTCATGCAAATAATTACCTTCATTAGAAGAGACAGACTCACCCTCCAGTGGCAGCAGGTATGATGAGTCTTTAATGCCATGAGGAAGCTCTCAGGCAGCAGAGGGAGAGGGGAGAGAGGTTCCTGTGACTAAGTCACTATGAAGAGTTCCACCATTCCCCCAAATGTTTGGATCCCCTTCAGAGCTGACAGCCAAGGGCTTGCATCTGAGGCTGTGACAGCATCTGAGCCTGGATTTAGGCAATAGCTGTGTCCTAAGGTCTGGGCTGTGTACCACCACTGTGGGTGTTGTCACATTCCTTGGTTACTTTCTCTGTGAAAATATTCAACTTGATACCAAGTTTAGAAATTGGGACAGATGTGTTCCTCACCCCTAGTACCTGTGCCTTTGCCTGTTACTTTGAGGAACAATTTACCTTTTCTTTGACTCCTGCATCAAAACCCACAGATATTACCTGATGACACTGTTGTACTTTATCTACAAAAGGCACCTCGAGATCTGAGGTCTTACTTACAAAAGCTTCTCTGTGTTCTGGGTAAGCCCTTGCCTTACCCAGATACCTGGTTTTAACAGCTTGTGCTATCTGTCACTGACATTGATGGAAAGGCAGTGACAGGTAAGGTATCTTTTTACAAGCAAAATGGAAGAAGTTATTACTGGGGACAGTGATGTTAAGTGCCACTTCTTGAAAACCTTTCTTCTTCCTTGACCTCTGTTTAGAGTATATGATGGCCTTAGTTTGAATGTAAAAGAGCACATTCTGCTTCAGAAGAAGTTTTGTGCTGTACAAGGGTGTGGGACATGCAAGGGAAGTGCTGACGGTTATGAAGGAGTTTCAAGGGTGAAGTTGGATGCCTGGGCTTAGGTTGAGTGTGAGGTGAAGTTAAAGCCAGGAGCACAGAGACTTGGCAACTACTGTAATTCATCTGAGATACAACCATTTCACAATCAGTGGCTGATCCAGTAGCTTCTCTGTCTCTGGGTTTGCTCTGTGTTGTGGGTAGGCATTATAATCCTGACAGCTTGCCTTTTTTCATTCACGAGTACTCACCCATGACGGCATGGACTGGATAGCAATACCTTTCATGCTTCTCTTCCTTTATTTTCCTCTCTCGCTCTCTTCCCCCCCCCCCCTTTCTTTCTAGAAAAGAGAGGGAAACAGAAGGTGGTTGCAGAAAGACACAAACGTTTTCACCTAAATCCCCCCAAGCGTCCTGGCTGGACTAAGCCCCGCTCCGGTGACCACACCCAGCTAGACGCTGCCTGCTCCGCACGGGGAGGAGGAGGCGGGATGTGGCAGGAGCTGGAGCCTCCGTTCGCGTTCGTCACTCCAGGACTTTCTCCTGGCTGGCGTGAGGGTGGGGAGGGGGTACCTCCGTGCCTTGCCTCTATTTCCTACCCTGTGATGAGGCGCAGGCATGCTCAGTAGCCGGTGCCTACCCCTCCTATCTCAGCAACAGTGCCTACAACAGTAGGAGAGCGTTGGCAGCAGGCGCGGAGCCGGAAAGCCATCTTTGCTGGAGAGGGAGGCAGCAGACCCCGCTCGGCCCCTCGCCATGTGAGTACCGGGGGCTGCGCCCGCCCCGCCGGGGCCAGCCCCTGCCCCGGGGCTCGGAGGGACGGGGAGCTGCCCTGTTGCTTCCGCAGGGCGTCGGTCCGTGTCAGGGTGTGCGGCGGGGTGGGGTGAGGGGATAGGCACAGGGATGGAAGGTGGGGAGCTGCCGGAGCCCCGCGGCCGGCACCGTGAGGGTGCGGGCGCTGGGAAGGGCTCGCAGGGCGTGGGCTCGGCGGCAGCACCAGCCGGGTCTGACGTGCCTGCTGCTGCTGGTGACCTGCGAGCGCTCAGAGGGCTCGCACTGCTGCTTATCCAGCTGCCAGGCAGCAGCGGAGAGGTTTATTGACACGTTTCTAGCTCGGATTAATACTGAAAGGGAAGCGCTGGGCCAAGATCCTCAACAGGTTCAAGTCAGGATTGTTCAATAGCGTGAGTCACAGTCGGCGGTGCTGCTCCACAGGAAATGGGTCCTGTCTGCTTTCACTGTTTAATGAAATGTTTTCTCAAATGCTGGCTATCTGATAAGTTCAGCCTCAGCATCTCCAGTACCAATGGCTTCCTGTCAGCAGTGCTTGATAGTAATCTGTTCCTTCTTGTTTGTATCTCTCCAAATAGCTCTTCCAAGTCTTTAGATTTAGCATTAACGAAAGCATTAACGTTCTGTGGTAGGCAGTGATGAAACCTCCAAAGTCAATTCTGAAACCAGAAGTGTTCTGAGGTAAGTAGGAATTGATCAGACTCCTCTTCATTCACAAAAGAATTCAGGCAGCTAAATGCATCATTTTACTATTGTCTCAACTCATTCTCAGTGACTCTTAAGGGACAGCCAGAGAAGATGTCTAAACCAGTCATTTGTGCTGGTATTGGGTGATCTTTGAAGAACTGGAGCTTGGTTGATGCAAAGAAGGTGAGGAGTGCAGTCTTGGCAGTCTGTGATTAAATTACTTTTAAAATATTTCCAATGACCAACTGTTTTTCATGAAGCATTTTCAAAATAAAGTCTATAATCACATATTCTGAAATGTTGGCTTTTTTCTTAAATGCTATTTCCTGTATGATATCTCAGACAATAAGCTTTTGTCCATGATGTCCAAAATATTTCCAAAGCAAGGCACTCCTTGGAAGTAAAAAAATTGCTGTCTAATAGAAGAATCCTTATATAAACACTGAAGTCTATCTAGTAAACCCAGTTCATTGTAACTTCCTGTTGCCTAGCTGTGTTTAGACTGAGCCAGGTGATGACTTCAAATACTTTTATCTATATGTGAGCTGTTCTTCAATGATTAATATAAGAGTTTGCTGTTGCAGTTCTATACTATTTAAGCTGTTCTGACACTAAGCAATAATTGAGGTAATGTTTAATGTAACGTGTGCATGTTTCAGTCTTGGTGTAAATAGGTATTTGTGATAGCATTTGTAAACGAAGCAGAACGGATGATGCTAATATAACTCAGTCATATTTTTTCTGTAGGAGATTTGCATCAGACTTCTGACAAAAGTTAGAAGAAAAAGGGAAAGCAGTTTTTGTCTAATTTGACAATATAGACTTTCAGTTTGATAATCAAAAGAAAGCCAAGACAAATAAGCAGCTTGTCATTGGCAGTGTCAGTCAGCTTCTGTTTCATTGCCTTATACTGTAATGAAAACTTTTCTTTGAACATCTATCTGCATGAATATCATGTCCCAGTGATGAACAACAGAGATAAGTGTCCATTAGCTACTAGCTTGTAGCAGCAGCAACAGTTGTAGTTTACTGACTATAAGAGCTGGTTGCTAGTGAGCACCAAATGCTCTGCAGAGGTTACTCTGCTGTTACACCTGTGCTGTTACACCTGTGCTGTTACACCGGCTCCTCGTGTGCCTGTACAGACGTGCACGTGAGACACGGTGCTGTGTCTTCAGCTGGTGTGAACTGCTGTTCATAAAGATCTCCTTCACTGGGTCAAATGCCAGCTCCATCTGTCCCATGTCCTGTCCCTTAAAGCAGCTTGCAGGGAGTGCTCAGGGAAGAGTACAGTGGGTATGCAGTGGTATTCCCAGAATACTTTCCCAGTTTCCAACAATTTAAGGCTTGGGCAATGTCTGGACCTGAGGAGAGTTCTTTGTATTTCATGACTCCTGATGGGTTCTGTTCTTTCAGTAAGGTGTTTAGTTGCTTGGTTTGTGGTGTCCTGGGGCAAGGAGCTCCACAGCTGGACCGTATAGGGTGTGAAAGTGGCTTCCTGTTGGTTTTGAGCTGGCAGGTAATAGGTTCCTTCTGATCTTACTCGTGTTGGAAACCAGAGAAAAGTGTTCCTTATTCACCATGTTTTCTGTGATTCATGGTTGTGCATCACTCCAGCAGACCTGCCTGAGTTACGTCAGGTGGGAATCTGTCCCTATGGCCTCTATCACAGTGAGTACAACAGGGCAGGTGAGATACATTCAGGTTACAGACAACTTTCACTTTTGTGCAGGCACAGAGAGGAAACTGTGACATCAAAAGGTTGAATGACAGGAGAAGGATATAAAAGGGATTTAAAGCAAGAACGGAGAAGGGTTGCACCTTGCTAGTGGAGCTGAGAAAATTGTTCCAGGTGTAAGGAAGAGCACACAAACTTATTTGGAGATGTGAAGGAGATGAGAACAAAATGGTGCTCAAAGTTGAGGTGCTTATAGGATTTGTTCCTCCCTGGAAAACAGACCAACAGCAGCAGGTGAAGTATATGGTTTTGTTTCTTTTACAATGGTCACAACTCAATAGGTAATTATATATAATAGTAGCTCACAGCATCATGTCATCTGTTGTTTACAGACAGGTCAGTGACTAGACAGCAGGGTGCCTTTGATTACACTAATCCAATACAAATGTGCTCTATTGCAGGGTACAACTTTTGTGAGACAAGCAGCAAAGCAAAGCACCTGGCTCTCCCTGGGGCAAAATTGTATCTCATTCCTTGGGTAGCAGTTAGAGCTTCCTAAAAAAAAATCCTTCTGCCTGTTTTAGAGCAGCAAGGGGTACATCCTGGAGGGGATGGATGGGATTTAAATGGTTCCAGCAATAGTAATGAGTCTGTTCTTATTGAATGTCTATTCAGTTTCTCAGAGTAGAATGTCATGGCTATGGTCTCCTGCTGTTAGTAGAGCAGTACTTAGCCCTGCTTTTGTGGGCATAATTTTATAAAACTTGACAAAATCTCCCTACTCTTCTCTTGTACTGATCAGCAGAGACAAACCAACTCAGTGCAGTACTCTACACAGTCCTCATCCACTGCTTTTAGGGAGTTAAAGTGGCTTACAAAAGTGCATGCAGCTAGTGCATGTCCTAGGAAAGTCTAACAAGCATGAAATGGAGGGATAAATTTTCTAAGTGGTGCAGCTGTTCCGTGCTGTAGGTGCCTGTGTTCCCTTAGAAATATGTTTCCCAAGAGCTCTGCAAATCCATGGGAGCAGGAAGATTTGAATCCACTGGAGCTCTGTGGCTTTTACATGTGGCAGGCACCTGCCTCCGACCCAGCCAAGCTAAGTTCAGTATTGACATGTGCTGATATTCTGCCTCCTCCCTACAGTCAGCCAGAGGGACCCAGGGTTTGAGAGTCTTTTAGTATTGGTTCACACAACCATAGCTATGAAGGAGTGGGTTGTTCTTCTCATTTAAGGGACGTAATGGAGCTCGTAGTGAAAATAATCAGGCTGTACTCAGGGCTGTGTACATGAGAAGAGGATGTTGAGAAGGGGAAAGCACCCAATTTTCAACATGGTTCTATTCAGACTCTTGTTTGCTGGTTCTAAGGCTCACAGCTCTTGAGGTAAGAGCCTTGAAGTAAGGGCATTGCGAATGGGAGCTGCTTTTAATCTGCTGCTTTGAAACATTACCAGAGGGGTGTTTGTGTTTTTTTTCATTGTTTGCTTCCCTCGACTTGCTCTCTTGTGGCATCATGCAGACACAGATCATCTTCATGTACTGCTTTAAAAATAAATGCTTCAAGCTCCCATGAAGTGTTATTCCTGGTACACTCAACTTGCCATTTGAAATAAGGGTGGCCCAAGTAGGTCATGAATCTTTTGGATGCTTGGGTGATGAATGTTTGAAAGTGTAGAGATTAAACTGAATGGTGTCTTGAGGACCTCAGTGAAGAAAGTAATCTCAGAATGGGAGCAACTGAGAATTATATGTGACAAGTACAGATGTTCTCCAAAGCAGGCTAATGTGAGGTAGATGAAACCCAAATATATTTAGTTGGGTGGTCCCTTCCTTGTGAATTAGCTCTCATTCGTTCTGCCATGCACCAGCCATTGTTCCTGTTGACTTACAGGCATTTTACATAGATAGTTCCAGCTGTGGAGGACACTTAAAGTGGCTGCACTAGAAGCTGGATTGGTCTGCCATAGGAACATTCCCCCTTTTTAGGTGCTATTTACATAATTAAATATTAATTATTCCTCAAAAATTAGGCCGTAGAGCCATGTTTGTGTGCACACGTGTGTACAGGATGTTCCCGGTGTGAACAGGCAGGGACAGCTCTTCTGCCACCATTTGTAGGGTGCAGAACACATGGAAGATGCTCCTTGACAACTTTAGCCAAATGTCTACAGTGCCCTGGAAGAGGCAGGACAGACTGTCCCAAAATAGTTCAAATTGACTGAACTGTTCGTTTTAAGCGATTACAACTCAGAATATTCTCTCCCCTACGTCACTCAGTGTTCTCTGCTGTCATTATTCGTAGCCATTACCTGCAATTAACTGGGCTGATTTAATGATGCAATTCTCTTTTTCCTGAGGTCTGTGCTTGAGCCCTTTAAACTCTATTCACTGAAGAACCATCAAATGATTGCAAGGCTTTTTTTTTTCAACTGCTCAGTTATGACAACCTTATGTTTTTTCAGTGTAAAGAAGTAACTCATTGAAATGGAGCTGTCTGTACATTTGCAAGTAAGTGTTTTGTCAGTTGCAATTCTGTTACGGCTTCTGTACTGGGTGAAATAATGAGAATGGAAGTTCCTCACCAAATGATCTGAATTATGTGATCCAGTTCCATGATCTTTTCTGATGAAAAATTTAATGAGAAACATAAAAATATTTATATTTCACAATAAATGAGAGAAAAATTTAATTTTTCTGCTTTTTAACTTACACCCAGACTCCGTATCACAGGGTCAAAAGAGAACTCTTCTAGAAAATAGAGTTTTTCCTATGAACACCTTTTAGAAGATAAAAGCCACATTATTTCAGGAGTTGTGGTTTGTTGTTTTTTTTTTTTTAAAGTACCTTCTCATCTTTTGCAGTGCACTCTCAATGTAAACCAGTAAATGTATGGGAATGGTTTCCAGTATTGATCACTGCATATTTGGAAGCACTAGAGAGCTGACAGTTTGTATTTATGAGGAGTCAGTGCTGTGAACTTCACTGAAGGTTTTAGTATTATGCAATATGTCATTACTATGCCGAATTGAAATGGCCTTTGCAAGTACCTAGAGACAGAATCAGAAGTGCTGGGTGGTAGGAGCACACCAGAGACTGTGATGTGTCCTGCTTCATTCAATGGTGTCCTTGTGCTGGAGTCTAAGTAGGCAAGCAAGTGTCCATAGAGTTTCCAAAACTCCTTACGGAGTCTGGGAAAGAGCTGAAGAGAGGAAATGCACAGCAGCAAGTGTGGTACTGAACTGTTCTTAGTCCCTGATACTGGATAGGTGCTGATTTTCTTTTAAGATGCTTACACAAGATCCAGATGGGAATTTATATATTGACCTTTTAAAATTTTAATTGGAAATTTAAATTTGAAAAGTGAACAGTATTAAAAATGCAGTCATTGTAGCAAAAAGGTTTTTCTTATTTCCTATTCTGGATGGAGGAAAATGTGTTATGTTACAAAATTATCAAAAGATTTCTTTGCATTGTAGGAAATCAAGTTGCAAAATTTGGTTTGAAATAACTTCTTTAAGGACTGTAGCGCATGTGTTCAGGAGAAATATTTTGCAGACTGTTTCGGGAGATACTAAAAAATCTGACTGGATGATGTCCTAAGCAAGTTCATCTAATGGGCTCTGCTTTGAACAGATGGTTGCACTAGATGATCTCCAGAGGTTGCTTCCAACCTCAGTGCTTCTTTGATTCTATTTGAAAAGGTCAGTCCAAATTGAATATGTTCAAGCTAATTAAACTAACATTTGGCTCTTTCCCAAACATTTAAGATATTGATGTTTCATCCATGACAACTTGGTAGCATTTTGATTTTCAACCTGTTGGCAGTGGATGCCACAGAAATACCTCTAATAGAAGGGGAAAATATATGGCATTCAGGAAAGGAGGAAATGTGGGAGCTTAAAAAAATGTAGATCACTGGAATGCATTATTAAATTTGGCTTAAATGCAAAAGTTCATGTTCCTCCTACAGAGAACAAAACCCAGGTTCCCTGCAAGTGAGCTTTCTCATCTTTCATTTTCAATGCCATCTGCTCTAGCTTGGTGTCAGCTCCCATCTCCCTACATCATGTCTTGCAAGAGCTTGGTAGCTTGGAAAAGGCTATTGTTCTGTTCCCCTGTAAATGCTGCCTCAGTAGTGCAGTGATCATTTTAATAAAATTATGTATGCTTATATCAAGTTAAGGTGTTCAGGTCCATAACAGAGGAGAAGGAAATCTCACTGTTGCGTGCAGCACACAACAGGAATCGCTCACAGCAGGCAAGGTTAGCAAGGAGTGGTGTGCTGGCCAAGGCAGGAGTTGTGGCCCACTGCTACAGAGCTGTGGCTTTTGCAGCTGAGTTTGTAACTTCTGGAAATGGTGGGTTTAGTGCCTGGTTTATCCACCGAAATGGTGGCTGTTGGATCAGCACAAAGGACTGTGTTGCATCAGGGCATGGCTGTGGAGGTGGATCCTGGTCTGTGGAGCTGTGCAGGAGCCCACTCAGCAGAGTAGGCTCGTTATATCCATGCTGGTAACAGGTTCCTCTTGTTTCTGGGCTGTCAGAAGGAGGATGGATCCTTAGCCCAGCATCTTCCCTGCCTCTCCACATCTCCTTCCTCATACTAGATTTCACGTACCTCTGGAGATGTGAGGAGTGAGTTTTCCCAGTGGGCCATGCAAACTCCAGTTCTTGCTGGAATCAATCTCTGAACCTGCAAACTGAGCGATCCACCCAAAGTCCTTAGCTCCACTGAAATATGGTTGCCTATGTAAGAGCAAGTATGCATCCATGAAGGAAAGGACTTGGGAACTGCCTCCCTAGGCTTCTCAGCATCTTCTCTGCACACACAGAAAGGCAGGGGAGCTGGCTCTGGAATGTGGGGCATGTTGTAATGCACTCATTGCCTTTTTAGACACCAACGTCCTGGATCATGCGACATGTCAGTGTTTTAGAAACATAAGGGTTCTGATAAAGCTTTCCTAGAAACTATGAAAATCAGTAATTATCCCTAAACCCACTTGTTATCTACTTCAAGAGGTTAATGGTTAGAAATTGCATTTGTTAATTTGAATTCACATACAAAAATAACTCCTCTTTATCATGCTAGTGAATCTGGCCCTACGCAAGGCCTTAATTACAGTGTGCTGCAGTAAGGCAAAGGGCACTGCTGCTTGAAAGAACAAACCTGATCTGCTCTTACCCACCAGCTGTTGGCACAGAGTATTGTATGGGTTAGTGTTCTCTCCATTATTTTGGAGTTTACAGGGGAATTTTAAACCTGTACATTTCTTATTGCTCTCAGAGATCCTGAACTACATTGAAACAGAGGCGAAACTCTCTCATGCCCTCTCTCTCCTTCTCTGTCCCTCACTCTTTTAGGTTGATCTGTGGGAAGTCTTCCCGAACTCCAGCTAGGTTTGCTGATAGCTCTGATAGAGAACAGTTCCCCTTCTCTTTCCTTCATGTATCTCCAGTAGTATCCATTTCCAGTGTGTACACAGAGAGAATACCTGCACCCAGCACCTGTCACCCATGGTGGCAGTTCAGGTGGGGAAAGGGGAAGGGAAGCAAAGGAATTAGGAGCTTTAATCAATAGCAGCAAAAACATCACAAGTGCACTGAGTGACAGAACAGTCCTTCCAGAAAGCTCTGGGTATCGGGTTGTTTCCTACACTTCAAAAGCTGACTGAGATTTGATGTTGACTTATAGCCCACCGGCTTACCAAGAATTTCAAGGCAGAATTCTCTGAGCTGGTGTCAGCACTGTGGTTGAAAGACTTTCTGCTGATTGGGATCGGGGGAGAGCTCAGCTTGAGAGTGGGTACTGCCAGGATGAATCAGCAGATATCTTCCTGGAAGCAATCAAGTCTGGATATCCCAAGTGCTTAGCAGAGATCCCACCAGGCTATAAAAGTCTGTTTGTGAAACGTTTGACTTCTTCTTTCCAGCAGGGAGCTGTACAGTCATTCCCTGACAGCTGAGATGTTGTCTCCCACACATACATGAAGATCACACTGTGACATTTTTCAGCAATTTCGTTTACTAGATGATATAAATACAAAAATATTCCAAGTCACTTAACACCCTTGATGTTTTTTTCTTTGCAATGAACATTTTAGGAAGACTGGGAGAAGGGAATGGAAGGCAGAATATGCCCCATGTGTCTTGGCATGTTGACACTGACCACATTTTTCATGTCAGTCTCAATTGCTTCATCAACATGAAGTAACACAGCCTTCTGTCTTTCATCTTCATAACTGATGTGTGGCTTCAGCAGCAATGTTAAAGCAAAGACCTTTCCACCAGCATGTTCATTGCCCTTGTAGTGACTATCAGTTCTATGCAGTTGACTCTAGGGGAGAATGAGCAGATTTGATTAAGTTCTGTGCAGAGACTGAGATGTTTTAGCAGTAGAATGATCTCCTAACAGAAATCACAGCTGACAGGTGCTTTTCTTGTTTAACCCCCACCTGGCAAAGACAGAGTTATGAACTATGCAAGTCGGTATTTTTCTTGTTGCTGACTCCCAGATAGCTGTTTGCTGAAGAGCTCCTTCAGCACCACAGTTTTAGAAATAAAGACTGTGTTCAGTCCTGAGCTGCCTGTCCCAGCCCCTGCTGTTTCATGAGCAGTCTGGATGGTGAAACTTGCCATGCAGAAAGAAGGCACTTTGACTAAAACATAACAGTTACAGAGTCAAACACTATATATTTGGGCAGAGGAAAGAACTTAGCAAGTCAGATAGAGTGTGTGTGTCTGTGTGTAAGAATCAAGAGAGGGTCTGCACCTTGGAGAAGGAAGCAATGAACCCAGAGAGAAGAGCAGAGTTCTTCTCAAAAATACCCTCATTCCTGTGTGCTGTCAGTGAACAAGGGGTAGCAAGATTTCTGAGTAACTTGCTGTAGTCTTGGAGGAATTTGTAGTTCTTGTAGCAAGTGAAAGAACTCCAGAAACCTTATGTTTGATTGCACTGAATGGTTGCGGATACTGAAGTCCTCTAGAAGTTTAAGTGCTACCTAGCAAAGGGAAAAGGAGTCCAAGAGGTCATAACTGTTTAAGAAGCTAAATCCAAAATCCCCAGAGGCAACATGGCTTCTGAGTGTGGATCAGGCTCAGCTCAGAGCTAAATCGTTCTGTACAAGGTACTTTCACTTTGAGATGCTGCAGTAGCATTGCATAACTTGAAGGGAAACATTGAAAGAAAGTAGCAGAAATTAGTTCAGAAGATAGCTAACTCCCAATGAATTAAGCATTACTTACTCTCCTGAGTGAACCTGAAAAATCCCCAAATATTATAAAACATTAAACATTTAACAAAACCTAACCAGTGACTAGCTAAAAGTTCATTTAATTTAAAACTTCACTTTTTTTTTTTTTTGGTAGTTTGGTGATGGTGCTTGTCTCTGTGTTTGTTCTAGCACTGCTTGTCTACTTACAAAAGGCAGCTGTTTCCATAAACTGGACCAGAGTAGTTGTGCTTCAGTGTTTGGATATACGTAACCATTTGCAAAACTGCCTTAGTCAAAGGATTTTTCACAAAGGCTTATGTTTGTTTCTGTTACCTTTGTTTTGCTTTGAACCTGACTGTGCAGGTTGCTGGTGGGATTTTGCATGTAAATAATGAAGGAAGGTACTTGATAAAGATTGCTTCCTCTATTTAAAAAAATTATCATCTAGGATTTAGGATAAAAAATGAGAAAGTCTTTTTATTTGAAGGGTGGTAGGGAGGTATTGTCAGCAGCAGACAGGAGGTAGCAACTTGGTGAGGGTATGGAGGAGGCAAATATAGGTGTTTACACTTGCAGGCTGCTGCACTGAGCCAGCATTCCCTCTCCTGACAGCACAGTCACAGAACAGTCTCTCAGCCAGGTGTCTCAGGCAGTGACTCACTCACTGAATACAGCTCTGTTGTTTTCACTGTGGTCCCTTGTTAACCTGCAGATGGTCTATCTCAAAACCTGCCTGCTCCTGCCACTTCCCTGCTGAATGTGACTTGTATTTGAGACTTCTCCTGTCCTGAGGTGGCTTGCTTACGTGTTGATTACAGATTCATCAACCAGCAAGCATCACTTACAGCTCCCAGTGAGAGAGGGCTCGTAGCCTAACTCCCTGGGGAAATGGCCTTCCTTTGAATCTGACAGTAACATGCATTTTGGAACTCTAGCAACAGAAACATATCAAACAGCCTGTCAGTGGTGACAGGAGACAGCACTGCAGTAATTCCCTTGTGTTGTCAAACAAACAAAGGGAATTCCTCTGCTGTGAGCTACAATTTCCTTTAATTTGGCCAAAGTAGATTAATCTGCATTTATTCTTCTTGGCTGTCTCTTTGAAAGAATAAAGTCAACAAACTTGGCTCATTCTTTCATAACAGAAAAGACTGGTTGTAGGCTGAGGTCAGAAGAAAATTAATTTAGAATATGTGAGGAATTAAGGTGAGGGCCTTAACCCATTCTTGTGGAACTCTTTTTTTCTGTTCTGCCAAGCTCCAAACTTGTAAATCATTCTTTCAGGAGAAGTGCAGAAAACTGAGAATTGTCAGGATGGAGAAGGCTCTTTTTACTCTGACCTCACATCTCACACAACAGCATCCTGGGTGCCTCAGTGTTTGTACCAGGCACATGAGGGGTGGTGTGACCTCTCAACAGACCTAACAAACAGCACAGTACTAGCTTGTAATAGAGACTTGAAATTTTAAGCAAAGCTGTCTTTCTCAAACTCCTTTAATTAGCTACTAGGAGTCTAGATATTCTTGCTATGTACATGCAGAGGTAGAGAAGTGGTCATGTTAAGTCATCCTTTCCAGTTAAAGAGCTTTTTGGACAAAGGCTTACTGTCTCTGTACTGAACGTGTACACTGGGAGTGCAGCAAAGAGAAGTAAGATCTTTGTTCTGCTAAAAATGGAGCAACAAGATAAATGTCCCTGTGCAGGAATTATTCCCTGGGCAATACCATTGCTTCTACTGCTAACCCATGTTTGTACATGAACCCTGTAGCAGCTACAGAGAGACAGAATGAAGAGGACACGAGGACAAACTGGGATGTTCAACCCATTGTTACATCAGACATCACATTGCCTCTTTATTGCACAGAGAAAGAAATCAGAGCTATCTCTGTCCTCCTGTCTGCAAAGTGGAACAAAGGGAAGAAGAAAAAAAAAGATTCAAGGACTTTGTTTAGTCAATCACTAGATCACTGCCCAAGTAATGGAGGGTGTTTGGAACTGGGAATTTCTTATAGTTACTGTCATAACCAAGACAGGTTCTTCTTGAGGAGCCTTTACTTTCCCAGAACGTAGTGTATTTTGTATTTCCAAGTACAACATAGATTTTATATGGGTGTATGCTCTTGGGTGTAGTCAGATAAATGCTCAGGAGGCTTAACTCAGAGATCAAAAGGACAAGTAAGTTGACCTTAGAAGGATTAGGAGAGAAGATATTAATACTCCACAAGAAGTGTGAGATTTTTAGGTGAGAAGATACTCAGCACAGGAACAAACACCTCTGCCTAGGAGCATGCAGATTTTTTTTTTCAAATTGCTGATGTTTCCAATGGCAGTTGCCCTGTGCAAATGTGTATAGAGAAGGCTCAGTTTAGAGTTTCCATGATGCTGCACAAGAGCTGTTCTGCATATGAGCGTTATGATGCAAAGCATGTTCTATTTGACAACTCGGTGTTTTGCTCTGTCTTTGGAAATAGAGCCCCGAGAGGCTGATATTTTTTGCATATGTGTGCATTAGATGGGTTGTTTTGGGATAGGCAATTTGTTTTGTTTATTGTTCAGGCTATCCAAAATGGAGAAGCTGTTTGACAAATTCAAATGTTGGAACCCAGCATCTTGGCTTTGGGGTCTTGTCTCCAGGCCACCAGGGTGGCTGTTGTCCCAGTTTGAAGAGTACTTGTTTCTTGTCAGTCATACTTTGCTTTACAGAGGATGTGTTGCTGGTGCTCATCCTTTCTGTGAGGAGGTATCCTTCATAGCAAGTTTAATGGCAACAAACCAGTTAACAACTGTTTTAAGTCGTGTCTATAGCATCAGAGAAATTGAGAATACATTTCATAGAAGGACAGTGTGTGGCTATTCACTGCATAGGAACTAGACCTGTTCATGAAAGGTGAAGGTCATGGACCGTATAATGCCACACTAGGTAGAAGAAGATGCATCCAGCATCTTTCTCTTTCCTCCTTGTCCCAAATCTGTAATACACAGTTAAGTAAAGCAAAATGATTCTTGGAATACTGGCAACCTCAGCACTGCACAGATTTACGCTGTGTAAATATTGACAACTGAACCAAAGAAGAATTAAAATCTTGGAGAACTAAGGCAAATATAGCTGTATAGCATATATTTAATGTTTTTTTTTTTTCTTCAGAATTAACAACTGTTAATGGGAATTAAGAGAAAAGATAGAGCATCCTGGTTTATATTCAGTAGCATAAATGAATAAAAATGATTTCTGTAGTTCTCTTACATGCTTATGATTGTCTCAGAGCTTTAATGAATGTCTTCCCTTTGCTGATATACTCCAAAATTATCTCACCGAATTGAGTTAGTGTGGGATTGTGTCTCCATCACAATGCTCCAGAAACTGATATTTTAAAAGAAATTAAGACTCTGGTCCTCTTCTTGAATGTTTTTTCTGTCAAAGTACTGTGTAAAAAAACAGACTGTAAGAAAGAACCCTTACCCATTGTTTGGCTGGGAAAGTGGCTCCAGGCTGGTGGCTTGTGCTATTCATTTTCACCTGCAGATGTGCTGGTGTTTGGTGATACAGGTGGTATTAAGTACCAGTTAAGTGGTGAGAGAAACAGGGGAGCAACATGTTTTAATGGCATGACCCTGGTGGAACTAAAGATGTACTGGTCCAGTGAGGCGCAAGTAAAGTGGGTTACTGTGGTAAATCATAACCATCTCTGCCTTGCTCTTTCTTTTTTGCTTCTTTCCTCACCCTTGATCTATGACTAACTGACTACCTTTGAATATCTCTGCTCTATTGGACTACTCTGCCTCACAAACCCTTTTGTGGAGCAAATTTTCCAGCAGTGTGTGCACAATATGTGTCTTTTAGATTTCTCATCAGAGCCGTGTCTTGTGCCATTAGGAATAAAGTTTGCTGGCTCGCTTCTGATTCGAAATTTGATTTCTTAAATGCTAACAAATTAAAAAAAAAAAGAAAATAGCAGAAAAAAAAAAGCAGTCATGCTGTGACGTGAACAGAACAGAAGCTATGGACTGGGAAAAATATCCTCTGACTAGAAAAGATCTTTGAAGAGAGAAAATAAATTCCCTATGGAAAGATCAAAGCACATGAAGTTAATGGATTATGACAAGGTAAAAAAATACCTGGAGAAAATAGTAGGTTGAAACATAAAAGAGGGAAATAGGAAAGAGTGGGTTTTTTGTTGGAGATAAAGGATAGATAGATGACTAGCTAAGTACTTGAGATTATATGTTCTAGCTAAAGGGCTATTAGTGGGAATAGGGATTTTTTTCCTCATGTCTAGTGCAACCTCCACTTATGTGGTGTCAAGGTAGCCTTGGAGTTACAGTCCTGAATTCCTGCTCTATTGCAGTGCTCTGTGTGGGTGACTACAGCCTAATGCACCCTGTACTGCAAACAGACCCTCTCAGACTGATACAAGACTGATGTAATTGCAATAATTCTTGAAGTCACTTTAATAGTCTGAGTAGGTCCTGCTAGGGTCAAAAATGTATGGAGTTTATCTCAGAAAAAAAAAAGGCAGAAACCCATCTGGTGAGCTAGGAAATGTTTATGGGTGTAGAGCTCTAGAAAAACTTTTGTTCAGGTTACTGTTGCCAAAGATCATCTGTACGGCTATAGGTATCTATGTGCCTTCTGCACTGCTGCAGCATTTGATGCCTCACAATCATGCAGAAACAGAGAACTAAAGCTGAGGTACAAAGACCCTCAAAGATCTCAGCGGCATGCGCATCAGTGGGGATCAGAAGTTTGAAATGCCTCTCAGGAAGCTGGGATCAGGTCACTCTGTCCAAGGCTATGCTGGGCTTCTGTGGCAGAGCAGAAGCCATCCCTCACTTCTCCCATTTGGACACCCTTCCTTACTTGAGGCTCACCACAAACGAAGAGTCCCAAGGGAGTTGTGCCAGTGCTTTACATGCACGAGGAGGTTCACCTGCACTAACTACAAAGTAAGTAGTGGGGGACTCAGCCACACATCTGTAGGTGTGGCTCCTTACCCCTGTGGTTTATTTCTCTGTATATTTGAGCAGTTGACTCTCCACAAACCTGCTGGTTGTTTTGTAGATGGACACTGATGTCTACAGTGAGAGAGAACCCAACGTCTGTGGCCTGTCCTTCTTAGCAACACCTGCTTGCCCTGTGTCTTGGGTCAGTTCCTCATTTGCCTTTTCACAGTTTTTAAGAAACAACCTGTCCCTCTTATCTTTCTGTCTACAGAAGTTTGTTTTGATAAAGGCAATAGATCTGTATAGTGACCAGAAGGAAGAGAAGTTTGCTTATGTGGGTAACCTCTGTATTAGTGACCTGATGGAGAGCTGAGCAATCCTGGAGTGCATTTAGTGCTTTGCCTGTGACTGTGTGCTGTGAGAGCGGTGTTATTACCAGATGGAGCGAGAGAGGGATTAAGGTCCTAGTAAATCCTTGTCTCCCAGCCCTCTCTCCTCATGAATGCTGCCTGTGCTTTGTATGTGCTCCTGTGCTGTTCCAAGAAGTGGCTAAACTGACGGGTGATCTGTGTTGCTTCCAGCTTACAGGCAACTTCAAATTAAATATAGTTCACTTAATTAAAAATAAAATTGTAAACCCTTCTTTTTGTTAGACAATTTCACTTTAAACTAGAATTTTTTTCTCCTTGTTTTAAAGCAACTGCAAGAGCAATAGTCTCTCTTGACTGTCCGTATGACGAGAAGGAATTATGTAAAAGAATAGATTCTAGTGGGTGCACAGTCCAGAAGGAATGGAGCAACATGAGTACAAAATTCAGTTATTAATAGCAAAGCATTGCTATCTTCTATTCTCTTAAGATCGTGTGTAGTTCCCTATAGTATAAACCAAAAACCAAGAAGTTATGGGAAGTAGATGCTGAAAGACTGGGCTGAATGAAACAAATGGTTTTGATCAGAAACGTTACTACTCTGGAAATGAGAAGATAAGAGACCTTGAGCTAAATATTTGACATTCAGAATTCTTGATAGTAGGATGCCAACAAAATTTCAGTGGAGTAACTGGAGAGCTGCCATTGGGTGACTTAGGCAGTATGTCAAGAACTGTTATAGTATTGAGGCCTTTGCCAGCTCTCAGTATGAGCCCATGATGCTCCCACCTTTTCTACAAGAATGGGTCTGTTTTAGTCCTTTCTGTGTCATGAGAAAATTGTGCACTTTATGTCTGGCACTACTGTTGGGTTTTTTTGGTTGGGTTTTTTGTTTGTTTTTTTTTAACCATCCCATCTTAGTTCAGCAGCTAAGTTTATATGCCAGTCTTAAAATTTCAGTTTTCAACCTTTACTTTATCATGTTCCACTTGTACAAAGCAGCAATCACAGTGGTGCCTTTTGGCACATGCTGTTTGTGCCAGGCCCAGGGCTACTGACCTGCTCTGTGCGGTGAAAAGGAGTTGTGCTCCCGAAGGTCATTCCTGGGTACAAAAGTGCAGTGACTTCTTCTCTTCCATCTCTTTCTGTTTCACAAAGCTGTGTATGGCTTTTCTTTCGTATATTGGCAATGTTACCATCAATCATTTCCATCTCAGTGTTGAGGTATGGAAGATGACAGCACAGAAGACATTGCTGCAGTAGGGTAGTCCTGTGAGATGATGCTGGCAGCACATGCAATTGGCCACATTGATTTCTTCTCTTTTCATAGCTGGGAAAAAAACATATGGCATTAGTGAGCAACAGAACCTCAGTTTTCATTTGAGAAAGGAAATAGAGAATGATTCATTCTAAGACCATACGCTCCAAAGGAGGAAGATTTGAATTATTAACAGCAGATCTAAACATGACGGGTGCTGACACCTTCATCTCTTTTATTTTTACTGCCATGGATTTTCTTCACATGCAGTGAGAGAATTTACACTACAGGAACTGTTAATGGTTTCACGCTTCCTACCCATTTTTAGCTGCCTAATTTATGGAAAGCCATTACTAGGTGAGTCACTGCTTTCACGGGATTAATGTGGCTGAGATAGAGCTTTGGGTGTTCCTTTAATTTCCGTATTTGCTTGAAAGGAACATCAAATCCACATGAAAACCCTTAGTGTTTGGTATAACAGTCTCTGTTCTACTTGATCATGTACAAATATTGCAAGAGATGATCCCTGTCCCTATAAGCTAACAGGCTAAATAAACAAGACAGATATTTATCTGCATCCTAGATACTATGAGTTGGGGTGTCTCATTGTTCAGAATTTGTGCCCAATTGGATGGGAGTTAAATATTTCCAAGGATTGCAAACAGAAGCAGTACTGGGAATCTCACTGCAAATCTCACTATAAAAAACTTATTGCAGAAGCACATTTACTCTCTTATTGATTTTAGGAGGTTTTGCTTAGACATTCACAGGTTAAAAAATATACATCCAAGTCTGAGGGTCAGGGTTTGCCCCCTAATGATAAATGAACCATGGGTTGAAATGCATTTTGGCCTGTCTTTTTCATGTAACAGGAGGAAATGCAGTGTGTAAAATACTCAAGCACTGACTAAGGTGTAGATTTCATAGCCAATAACTCTTTGTAATAAATAACTCAGAATTATGTATTCAGTTTCAAGAACAAACTCCAGAAGACAGTAACAGATAAAATTTAAAAGAAATTTTGAGTTGATTTTTTGAGCTAATTTACTCTTCTATAAATCTCTAAAAGTTATCACAAAATTACTTATTATGAGCCTTTCACCGAATTAGAAGCTCTTAAACATCTATGTAGCTGTTTTCTGCTATAGGTTTTCTGTACAGGTCTCCCTCCAGAGGCTGGTTGTTTCATTTCTGTGTAGGTTTCTTAGGGAAGGAGCCCTCATCTCGCTGCACAGCACATAACAGGTAACATAACTATCCACCTTTGGTTTACTTTTGCCTTGCTGGGAAGTCTCTTGTGTGAGTGAGTCAGTGTGGACCTGGGGCTCGGTTGTCTTTGAACTGCTGTCCTAAAGAAATTACCATTTTTCGGTGCTATCTGCAGGGAATAATGAATGAACCATCACTAGTTCTCATTCTTTGTTTTCCACTGGAGAGTTTGTGGGGCATGAAACTGGAGAAAAGATGTTACAAGTAATTTATTGCTCAGGGTTCTTTTTCTTTCCCCAGTTTCTTTGTTCTCATACCAATTACTCTGACTTAAGAAATTATAAAGCTCTTCATAATACTGCTTGAAGATTGGTATGTTTGCTGTATAAATTCTTAGGCAGATCTTCAGTTGCTACAAAAGGAAGTGACTTTGAAGCCACAACTTTTTTTTTTTTTCAGTTAAAAATCTCTTGTATATGAGCTATCCACTTTTATTTTTCCCCTAGGGATTTTAAAATGCTTGAAACATTCTAAAAACAAAAGGAAAAAAATACAGTAATGATTGATATGCATAAGGTTGAGAGACACTAAGTTACCAGTGGCTCGTTAAATGCTGTTACAGAAACTAAATATAGATTGCATTAATCAATTGGTGTATGTCCATGTCTTCATGTGTACCCCCAAGTGTACACTTCTGAAAGAGGTGTTAGAAAATAAATTCCAAATTACCCTTGAAATCTGTCATCAAACTGAACACAAGTACTTGCCTACTTGTACTTCTTAACCAATAAAACATTCTCAGCTATTATTTTACAATGCGAGTCTGTGGTGGAGATGGAAGACTGTTTGCATTGACTTTTGTAAGAAAATTCAAAGTACTCTGAATATGTAGAATTGAACTGTTCCATCATGCTCTTCCTGGTAGGATTTTTCTTAATGGGAATGTGTTTGCACCACGTTATTATTTACTGGCTATACCTCTGGGTTTTCAGGCAGGTATTTTTAATTTTCTTCTGAACTGAAATCAATATGAACATTTGTGGTGGATGCTTTTATTTGTACTTTCAAAACACCCCACATTTTTCATGTTAATTCATTCATGGCAGTTGAGTGACTGAGTGCAGAAAAAAGAGGAAAAGCATTAGGATTGTTTGAAAGCTGAATGATTGCTTGCATGAATGCCTGCATGAATGATTTCTTACACTACTTCTACATAAAATGAACAGCGTCCTCCATGGAGAGCCACTGACATCACTGAGGCATAACACTGAATAACAGTAGCAAAACCGGAAAGAGGTGTCTACATGCAAGACTTTTAAATGGTGCTGGCTTTGGCCTTTCCAAGGAAATACAGTTTGTGTATTTTTCCATTCTGCTAAACTTGATAGAGTGGTGAAGACCTCATAGATACAAATTCCTAAAAGCTGGGGGAGATCAGCAGCCAGGTAGAGATGAGGCCCCACTTATTGTTGCCAGCTGAGGAAAAGTCAGTAGGAGAACCTCAGGAGCTCTTTGTTATTGTGGTTCACTGTACCCAGGGATGGTTGGCACCTCACCACACTGACTGTTCCAACACTCACTGGAAGGAGAAAGGATGGGGAAGAGCAAGTGGATGTGACAGGAACTGAAGGTGTTACATGTTAGTAAGCCTTGCAAGATGGCAAGGGAGGTAAGCTGGAGGTATTTTGGTGACTGGGGAGGGATGGAGCCATTTTGGATATGAAATCAGGCCTTATTGGTTTAGTTCCTCGTGGGACAGTTCATAATATAGTTGCAAAGGTTGCTTTTTGCTGCCAATTTTAACACCATAAACCAGGGAATAAATGGAGTAGTTCTCAATATTGCTGATGTTTTAGACCAGTAGAAGGGTTAAGGCTGAGTATCAACAAAAACTCTTTAGGGACCCTAACCACAAAAAAAAGCAGAAATTGTGTACAAAGTAAAGAAGTATGATAATATACCATGAGTGTTTGTTCTACAAATAAATAAGCTAGTGTACTGAATATTTGTCCTGCTTTGAAGCATTTCATTTCCAAGCAAGCTAACATGCAAACCATTACTAATACAGTTCTTTTAGCACCCTTACTGAGATCTATGTTTCATTCTGTAACACAGAGAAATTTGTGAGTCCAGTGCACAAATGAATCAAGCAAAAATGTTCTTTCCTTTTGGGCATTGACTGTTGTCTCCAGTTGCACCAGAGGACATTTAAAGCTGTAAAATGGAGCTATATTCTACTATTAAAAGCTCCTTAGACATTGCCTGATACATTAAGGACTTGTGACAGTAATATTTTACTATAATTGCTTTCGTAAGATGAAGACAGAGCCCTGAAGTTGCTGTCATTTTTCCTGTATTAGTTAAACCAAATACATGTGATTCAGACATATCCTCTGACAGAATGCCTTGAATTTACATGATTAGAAATCTCTTCATATTAAATGCAACTCATCAAGGTATTTCTCACAAGTAAAATACCTGTGTCAAATTAGCCCCTTTTCCTTTACAATGATAGGAGAGTAATCTTACTGAATTCAAGCAAAATCTCTGAGCTACCTGCACATCAGGTGGGTAGTTACATAACATCTATAATTAGTTCCAAATGTAAAACTCCATGTGCAAAACTGAAAACTGAGTTGAAGTTCTTTAAAAAAACCAAATAAAAACACCAAACCAAAAAGCCAAATAAAAACAACTCTCCCCCACCAAGAAACCACCAAAAAAAAATCCCAAACAACCCCTTCCCAACCTCCCTCCCCCAAACCAAACCAAAACAACAAGAAAAAACCCCAGTATAAAGTGGTACTGCAAACTTCTGAAAGAGAGGCTTTTTCACAAAATTAGGCCCTTCAAATCTATTGAATCTCAATAAATGTTAGTCAGAAGCTTAGTAAGAAAAAATACTTAGCAGAAAGTGTTAGAGGGTTCTTTATTGTGGTGGTATTGTTTAGGAAGGTTGTTTATAGAAGTAAGGTGCAGTTTCTCTGGAAAGTTGCCATAAAACATAGTTATGTGGTATCAGGACATCAATAACCACGTACAGACTGTTCTCTTATGCTGGTTTGAGGCTCCTCACAGAAGCACTGCTATTAATCCACGTATGCACAGATGGTGCATTACATCTAATGGCTGCTGGTAAGCATGTGAATGCAACACGATGGCTGCAACTAGTAAGAACTTGCCTTTGTTTTTAAAAAGTTGTGGTGCTATGCAGTAACTCAGATGTTCTGGTATTTGTGAGGCCCTAATTCTGCAGGAAAATTATTGGAGGGAAACTGTGAATTTGGTAGAACTTCACCTAAAGAAGATTATAGCAGAATGCAAGAGTGGAGTAAATAACCAGACAGGTGCTCCACTGATAGAAGAACATGGATCAACTTTGTTGCATCACGTTTACTCCCCTGTGTGAGCACAAAGTAAAAAATAAACTTGCTATAACTATGCTTGGTTGGATGAGTGTTGGTGAGGCTGTGATAATTACTGGTTCATTATTGGAAGCTGAATGCTGTTCTTTTAACTCCTAAAAGATTTGAGAATCTCTGTTAGTGTTTAGTGACTATATAAACAGTAGAGGAGCAAAATAAAACCTTGAAAATCAGCAACGCTCCAGAAGGTGAGATGGTTAACAAAATTATTTTTCTGCGAACTACAGATTATATTTCATTTACATGCATAACTTGGATGTAGCAGTGTGGAGAGATTACCATAATCACCAAATATATACTTTATCTGAATTTGAGTTAGCAGTCATTGATAAAAAAAAATTAATTCAGGTAGAAACTGTTTTTTTTTTTCAAATGAACTGCAGCTTGAAACACACACTAAGGCCAAAATTTGTTAAATGACTTATTTTGTGGTGTAGCTATATGATTTCATAGTTTAGTTTCTTAAACCATTACAAGTTTTTTGAATCATATCAAGGATTGGTTTGTTGATGTTCAAGTATTTTATTTGAAATTCAGCCTTCTAACCATTTAAATTAATAACCTACTAATCTTAGACCAGTATGTTTTTGTTTTCTGGACTGGAGAATAATCTGATGACAAGCATCTCTCCATGAGCCCTGATGGTCATGTACACTCGTGTATACACATTTGTGGAACTACTTTAGCTCCTAAATAGCATAACAAAGTCTCGTGTTAGTAACTTTTATGATTTTGAAGCGCATCAATATTTCACAGTTTATTATTTCTTTAACTTTTTGATTTGGAATTGCCTGTGAGAAGTCTGAGCTGATAGCAATTTTTTTTTTTAATAATTTGAAAGTAATCTCAGAACTGCTATTCAGTGGATTACTCACAAACTGTAGGTTGTTTTTACTTGAAATCTGGAAAAAATGGAAATGTGGTCTGTTCATTTAGGCTGGTTTAATTCTGTAATTTTTTCTTCCATTTGAACTCTGAAATCAGTCTTCAAAATCTGTTTTCCCAATAACACTGTAGTTTGTCTTTCTGATAATATTTGTCTCAGTTAGTTCATTTAAATATTCAAAGACTGCAGGTACTGCAAATTTCAATATTTTTATGAGTATATTATTAAATTATTTTTAACAAGTTAGTTCTAATTAAGACTAGGAAACTGAATCAACCCAGTTATAAAGAGATTGGGCAACGAACAGGTTAAAATGTACTTTGCTAAAGATCTTGTAGACACTTCTCCAGAGTAGGTTCCTCTAAGAAGGAAAACACTTCTGTTCATTTCTCTTCTGAATTTCCCTGTGGATATTCAGCCACTCTAGGACTTTATGGATAACCTGAAGAACTTCCTTCTCAGGTTTTCATGCAGGCACCAAGATTCTTCATATTCACAAGTCACAGCTCTTTCTGTTCTAGATACTGTGATGTCTCAGCTGATTCATGACTGAGGGGTCTATGCTGCAGATAAGCTTTGGGCAGTCCTCATTAGGGGCCCTACCACTAAGCAGTGCAAAGCATTCTGCAAGGATTAATGGCTCTGTCTGGTGCCCTGGGAGTTTTTCTTGAGTTAACAGTGATAAATGAACCATCAAAATGTCTCATACAAATACTGCTGGGGAAAGAATCAGACAAGGCTGAGGCATACAAACCTGTATCAGATCTGAAGTAGAAGTGAGTCCTCCCTGGAGATAAGAGAGTGGTCCAGATAAACTCCTGAGTCCTGTTTCAGGTAAATTGTCTCTTTTCCATTATTCTCTTAAAGGGAAAAAAAAAGAAAAGTAAAACCTCAGTCAGAAAGAAGTCTGGTTTGGAGATACACTCGCAGTTACATCAAAATCTGTTGCTTACACTGGGAACTGACTGACATTGTGTGGTTCCCCAAATTTTTACCATCAGTCCAAAGCACAAGGATTTCATATTACCATCTAAACAAAATCTAATTTAATAAATGGTTAATTAACTTTAAGGGAATACCTTTTTGGTATGGAATACTTAATGCCATATGTCACCTTTGCATCTAACATACAGCAGTGTTCTTTGTCGGCTCACACATCTGTCTGTGAGAATTATAAGGCATGACTTACAATTACATCCTTTTAAAGTGCTTATAATATATTAAGTTTTGCTGCATTCAGTGACCACTTTGGTTTTCTGGAAGCACAATGGCTCTGGGCTGTGCGTTGTCAGGTCACTAATCTCCATCCTGCACTCAGCCCATCAGCCACATGAGAGTGACTCATTCTCTGCAAACCTCCTGTTGCTTAGTAGCTGTTTGTAATGTGAAAAAGAGTTGGAAAAGTAGTGGTGAGGTAAGAGGAAAAGGGCTGGGAGGCAGTGTGTTCCTGTCTGCCTAAAAGGAACTTGTGAATGAGGGCATTATTTGACCATCTAATTGGGGAGAAATTTTTCTGTTTCCTCACAGGTCCAAGGCACATAAATTTACATGTTCTGCTGCTCTCTATTGTCAGCAGTATCTAGGAAAGTTACTCGTGTGTGGGCCTTTATTGTGTGCATTTATTTACTTAACACCATGGTACCACTTTCTCTTTTAAAATACCACTTGGTTACCAAGGGAACTGGTTACAGCCCTGCACACTTTCCCTCTGCTTGGCATGTGTGCCATACACAAGGTTCCCAGTAGTGTTCCAGGAACTGGATGTCTGAGCCTGTAGTGCCAAGACTGCATTACAGCACTGCACCAGCGTGATGGCTCAAACGCAAAAGGGCACAGGAGCTAAAGGAGTAATAATAAAAAAGTAATAACTCTATCAATGCATTGAATCTTGCTGTAGGTAGGCTGAATTTATTGTGGACAGGTAGATTTAATTACCAGTATTTAGTTGAGGTAGTTGTAGAAAGTTATTTAGCTTTTTTATGGAAACAAAATGCATGAATAACATTTGCTTCTAACCTTGAGTACATATCTGTATCCAAATTGTAATAGCAGAAGGTAATACTTTGCCCTTCAAGGGATGTAACACAGACGGAAAGATTGAGAGAGCTGGAAGAGTAGCTTTGAGGGCAGGGAATCCTATGGGAATGCTTCAGTCATCAGACTTCCTTTTTTTTATATAAGCAGGACTTCATGGGTGATTGTAAATGGGTTGCTTTGTCTCAACTAAGATTCTCACCTGTTCTTCTTCTCACTTGAATAATATATGGACAGTTCAAATTTTTATTCTTTGACTTTTAAAGCATAACAGGTTTAAATCTCAAACGTTTCTTCTCAATCCTAATGACTTTTTTAATTCCAAAAAAGGACATGAGGAACTAGTGGTTACTTTTGAAGTATTGTAAAAAAAATTAACTTCCAAGTTTCAGATGAATGCTAAGCAAAATAGCAATACTCACTCAGCAGACATGGAGGAGACAGTTTCTGTTTATCTGGAGAACCCCAAGGGCTGCTTACAGTGGTGCAACTCACAACAGATTTTCAGCAAAGTGTCTAAGCATTTTCATAAACAGCAAAAGGCTCTCTCCTGAGTGTAACAAGACTAAAAGATAGAACCAGGATAGACTGGTCTTTACTGAATTATAGACGTTTATGGATTTAGTTGGGGTGAAAAAAAGCAAAATTAAAGTTCAGTTTCTGGACTGTAGCATTTTGCAAATATACAGGTGTGCACAACATTGATTTAAATACCTCAAATAAATTAGAAAATCAGATGCCACATCTCAGCCTCAGCATTGATCCACAGAATATACCTGTAAGCTTCTGAAATCACACTAAGGGTTCTGGAATTGTGATCTAAACATAGGTCTTTATGTAAAGCAAAGTCAGTCATTAAAAAATATCAGAGTTTTCAGAGAAGGGCAGATGGTAAGATAAAGGTGGGAGCATAGCCTAAGGAGAAGCTACAAGGCTTTTGGTGATCCCATGAGGATGGGGAGTTTAGGAGAGATGATGGTGATGATACAGACAAATGTTACTTTACACATTTATATGATTTTCTGTTAGTATTTAATGAATTTATATCACTCTGCCAAGTGATTTATTTGGCAGAATAGTCTCAAAGATCTTCTTTAAAAGGTCTTTAAAACTCTGGTTTTGTTGTATTCAAAATGTTCTGGATTGTTGTTTTTTTTTCATTCAATGAGAACTTGAAATGAGAAGTTTCCCTTTATTGCTTTAATGCATTTGATTGGTTAAATGGAATCTAGTTTCATTAATTAATGGATGTTGAAACTGGGGAGAAAATACATTGTGTGTGAATCATAACACTGTGGGAAGGTGGAGCACCTGTGATAAGGATACAGTCACTTGTAAATAGGAGCTGTGTTTCATGGAAACTCTTCCAGAACTGAATAGGACATTTTGTGAGAAATAAGGATGAAAGTTTGGCTTTCTGTACAGGTACTTTTGCTGTTCTCTAACACTTGCACATACAGTGTGACTGCTGTTTAAGTAACGAATAGCTGGGATAAAATATTCAGTGCAGCTTTCTTGGCCAAATAGAAAAGATTTAAGCTTAATAAGCCTCCTGATAATTAAGCTCTTATATAAGTAACGATGGTAATTACCCTATAAAGTTTAGTTATGATGAAACAGCCACTGACTAGCAGTGGCACATATATATAGCAAGGCTACAAAAACGTTTCACTGCTGATGGAAATGTGACTTTAAGCTGTTTTGTTGTTACCGTCTCTTCTTCTTAAAAAAAAAAAAGGCATGTTAATAGTTGATTTCCTTCTAAAGTACAACAAGAGTGCTGGGAGATGATTTACAGGCAAGTGGAAAGCCCCCAAGCCTCCTAGGTTTTAATTTGAGTCTTTTAAAAGACAGGCACAGAAAACATCCTTGATCCCAAAAATGTTACTTAAAAGCACGGAAAGCATATCAATCTTTCTGTTCTTTTGAGAGTCTTCGTTGCTTCTCTGTATCAGAGGTAACTTTTAACTGACTACAACCAGCAACAAATTATAGCAGTTTCTTCTACACCAGCACATGAGTCAGTGAGTAGGGGATGGCTGAGTCAAACTCTACCCTGATCTTTCCCTCCCACTCCCTGCCCAGCTGCTGCCTGTTTACCCCTTAGGGTATATCCCATGAAACTGGAAGCCTACACAGAATATTAGAAATAGTGGATGCTCTTACTCCTTTGCATGAGAAACACAGGCCATGTCTGCCCATAACGTACCACATCAGCGTGAATGTCAAGTACAGCAGCTCCAGTTCAGGGACTTTGCTTAAAGCTCGCCATTTCCACTCAACTGTGTCCTTAGGGATTGCTCCAGAGGTTGGAAAGAGAGGTTTGTGAATCTGGAATATCTGGCAGACCAGGATGTTTAACATCACTGGGCTTGTTCAACTCTGGCTTTAGAGTTATGAATTTTTGAAACATTTCTCTAGCAACTTGTCTGGTATTTGTCTCTTTGCCCTGCAGTTTGTCTTTAAGACATATTGTATTTCTTCTTTATCTTCCAAGAAGAAGAGGGAAATGGCAGCAGCGGTACCGATTACATTTTCAGTGTATTTATTGTTCTATTCTTGTTTCAGACATATCTCACTAAGGCACTGGGTACAGCTTTGTTCTGTTAGGTTTCCTCTCTCCAACAGCCTGGTGCACTTCGGTGATTTCTGCTTTAGTCCGTGTTGTGTGTATACAATCAGTTTTCTCTTTCTCTAATTTCAGATTGGTAACTTAGTGCAAAAAAAATAAAGGTTTTGTGTTACGCAGGGTTTGATTTCTCTGCTGAATCTCTTCATTGTTTGTTTTGGTTTGTTGGGTTTTTGTCATTCTTGGGTTGTTTTTTGTGTCTATGTATTCTTATGCCCAGTAAAAACACTCTCCTATTTATAAACTAAAATTCCTTTAGTGAAGTTTTCTAAGGAGAAAAATGCAACTCTTCCTGTGCTGGTCAGTCTTTGTGATATTTTTCCAGGTGTGTAAGCTCAGTGTGCAAGACAGAGCTCTAGTAACTGGAGAAAGGTTGCTACCAATGCACCTTGCAAAGTCAAGAGCTCACAGGGATGCAGTTGAAAACCACATCAGCTCAGATGGACTGCATTAAGATAAAAACACATAGGTTTAATGGAGCATAAGGAACTTTTGTAAGAGAAAATTCTGGTTGTTTTTTTTGTAACAGTATGTCCATTTACCTACACTAGATTTAATCTGTATGGAACTGACTTGAAATAATAACCTCTTGAGACAAAATCAGATCACAGAACTGGTCTTTGTGCCAGTTTTATTACCTTTAGCCCACACCATAACCTGGATACTCAAGGTTAACAGATAGAAAAGCATAAAAAAATTAAAAAGGGACAAAAAAAAGAAGCTTATATTCTTTCAGCTAATGAAAAGAAATTACTAAAAGAGCCTTAAACCTGCCAATTATGAAATCTCGTAAGAAGTGATAGAAGGTGCAGCCAATACTACCAAGGAATTAGAGGTAACACTTCCTTTTAAAAATTCACTTCTAGTGCAATGTTTTAGTATTTTTCTGTGTAGACATTTCACTGAAGACATTTTTTAGTTATTAACTATTATGTATATTAACTATTATGAATATTAACTATTATGAAATAAGAATTTTCCACATTTTTTACTAAACTAATTTCTATCTGAAAGCAGCCTGATGCAAATTATGAATTTAAACAAGCAAAATTTAGAGAACAATAAATTACATTTGTTTCTTTTTACAAAATGATGTTAATGTCAATATAAATATTAAGAGAAAGTTTTTTATTATTACTTAAACCTGTATTTGCTTTCATCCTTTAATTTAAAAAAAATCTCAATTTAGTGTAAAGATTACGGTTAGTTTCAAATCAGGAAATAATGAGAATTAACCCCTTTCACAGGGTATGTAGATTTGCAGTCTTTGTAGCTGTGAAAAAATATCTGTCATTTGATCCAAGATTACCCAGATTTGTAGCTAATCTAATGCAGAGGTTTGTCAGGGGCAAAGTTCCCTGTGATCTGGCAGTAGGTGAGCAGAGGTCTCACGAGGTGCTATGGGGCTGCCCCATAAGTGAACCAGATCCAGTGGGTGCTCAGTAACGTGGAGCTCTTCCTTCCCTCTTGCAGTTGTCCCAGAGACCTAATTTGCTGCTCTGCCCCCTGGGAAGAGATGGGGAACTCTCTTCACTGCTTTTGGAGAGGCAAGTGCTATGATGTAAAAATTAAACCCTGTATCACAGTGTGTTAGAGCTGACATTTGGTTAGTCTGGGTCAACACAGTTCCTAATTGTGGTTTAAGTAGCAGACTGGACTCTTTTAAGTGGGGCAGATAGGTTACAGGTTATAATGGTGACTGACTACTTGGCTGTCTTCCTCATTGATTCCATACCATTTTGTTAAACTTCCCTTTGTCCAGTTAAATGTGAAGATGAGACTGGTCAGCAGGGATCTAAAGGCATGGCAGAACTGGTTTGTATGTGCAGGTGCTTTCTCGAATCAGCGATCACTTCACAGTGGGGTACGTTAGATCCTTGGCTTCTATAACGGAGCTCTGAAGTTTTAATTTGTGAATATAAAATGTGAACACTGACACTCTGAGTTGTCTAACCCTTAATCATCTTTCAAGCAAATCTATGGACTACTCTGCAAAACATGAGCAGTGGTTAACACATGAATTAATATCCCTGCATTGAGCTGACTTTATCTTAAGCCACAGACTTTGCAAAAGATGACAGGAAGAGGAAGAAGGATTTGAAAAAATCTGTAGTGTTGGTATTTCAGAAAAGGAATCCTGCCTTGTGTTACTTTTCTTACTAGCTGAAACTCCGAGTCTCCACAACTGGTTGTTCTGAAGGCTAAAATTTAGAGAAATTATGGAAATAATGTAACTCTTTCTGGAAAATACTTATGTTTGTCACAAAAATAATCTGGCTGGACTAATTGGCATGATTCAGAATTCAATGTGTTTGTGGCTTTGTAAGCAATATTCATTTGGCTTGAATAGAAGATACTGGAGAAGGTAAATCAGTCAGTTTTTTCTAACTTAACAAATGTTGATCAAACTAAAGGTGATATCTTAAGGTTCCTCTATTTTTCCTTTGTGTGCATATTTAGCACACCAGATGGTTAATGCAGTCCTAATAAACTGGTGGGAATATTTAATTAAATGTGATCCCAGGGCATTAAATGTAGAGTATTATTCTTTGGCTGGTGATCAGAGTAAATATTTGGTATTAAGGGAGAGTCCTCGTAGAATATTGTTGGTAGTAAATGAAAATCACATTTGGGAACACAAATGTGTTCAAAGCAGAACTTTCTTCACAAAATTAAGACACCTCAAATGCTAATTCCTTTTATATGTGGGGGTTTTTTTCTACCACCAATTCACTATTACTCATTGCTACCCAATTATTACAAATAGCATGAGAAATCATTTGAAATTTGATAGTCATAGAATAGAATGAGCCTAAGTTTAAGTCTGTAGCCATTTACTTGTCAATAGTCACACTTTTACTGAACACTGAAGTGCTCAGATAGAATACTGAAAAGCACAGTTAAGAACAACATGTCTGTTCAAGCAGTGATGCTTCCCTTGTAGTGAAGGGAGCCTGTTTGCTCTTTTTGGGATCCAGTTCTGCTCCCTCTGTGAGATCTGAGGGCTGAAAACATCTTTCTGAAAATCCCTCCAGCCCCAGTATGCAAATGTCCACTCCCCTGTCAATAAGCTAATTATCTTCTCAGCCTAACCAGTTTTATGATATCATGGCTTTCTTTACTCCTATTGAACAGCTTTTTTTTTATTCCCCTGTGAAAGTGAGATTAGTAGAATGAAAACAAGGATAGACTCAGCCTATTAAAATAGGCTAGTTAATAACTGAAGGGAGGAAGATGAACTAGAAATCTGAAATACATAAATTATGTGGGCAACTGAACTAAAAAGCACGTTCTCCTACTGAGTGCATCTATTTTGGAACTGGGAGGTCATGCTCTCTAGCCAGGGTTGTCTTTTGAAAAGTCCTCTCACTTTAAAGGCAGAGAACATCATTATCTACTTGTAAGAAGGATGAGAACCAAATTCTGAAGAAAATTTATTTTAAGCATGTGTTAGAAGTTTCCCTAAACCTTTCCTGACAAAATTAGTGTGTGGTTTTGAAAGAGTAACAGGACCTGCCATTTGACACTATCCCATTTCACTATGGGAAAATAAAAAAATTTGGTAAGAGGTGCTGGGATGGGATAGCTAATATCTCTTGATTTCGAGACACAAACACAAACATGACTGTCCACACACAGCTGTGGTAGGCATGTGCTGTTAAGTTTGTACAGTTAAGCACTCAAGTCTGGAAGGCCCAGAATCTTAAGTAGCAAAGGAATCAATTTCTTTGAGAGATGGCTTTGAGATGATGTGAGTAGGCTAGCACAGAATTTTACTCTGCCCAATTCAGTTAGACTGCATTTTGGTAGGACTGTGGCAAACCTTATGTAGCCAAACTGAAAGCTTTTTTGCTAGTGTTGACTAAACTGACCTACTACAGAAATAAAACCCCATGGAGTAGAATCAGATTAACAGAAAACTAGGAGCTAGCAAATTCCTCCAGAATGCAGAAGAATCTAAGTATTATCAGGAAAAGTCCCCCTTTGCAAATTATCAGTGGGAAGATTGGTTTAGCTGTTACTGCATAGGAATAAACAAAGCAAGTTCAGAACTAACAGCAAACCCCCAGGGCTACAGAGCTCCTTTATTTCCTTAGAGATCCTCCCTGCCTCAAAGCTTTCCACTGCATCTCAACTCACAGATGAACACTCTTGGCACCAGGGACACTGGGAGAGGGGTTTGTTTCTACAGCTACTCTTACGTCCAGGATCTCCACTGACATCCTTAGTCCCTAAAAAATGTATGAATTTGCATTTGTAGCTAATTTTAATAATTGTTTTACAGTTAAATCTCAAGAGTACAAAGCTATGAAAATGTTCTGATTTATTTTACAGTTAAACAGGTGTTTTTTGGTGTATTTTTCAAATTCCTTTGAAACCACAGACTGTCAAACTCCACATACACAGTGAAGCCCAAATGGGTTAGATGCCTTTTGAAGGGGTCCACATGGAAGAACGGTGTTTTAAATATACATAAGTCACAACAGTAAATATTTGCTACATAAATATGATACCTGAACAGTTAAAAAAAAAAAAAAAAGACAAGCAGTGAAATTTTATGTTTTATTTGAACAACAGGGAAAGGGTTTGAGGAAAGAGGAATCACAGTGGAGTTCATAGAAAATTGCCTCCTTCATTTCACTTTTTATAGGGATCATTAGTCAAATCTGCTGCTGCATTGATGCACATGTACTGCCCCTCCCCTGAGCTTTGCCAGCTGACACCAGCTAGAGCCGTCTGATGTAATTCTCACTTTCCTCGTGCTATAAGCTTCAGCTATGTTTCTCACTATCTAAGTCTGAGGGGTAGAAAATAACTCTTGCTATCAGAAATAGGTTGTGAGCTTTCACTCAAGTAATTAGTTGAAGAACAGAGGAGCAGAAGGATGGCAATGAAAAGGGCTGGGCTGCTTTGCCACAGGCTTTCTGTACCACTGAGCAAGTCACTTAATCTCCCTGTACCTGTTTCCCAGCCATATGAGGGATAATAGCTTTTTCTTAGCTTATTGCAGTGTTGTTAGGATAAAGACTTTGAAGGGATTAGGTCCTGTAGCTGGAGGCTTTAAAAAGCACTTTGGATAAAAGAAAATGCTGAAAGCAGCCATGGAGGTCCCAGTGTAAACTGTACCAAAGCCACAGTGGTGTCCTGGCATCCTCCTGGTGTTTGCATCGTGCATCTCCCTTCCCTAGCCTGACTAAGAAAATAATTTCTCCTGTGTAGCTCACACATATGAACAAAAATGAAAGTATATGTCAGGCAGTTTCCCAAAATATTAGATACACAATCATCCTTAATGTTCTTTCAACCAGTGCTGAAATGCAAAGCAGTAACACTGGATATCTCCACTTCTATCTTAATTAGAGTTGAAGCTCCCTTTAACTGTCAGAGCTAAGTAGTAAATTGCTTCCCAAATATCCAGGCGAGATGACAAATCTTTTAGTCATGATTTTGACCTACTAGTTTCAGGCCCAGTTAGAAGAACTGAGGATGTCTGAGTCAGCTGAGACCATTTTGCTGAATCACTAGGATAGTCCCTAAATGTTTCTTCCAAGGTGACTGCATAGATACACAGGTCCAGCACCTGCTTTCAGTCAGATTGCTCATGTGCTAACTGAGGCAAAATCTGGCATTGTGGGGACTGAAGGTGTAACTAATGTTATATAAAAAACAACCCAGCTGCTTGAGGCTCTGGGCAAGTAGTGCAGTTGTCCTGCAGTGAGTGTACTTGGCACTCTCCCAGAGTTTACTCCAGTGCTCTGATATCTCAGAGTGGTTGCCATTTAAGACTATTTGCGAGGGATTTATACTCTTTTTCACCAACAGTATTAGAATTTTGTTTTCCTTTCAAAATTAATTTGACCTGTTCTTGGGAATGAAGATTCTCAACATCAACAGTATTTTTTTTTCCTTTTCCTAAAAATAAAAGTACAGAGGTCTGATGACTAGGGACCCAGTGATGGAGCTTTTATATAGATTTTGCATTCTTTTGTAGCTCCCCAAAATCATGCCAGACTATGAGAAATTATATTTTAAAGTTGTGATGCTTCATGTATTTCAAAAGGAAGTTTCTCCAACATAGTGCTAATGTTCTGCATAAATTTCTTTGAATAATGCTTCTGAGAAATTATAAACTGATACAACATGGTACAGAGGCAATAATAGAAGAATTATGTAAACATAGGAAGAATTATGCAAATACAGGTTGGACTTTCATTCTAGAATTTTGGTACTAAGATATAACAGAGAATGTCTGTGTTTTCAAGTGATGTAGACCTTCAGTTCCTTTCTTTCCTAGAAAATTTAGGTTCAAAGACAAACTCTCAATGGATGCTTGTGTGGGACTGGAGCCACATCGGCACACTCTATTGGTGAGTGCTCTTCTGCTCATTGCTCTGACCCACAGGGCCATGAGTGAGGCAGCTGCTGTTACTGTGTAAGGAGAGCACAACTCCAGCGACACAAGGTTTAGAAAGCATAGCTCTGCACTGCAGGCAGCACGCAGCTCTGGTTACTCTTGAATTAGATTTTATGTAATTAATTAAGATGGGTATGTTAATTACAAGCTTGCTGTGCCTTAGCATAAAGATTGTAATCTCTCTTTGCTAGTTACAGTAACTCCTGCTGGATGAGCAGGGCAGCTGCAAAAACACACTGGTTTTCCCATCCGTTCCTCCCTTATGCAGGAAATGCCCCAGGAAATGCAATTGAAACCAAGTTAGATGGCAGCAAGGATGCTGGAAGAGAACAAACTAGGAAGTGTCTACTGTATGCTGAACCATTTTAAGGGCAGATTGGAAGGGCAAAAAAAAGATGACAGTTACTGGGCAGAAAAGGTACATGGCAGAACTTTTGAGTTATCTCCTAGCTTTGACCAGGAACACCTCTGCTTTTATAAGCTATGCTTAGAGCAAACAATATGGCAGGGAAAAACACTTCTCACCTGTTCTGTAGTCTCTAGGATGCCAACAGTCCATAGCTCAAGAGGGGAGCTCTCTTAACTTCTGTAGTAGTGAAAAAATTCTGCTTGTTTTGATTGGGAAAATGCCCATTTATGTACTTAACTGCAAAGTTTTACAATTTCAATTTTAGCTCTGTTGTTGTACCAGCAACTCCCTTTGAAGTTGTTGATGCTCCAGGGAAGTCTTGTTTTGCATTGTGTGTGATATATATTATAGTCAGATTCTGATCCTTTGTGACAACTCAGAATAAATCCTGTTGGGATGCTGGCCCATGGCCATTGATGGAGTGATTCCATTGCAGGTGGCAGCAGCATCTGGTTTTTATGTTTTTAAATAGATGGGTCCTGAAATGATGATGGCTCCATTTCTTTTCTTGCAACTAAAGCTTGATAAGGTCATTCTCACTTGCAGTTAAAAAGTGAAGTGTAAGTTACAGCAGAGCTGCAGGTCTGCAAACAGCTGCACCATCTCTGGGAGCCTCTGAGGGTCAGTGTTATCCACAGGGATCTCAGCCCTCAGGCGATGCTGTCAAACTGAATTTTGCAGCTTAAGGTACCTTTGGGGAACTACTTTAGTGCCCCTCAGCACTTCGACAGTGTATTAATGAGGCCATGATTCCAGCAGCAATAATGAGACCCCAGGATGTAAAAGGGAATGATTCACAGAGAAACACTGTGTTCTCTCAGTCTGTCACTTTGGGAAGGCATTGGTAATGCATGCGTGGGATTGGTGATACTTTTCAGTTCACATGCTTAGGGATTTCCTCTGCAGCTTCAGGAAAGGTTTTATTTCTCTGCAGGAACAAGTGACAGCGGTCCCTTGAAAGGAGAGGTAGGTTTCACAGGTTAAAGTGTGGGTGTGAAAAATGGTGTTCAGGCCAGCAGGTTGATTTGTCTGTACTAACTCATACTCTGAGACAGACCAGGTCAGTTCTTGGATTTTAAGGAACCTTTGTTTTGTCTTTTGTTATAGAGCAATCTGGGGAAAGTCGGTGTGGATGCTTAAGAAAAGAGCTGATGTGCAGCTCTGTTCACAGCATTGCTACAAATATTTGCCCAGGGTCTGTGGCAGATGCTCAAGCCTGGACAGCTGCTCTGGTGGCATTTGGTGACCACCAATGCCAGAGATGACTAATCCCATGCTGTGTGCAATTCTCACCCCTAATTGCCTCCTCTAATTCTTTCTCCCCTGCTTTTGTTTATCTGTACTTAGTTAACTTCCAGCCAAACACAAGGAGCAGGGGAGTGCTTCACTCAGCACATTGAGAAGAAATACAGGGTCACAGCCCTGGCTCCTATAACATTAACACAAAATGCTAAGTGTGTTTCCTTAGCGGGACATAAGCTCTGCCCTGCTAGTCAGGCCTGTGATCAGTTTGGCCATTGGCCTAACTTAGGGTAGATACTCTGAATTGCTTGCTATTTTAAAAGACAGCAAGGGAGAGGAAGAGTTTGATATAGACCTATTAAGAAACAGTGTAAAAACTGATTGTGGTATGAGAAGGAATTGAACAGGAGGGTTGTGATCCAGAAACAGAAAACATGGGTTGAAACAATGGAAAAGTTCCTTTAAGAGATAGGTACTTTTTACCTGTTCCAGGAAAGGGGTAGTGAACAAGTAAAGATGGTCTCAGTCACTTATATTCTCTGGTTTTAATCTAGGTCTGCTCCAGCTCCTACCCAAGGTCCCACCAGTGCCGGGGCTGCAGGGCCTCCTCCTGCTACCAATGTGTCAAGCAACAAACGACTGCAGCAGACACAAGCCCAGGTGGATGAGGTAAGTGGCTCCAAGTGATTTATTGCTCACCACAAGAGTGTTCCTGTGGTTATCTTTTTGCTTTAAGATGCTTTTCTCCATGATCCAGCAACACTCGTCTGAAGGCAGTGGATCTGGGAAATGAGGTTTATCAAAGGATGGCATTTTTGAGGAGCCAGGCAGTACAAGTGAGATTCTGAGTATAAATATCCTTGTACCAGTAACAGTTCTGCAGAATAAATGTGGGCATTGGTGCCAGTTTGGGAATTCCTCCCAGTCAGTCAGGTTAGGAGGATATATCATAGTGGAACCAGCTCTTTTAATGTGTTACCATGTTCCTAAAGGTTAGACACTAATCTCACAGACTGTTTCACAGAGACAACCTTTGACTTCTCAGAGGTAGATTTGTCTGAGAATTGTGCATCTGAGGGCTGTGTTCATTAGCCAGAGCTCTATTTATTAATCATCACAATTTATCTCTAAAGAAAGGCACCCACACGTGATGTCATAACAGCATCTGTAACAAATCCCCACTCCTTTTGTTGGTCTTGGAGGACCATCTGGCTGTTTCAGCTGGGATCCTTAAATTCCTGCAGCACCTCGGCTGTAATGCCAGCACTCATCCAACTGCTGTGGTGATGGGAATAGGTGAACATCCCACTGCTCATCGGTGGAGTCCTTGAGCATTCCAGCAGTACAGGAGCAACTGTAACATCCTTGCTCTTCTGCTGTGCAGATTTGTGTGCTGGGTATTGAGGAAAGAATTTTGTTAAAGCCCTGGAAAGCCTTAAGTAACTAATTGCTTACTCTTCATGGGGAAGTGGCCAGGGCTTGTGTGATTCTTTATTACAAATGTAATAAAATACACATGAGAAAACATGTATTTACATGCATAAAGGCCTCGTTTTTCAAAAGCTTCATGTATGCTTTAAAGATAGTAGAGAAGACCTTACAATATCCAACTCAAATGCATTACTTAAGATGAATTAAATACGCCTGTCAAGATGGGCTTTGTCTTTTTGAGAACTTTTTCTTTGCTGAAGAACTGAAACGGGGACTTTCTGGCTGCAGAAATGTCTAGACCAGGTTCTCTCATTATCACTGATTTTCACATCACACTTACTTCACTGATGTTAGTGGAGTGTTTCTTCCAGTGGGGAAAGGAATATTACATTTCAGCTTCTGTCTTTGGTCAGAATAATGAAATAAACTTCTTATCCTGAACATGTTACATCATAGTGGTGCTATAATTGTATATGTGAGCGACAGCAAAGTAATTTTCCCTAAAAGATAAAAAATAATTGCTGTTTATTGTCTAAAAATGAGTGATGCCTGCCAGATACATTGGGCTCTTCAAGCAGATCAATGGAGGTGGCTCCAGTGAGGCTAGTGGACCCCTGCTTTTTGCTTGAGATACTCTGTATTCTGAGACTTTTGACTCAGATCCATGCAAATTGGTCTTCTTGTGAAGCATGATGACATAATTTTGGCAGGAACTCTTACCCAGTATGAGGGGATTTGGATTTGAGGATTATATGGGTGACATTCAGGATCCATAGGTTATTTGCCTCCCATTTGAGAGGGAGGCTGCAGTTGGTATGGGTTTTGAGTTTGATAGCACATGGTCAGCAGATCCTTGTTCAGCAGGGAAATCACAGTTATAAGAGTAGCCAAGGGAGAAAAATGCCACTGGGCTTTCAGTCCCGCGAAGTCACTGAGGTGAAGCTAGTTTATAATACCTGAGGATCCGATCTGTAAACGTTGCTTTGACCTTCCTAGATATTTCCTGTTTTTTCTTCCATGTCTTGCGGGAAAGTCATCTGTAGGTGGCACCAGACACCACGGAGGAGTGTGGCACACCCAGCCTGAAACCACAATACCATCGCCACTGAGCTTCAGAGAATATTCTTGGTGTTAATAAAATGACTGGCATTTTTAATGCTGTATCAATGCTGATACTGTATTGCAGCTATGTCCATGCTGGGTTTTCCCCTCTGATTTCTGTAGACATCGTCTAAGGCCCTGCTCATGGTTTTATTCTAGACAAACATTTATTTGACAAAAATGCAATCTCATCTAGACAAGTGTTCACTGCATTCAGGTTAGATTCAATGAATAATTATGGGCAAAAAAAAATTGAGAGAATGGGTAGCAAATAGTACACTATTTTGTTTCAGCATTTTCAAATAGTTCAAAATTTTCACTACAAATCAGCAAAATACTAGCTGAGAAATTAATACAATTTGTTTTTTAATTTGATATGAAGTTAAATGCTTGGAAGATTTTAGTTTGGAAAAACAAGTAAGAAAATTTGGATTGACCAAAACACTTGATTTTGGTTTAGGTTTGGTAGAAAAGTGAAACAAAACTTTTGAGTTTTCAAACAGCATTTAACCCTCTGCTGGTCCTTTCAAAGTTTCTTTCACTAGCAGTTTTCATCTCACTGTATTTGAATAATGTATCTTTTTAATTCTGGATTTTTGCAGGTAATAGTTAAATTATATAAAATAAAAATAACATGGAATTCCTTATTACAGCATACGAGAAGTAATAGACCAACAGACTTATTCACTGCTAGAATGATTGGACACAACTTTACTGAGATTGTTATACTGTCTAACATTTGCATTAGTGATGAATTTCTAAGGGATTTCCATTTAGAGTTATTGGCTTGCTAGAAGAGGATTTTCATCTAACTCTGTATAAAATATTGTGTCCTGGCTGTGCATGCTTTGTTTGCTGAGGCTGGCCAAGGAGGTGGGATGCGTTCCCTGCTACACTTCAGGCTGAATTTTCTCAGGTAAAATATTCTCCTCCTCCGCTTTCAAGCAGGACTTCAAATTGTGACTCGGAAATCATCTTGCCTGAAAGATCTGCAGAATGAGTAAATTCCTTGGTGAGGAAATGCATACAGTTTCCTTTAGAGTGCCCTGTATCTAGCCAATTTCACTAGTTCAGGTAAGGAAGATATTAAATATATAAGGAAAATAATGGTTTGTTCTTAGTGAAGTCAACCAAATTGTAGTATAGAGGTACAGGTCTCTGTCAGGTTTTGTATCTGTATTTGTTGGCCAAAAGAAATCAAAAACTTTAATGGATCTGACTCCGGTATTTCATTATGTCTCTTTATATCACACCTGAGCAGTGTAGCTGTACTCATCTTGTGCTCACTGTTGTTTCCATAGGCACAGGTTTTGAGGCACTGTCCAGGTAATTGCCACCACATATCATAATGGCAAATGGCTGGTTTTGGTATGATATGTCATATTCCAGGGTGTGAACATTCAGGTGACCTTCAGCTTTCCTGTGTGTGGGATCTCATGTGAGGCTGTGCCCTTGCAGGTGGTCGACATCATGAGGATGAACGTGGACAAGGTGCTAGAGAGAGACCAGAAGCTTTCAGAGCTTGACAACCGGGCAGATGCCTTGCAAGCAGGTGCCTCACAGTTTGAAACCAGTGCAGCCAAACTGAAGAGAAAATACTGGTGGAAAAATTGCAAGGTAAAGAATATAAATTCTTGTTGAGAATCACTTCATGCACTTCATGGCAGGAATTACTTTCACTTGCATTTAATTCATTTGCCTGCACGATGGCATCTCTGAGTCATCTCTTTTTGTCAAAGGGAGAAAGATGTGCCTTGCCCTCTAGGCTCCATAAGTCAAGCAACTTTGATCTTTACTGGACCCTAAAAATTCTGCAGTATATAAAATGTAGATACAAATTTTGATGCTTCAGTCAGTGCCTGCTGATAGGGATGGGAAAGCATTCCATGTCAGTTCATGTTCCCTGTATGAATGATAAAACCTGAGCAGGTGCAGTGAATTCTAGTACTGGGAGAAAAGAAGCTTTGTCCTTGAGGGAGATCATCAACCTCTGGATCTTCTGTTAGGATGATAAACCAAATTAAAAAAAAAACAAAACAACTTGGTTTCACAAACTGCTGTGAGAAGTAAGGAAATTGCAGTATTTTATAAAGAGGGGCCAATTAGGATAGAGCAGGACTTTCATCAACCTTCTCTGCTGTCTTCAAAGTCTTAGCTTTTCCCAAGAGCAGAGGGAATCTCACTCTCCCTTGCTTTTTCAGATCTCCTCCAGTATTTGTGTTTTCTGGACCCAGAAACTTCAGCTCCTCTCACTCATCCAAGATCCTATACCCTTGCTTCTTTCTACTTATGCACCACCAACATTAACACTGTGACAAAATTTCAGCTCCATTTCCATTTCTCTTCAGTCTTTGCTGCTGACTACTCATGTCCACCCACATAAACCCACCTTTTCCCAGGGGAGAATCCCACATGTATCCCTCGCCAGTCTGTTGTCTGCTTTGTCTCTTCAATCCACAGTGCTATAAAGTGTAAAACAAGGCAAAATATTCTGGGTCAACTACATGCACAAACACTCCAGGGATAAGAGGACCTAGGTTAGAAATTCATGTAAGCAGTTCATCTGGACCTCTTCTACCTGCTGCCCAGTGCAGGAAGCAGGGCTTCTGGGAGCTACAGGCACAGATTTTGAGTGAGGTTCACCCATGTGACTGCAGTGACCACAATGACCTACACTACTCTAGACCTTCAAACCTACTCTCATTCTCCTTTCCTCATTGTCCCTTCTTGCTTTACCCTGACAAACAGAGTCCCCCTGTCCTTCCTCTGGCTCACAAACTCTGGAAGGAGAGGGAAGTAATAAAAAAAATCTCCTGCAAGCCAATGGCTGGCTCTGTCCTTCAGACACATATTAGGAGGAATGGAGGCCATGATTTGCCATGCTCAGGTTTGTTGGTTTTTGGTCTTTCCATTCTCACTGGGGTAATAATGGCACCTGGACTGCAGCATCCCTGGTGGCCTCATTAGCATTCAGCAAGTCTCGTGTGGGGACCTCTACACCACACAGCTCAGTGCTGGTGTGGTCTGTGCACAGCTGCCTCTGATGTACCTATTCCTGTGGGAGCAGACTTCTGCTTTGCAATGAGCGATTTCCAGGAGAACATGCTGGAAACCATGCTGGTTAGCATGGGCTTCCTCTCCCAACAGCACAAGTACACAGAGCAGCACCAATAGCTGGGAGGCATTAGACATCTCCAGCTGCCTCTGCACTGCCATGGGGAACCTGGGGAAGAGTGATCAAGTTACTCTGGTATAAAGTGGTACATGCCATGTGTGAATCCAGTCACTTAAATCACCTTTGGAGTTGTTTTACTTTGGAAACGTACTTTTTCTTTACTGCTGGAAATGGATAAGGTTGGTCACTGCATCTTTAGCTGACAGGCAAGAACTGACTACCTTTGAAAAGAGGCTTATGTCCACTGCTGGTGGTCAGCTGTTCTTCAAACTGATACTAACTTCGGGGCCTTAACAGTCTGTTACAGTGAGTCTTTTCAAGAATTAAAAGTACGAGGAATAAGTCACTAAGTAAAAGCAAAAAAATTGAGGGGTTAATGTCTTTCATGTGAAAACCTGACTTTCTCTTTTTCTTTCCTATAACTTTCTTTTTCTAGATGATGATCATCCTTGGTGTAGTATGCACAGTCATTCTCATTATAATTATAAGTGAGTAATTCATTTTCTCTTTCATTTATGATCTCAGTAGCTTGTGACTTAAGAAGTGGTGCTATATTAAAAACCAAATCAAAACAAAAAAATGGATATAAAATATTTAAACTGATTAACTTGTGAAATTTCCCTTCTAGTATCATGCTTTTATAGTGAGAATCACTGCAAACTCTCTGGACACATATAGGCAGCATTTGTTGACATTTAATGTTTTTTTACATTAGCATGTTACATAACTTTCCCTAGGATTAAAAACTCTTCCTTTTTATGTTTTATATAAATTTTTATGCAGTCTCAGAGATCTTCCTTTCAATACAATGAGGGCCACAGTCCTGTGTTTTCTACTGAGAACAGTAATATTTGAATTACCTCATGCCTATAAAAGGAGGGTGAAGCCCCACAGGCAAACAGGCATCTGATGAATTTTTTAAAAGTGTGTAGGTGCCTAGTTCCCACCAAATCAGCTGGAATTTGAGATGTTAGTGCTTCTGAAGATCCCTTTGTATCTTGAATGCCTAAAATGTTGTTAAAAGATGGCCCAAAGTCTTACTGATTTATTTTATCAAAAGATATCTCATTCCACATATTTGTTACAGGAAAGTTAGCTATCAATGAATAATAGCTATCGTGCTGGTTGGGACCCAGGGATCTTGTAATGACAGTAATTGAACATTTCATTTATGTAACCTCTGTGTTAGCAACAGCTGTTATGTGACATAACTGGAATATGGCATTAACTCCTAAGAGGAAGATTTCTTGAGTTAGACAATCCAGCTAGTAACCCAGAAGGGATCCACCAGCACTGTGGATGTGAGTTAATTCCCAACTCTCAAATTACATGCCTTATATTCAGTGTGTTTCCATTTTCCTCTGTTGCTTCTCTAAAGAAGGCTTACAGAATCACCTGTAAACATGACTAAATGCAATGAGATACATGTGACAGTTTATTAGTCTTATGAATGCTGGCACCAGAGTGACCCAGAATAATTCTAGGGTTTTGTAACACTGATACAGCAAGAATGGGAAATGGTTAGATATTAATTAACTATATTAACTGGGTACTGAAGGCAACTGGCTTCAAGAGAAAGACGGGCCTTTGTTCTGCAGTCTAGTGCAGCAACCTGGAAAAACAGGTGTGCAGCCATTGAACTAACTGCTGTGTATATACTCATCACTGAGCATTGTGTGTATCTTAACAAGGAAGTAAAAAACAGTCAAGATAGCTCATAATTAGAAGCTAAGGCTGAAATTATATATAAGTAATAATATAGTTTCCCTCCTGGTTTTAAATGTTGGATGCCTGTCCTGGTAAGTTAAGAAACAGCAGGTTTGACATGGGTTAGGTTGGGTTGAGGGTATTTAGTCACATACTTGTGTGTTTCATCATTAAACCCAGGTCATGGCTCACCATAGTGAGATTTAGTGCAAGGTCAGTGAGATTTAAACGTATCTGGACCTCAAGTTCTTTTTCCAGTCTATTTGATTCTTCTGTAATAGTGCCTAACGGTTGCAGCTTCAGGAAGGACTCTGTGTATTGAACTCAATGCTGTATTTATTTACAGTATCTCTCAAGTATATGTTTAAATCCTATAGACATCAAGCATCCAAGTGCTGTCAGAGACAAGGCCTGCATGACTTTTCCAGTCCCTGATTTGAATGGGAACAAGATCATACACTCTATGCAGGGCTGGCTATGGGTGCAGATAAACTGAGCCATTCCTCACAGCAACGAGCTACCATGTGTGGTGAAATGGCCCAAGCCAGGCTTTCTACCATCCTGGTAGTGGGACCCTGGAAAAGCAGGCACACAACCTATGGCATTGCAGGTGTTGCTGGAGCTGACGATGGCAGCTACCGTCACTGTCTGTCCTTGCCCTTTCTATCTTTTGAGCCACAGGCTCCCCTGCTTTCCACTCCAGTTTCCCCTCCAAACTCCTTTTGACATGGGAGGAGCATCCCCATTTCCCCTAGGAAGGAATACTGTGTATAAGATGTGTTATGCTCTTTTAACTAAGATCTGCTAAGGATGTTTGCAATTCTCTGACATCGCACACTTCTGTAAGATAAAGCACAACAGTAACTCTGTAACAACTGTTGGGCTTTGTCTTATTTTTTTTTAATCTTTCTTTCTTTCTTTCTGCTTTGTTTCCCAGTTTATTTCTCCACTTGAAAAAACAAAGAAGGAAGACTTGGCACGACTTTGTTCATATCAACTGACAATATCAGTGTTCCTTTGTTGAATTCCGCTTTTTAATTCCTGGTGTCTTGGGATTTTTGCTTGTAATAACCCATAAGCATTCAGTGTGGTGTATTTTGGAATTCTGTTGTTTCTACAAGAAACTGTACCAGCTAAATACTGCCAAGTAGTTCCATACACTGTCTTATCACTGTGTCTTAAAATGTGTATGCACTGACCTTCAGAAACTGTAGTATATGAAAAGCATCCTAAAACATCTCAGAATCAGAGAATACAGTTATGGGGAAGCTCCTGCTTAAAGGGACACTGTCAGGTGCATTGGACCCAAACCTAAGGTTACAGCAAACATTAGGGCCTTCTCAATCTGAGCACCTGAAGTTGGATGGCAAAATCCATTGTCAGATGTAAGTTTTTGAGGAAGTATCTGCTACTCCCATTGAAGAGAGTGATACCTGCAAGTATTCATGTAAGATATCATAGTTCAACTTAGCTAACCAAACACAGATTTTTTGAGATTAGTTGTAGTATCCAAGTCTAAAACCATTGCCTGCAGAAAGTAAATAAGCCTAGTTTATTATCTTCCATGGAGTTAAATTTTTCCTTATGGAAAACACCTCATGGTATTCTGAACAACCAAGATGGCCTCAATATGAAAGCCAGAAAGGAAACTCTACGACAACTAAAAAGCATTAGCTAGTACAATCTTGGAAAATCCTAGTGAAATGTAAAAATGATAACAAGCATCGTTGGTGACTAAAATACAGTCTCTAGCTAAAAACTCAAGGCACTGTTTGTCAGGCTTCAAGGGACTCCCATGAATGCCAAACCCCAATAGTTAGGCCCTGACTTAAACCACATGAACAGCTTTGGTGGTGTCGGTGGCTTCCCAGCACAGCTGGAGAAGCTACCTCTGTACCAGTGTGCAGGAATGGTCCCCACTGTGAGGATCATTCAAAAATCAGGAAGAAGAAGGTATGGGGGAATAGTAGAGAGAGGCTGAGAACGGGAAGGTGCCTAGCAAAGCTTTCCTGGAGAAGAGGAAGGCAAAGAAACACTGTTCAAAGTGGTGGTGTTAATAGGCTTTTAAAAAATTGATTTTGTGTGTGTGTGTGTGTATAGTTCATAAACTATAGTGTCATCTTTGTAAAGTGCTCAGCTGAGATACCTATCATACTCAATTAGTTTAAACTAACATTTGATGTAATTAAAAGAAATTATATATTGTGGCTTAAGAGAAAGTTCTTGGATGCTTTTGTGAATTTCTTGGGGTTTTATCTTTTTAAAACACTGAATAGCTCAATCATAGTTAACCAAACTAAAAATGAATTATCAAATTTTGAGCCAGGCAATTCAGAAAGGGTCTTTTTAGGGTAACTCCTTCAGAATTTCTAAAAATAATTCATAGAATAAAAAAGAATAATTTGGTAGGTTGAGGGGTTTTTTGTCTGCAATTTAATTAGGGAATAGAAATGGTGATAATAGTAGTGTAAATATTTCTCCCTATCAAGTCTCTCTCTTGATAGGGTTTAGATTAAAAACATGGAGATCCAGACCAGTTTGTTGCAGTGAATCTATATACAAATTGTGCTTAAGCAGAATTTTGCAGAGAGAATAAATAATGATCAATTGAAAGCTTTCAGTTGCGTTTTTCCCTATATATTTATTACTTCATAGTCACATGCACTGTTTTGTGTCATTAAGTAGTAAGTGGCCACAGTCTTAATGAAAGTGAAGGTTCAAAGTTACTAATGTGCCACTGGACTCCCTGGCATGCCCTGTTCACTTCAGTCCTTCAGCTAGGTAAGCACAGAAACAATTCTGAAATCCTCATGGGCCAGACAGAAAACTTGGCTGTCATGAAGGACCTGACTCTATGAGGTGACACAGCTGAGTACTATGTATCATTGAGCCTCCACTGGAAGAGGAATAAGCCATCCAACTTCAGGAACATTTTAAACTACCAAGATAATTGGATAGCTGATATGAAAGAATTTTCTCCTAAGGGTGACTCCTGCCACCTATACCCATGTTGAGCATGGCTTAATCCTCACAGGGCTTCTCTACTGAAAGGACGCACGAGATGAAGACAGCTTTCACTGGAGGTGGTACAATCAGTAAGGTTTCAGGCTGATTTAGAGCCTTAATGTAGATGTACCTTTTCCTCTGAGAGCCTGAACTGACTACTGGGATGACAGGGCTGCAAATACACATCCTGAGTTTGAATCCTCTAGCTACAAAGATGCAAAGTTCCCAAATGAAACTGTGGTGAAAGTGCTACGAGGATGCAAAGCTTACATCCTCCTAGCTAATGTAGATGAAGAAAGTAATAATGGGGATGACTCCTAAACCTTAGTGAGAATTTGCAAGGAAGAACCCAGTCAAGAAACCTACCCTCTAGTGGGTTGTAAAATGTTTGTGAAGAGACTATTTCCTCCTGATTGCTAATGAAATATGCTAAATTAATATGTTTAACTCTTTTAAGTTGTTTGCACACAGTGTGCTCATGAATGCTGAATATTTGCTACTAGTTGTGCTGTGGAGGTTGGTTGCAATTGGTAAGATAAACCATGTAACCTTTCTGATTCAGACCAGGGATCATGAACAAGTGTGTCCTTCCCTGAAACACAGACCCAGAGCTGTACTGTTCCTGCAGAGGGTTAAATCTTCACCAAGGAGCATATGGTAATATAGGACTGTTCAGGGTCATAGGTTGTGCAACAGCATCACATATGTGTAGACTGATGCAGAGGACAATCTATATAAACACAGTTGGGGATCTTATGTGTGTTGAAGCCACAACTGATTGCTTTCTACTCACTGCCTCTGCATTTAAAATGTGCAGTTACAACTGCCTACCTGTAATAGTAAATTTTCCATGAAAAGTTTAACTCATTCTTGTTCAGTTAGCATTGATTAGAATTTCAATTACTGGGTAGAATTTCAACTGCTGCCCTTCATCACTAAATACTGCCCAGGCTCTCACCTTGGGCTGGTTAAAAAGTCACAAAAAGGCTTCCTTTTAGTGACCCCCCAGCAAACCCTCAGGGGACTCCAAGGCCATTGGTTTCTGACTGCCACCTTGGGGACTGAACTGAAGACTCCTCAGGTTGGAAGCAATGCTTTTGATAGCTTTAGCCAGAGTTTGACATTGCTTTAGATTTGCATATTCCATTCTTATAAGAAGCACTTCCTCTTCTTTCTGGGCCACAGCTGTACATCTGGGATGCTGTACAGCATGAGCTGCCATTCAGACACAGCACAGCTGAAAGGAGGTGGTTGGGAGCTGGTCAGTGCCTGCACCATGGCTGCTGTTTGGCTTGGCAATGATCCTATGTCAGCATCTGAGCTTGAGGATGTGCTATTTGCATCCACTGTGCACAGGCTAGTGAGGTCCTGCTCGGGCATTACACTTTCTCTCTGATTTAGCTTACCTTGCAGTAACATAGACGTGGCTTTAAACCTACAAACATTGTTACACAGAACTTGGCAGGAGAACATAGTGTGGAACCCATATGAGGTACTTGACCTGATTTTCACTTGACAACATTATGTAACAGCACAGTCAATCCAACATAGTCCAACATAATCCAATACTATTAGAAGGAGGATGGGAGAATCTGATAAAGATTCTGACTGTAACCTAGGGTCTGTAAGGCAAGGATTTAGAAATGTAGTCAGTTGTATTTTTAAAGCTGGTACTTTCATTCTATTGGAACCTGGATGAGGTTAGCCCTGGAACAGTTCAGACAAGTAAAATAATTGTTTGTTTGAGTTTTTTTCTTTTTAAATAGTGATCTGCATTAAGTGACTTAAACACTCACAATGACGGAAGAACAAGACAGTATTAACTGTGCAAGGAATGAATTAGAACAGCCGCAATCTGCTGGTTTTGTCTGAGTAGCAAGACCTTTTGAAATTCTACCATTTCTGTGTCTCATTTCTGTCACTGCTCTTTTGACAGGGCTTCACATAACTTTAATTTTATGAACAGGTGGACTACTTCTTGTCTGAACACAATGGATTTTAGCTCTTAAGAGCAAGTTCCTGACTTGACATCAGTATTAGAGCACACCTGCAGAATGGAGATGTGTATCTACCACGGCAGACTCAAATTTCAGGAACTTTTAGAAGCTCAGATGTTACTGAACTCTCATGTTTTACAGAGTGAATTTTTCTCTATTCCATGGGACATTATCCACAGAGTGAGAATATGTATAATCTATTATTTTTTTATGACAGCACCTTGATTGCACATGTTAGTGCCAGACGTCACAAATAAACTAGAGAGCACTTGCGTATGATCCAGGATTTAGATCTCAGTCCTGCTTCTCCTGCCCTTTAAATAGGGAAGAAGGCTAAACCAGCAGCCATGTAAGGCACTGGGCTCCCTCCCAATGTACACAGTGAGTATTGGAGAAAGGCTTCAAAGAGACCAAAGTCTCTTTGCTCTGGATTTTGTCTTGACCTGAACTTTAGACTCATAACAGATCATAAGCTTTGGGCCCACTGTAGTCAGAAGACCGAGATGCTCTTCCAGCCAGTTCTTCCCCTCACCTGATTTAGGCCCCTCTTGCTAGACAAGATACATTTGAGCATGTGTTTCTTCATGCAAGACAAAGCACAAGCACCCTCAAATTACCTTCTTTAAAAGCAAAACAAAAAAGGCTGAAGAAAGTAGTTTGAAAAAAATGAATTGGATCTAGAGAAATGATTGGCTGAAGGTTTCTCAAACGGTAACATTATTTTCAGGAGGAATACTAGGTTGAGATGTATGAAACAATCAAACCAGAACCTCACATTAACTGTTCTTTCTGCATCTGGTCTCCTTCAGAAATACTTCTCTATTCCACTTCAGGAAAGGATTTTGTTTTCTTCTTCAGCTGACTTCCCTTCCTCTGCTCATTAATATGTGTCACAATTGATGTGCTCAATAGCTTTTTTTCTCCATTGAGAACCATAAGACTCTCTGCCTTTAAACACATGCATAAAAAGAGCCACCCAAGGAGTTTACCTTCCTTCCTGATGCATTGACATTTAAAAGCTACATCTTGCAATAAAGCAGAAAAACTGTGGCAGTCTGGTTACATGCAGTTTTGGTGGAGTAAACATTTGATTATTCAACAATGAGTCATTCCTGCAGTAACCTCATTCTGTCATGACTGTATCATATCTGCTACCTCTCCAAAGCAAAACCCATAACCTGTACTTGTTTAAAACATGAATACAGCCTCGTGGTTCATACATAACACTCTATTCAACCAAAGAAGCCATGTGCTATGAGTTTAAAAGGGCAAAGTACTTGTTCTCCAAGAGAAAGTATCATATAGAACAACAACGACAATTAGGAAAAAAAACCTTCTCCATTCTTTAGCTCTTCTCACAGTGTCGGTTTCTTCATTATTCTTCAAGTCTCTCTTTGTTCTCTTAGAAAGCCTTCATGTTTTTGGAGTATAGTGTATTTGGAACATGGTATATTGGGGCCAGGATTGTTCTGCCCTCTCAGTTGACTCCCTGTCTTCTGCCACATTCTTATTGTTGAGCTCAGTCGTAGCTCAGATAGGCCTTGAATGGAGCAGAATCTCTTCCTCATAATGCCCTGCTGTCCTCAAACCAGCCTCCACTCCCTGGACAAGAACACTGGAAGCAGAATATGGCTCCTAGGTCTTAATTTGGTTCAAAATTACGTGATAGGTTGCTGGCTGTGAGACAACAGCATTTTTACTCCACTACTTTAAATTGTATCACTGGAATTTTAATTAAATGTATTTAACACTTCTTGTAACGATAATTTCATCAATTTTGTTGAAAAGAGAGGAAACAGCAAATAAGGATAGTGTGGTAATGACAATATAGTAAATTGGGAAATGGTTTAAGTGAAATACAGCTAACATTCAGTAAACTCCTTTTATAAGTGGCTCTACCTAAGAGCACCTTTTGTATGTTAAAATTAAGGGGTGCTCGTCTATTGAAGTAAATTTACCTACTTAAAATGAACTATGACAGATGGTTAAGGTTTTTTTTCCTTGAAAATGTAGGAGATATATGCAGGAAGGATGATCTAACATTTTTTGCAGAGAATGCCATTTTGCTTAGAGTGCCATCCAAAGACATGCTGCAGAAGTGGTCAAGGACTTCAGTCAAACAGGACTTCAGAGCACTTGGTGCAGTAACAATACACCGAGTGCCCACTTTGTTCTACAGGTCTCTGTAATGGAATCTTTTTGACACAGCATGATTATTTTGCTTACCCTCATTCCACTGTAGTATCTATGCTTGTCCACCAATAAATGGTCTAAGCAGAGGACAGAAAATGACTTCGCTGAATCCACTACATTCCTGTCATGTATATGTGAACACATGGTGGTGGTCCAAGCTTTTTGTAATGAAAAGTTTAAAAGAATTAAATCAGTTTCTCCCCCTGATACATTACAGGTTTGTTTAAAGACAGAGCAAATAATGGCAGCTGCAATTATTTTCTTTGTAAGATCAGTGATTGAGATACTACATGTAATGGAGCTACAAATTCATAGATGCACAATGCATAAACTTTATCTTTTTCAGAAGTTTAGCTATTAATTTTTATAGTATTGACCTGAAAGTTTGCAACAATTTCTTTATTAGGGAAAGTAGTCTTGGCTGACACAAAAATTCGGTGGTCAGTGTGTCTACCATGCCACTAGCAAGCTACTAAATAATGCGAGGTCAGTCTTTCATGAAGCTTAAAGGGAAAAAATATTCTGAATAAAAGTAGAAATGTATGGTAAAGACCATGGGTATAGAGTTTAACCATTACTTTATTTAACTGTTATTTAAGGAATTAGCAGCTAAACAAATGGTCAAATAATTAGCTTCCAAAGCCTAATTATAGATGAAAGAATATTTTTTTCTCATTAAAAATGCTTACTTCAATATGTTACACTTGCTTTTTCCCCAAACAGTAAAATGCTAATGTTGCTACAACACAGTCATGGGTCTGCACAATAAAATATTACAGATAGCCCACTACTTGTCATGAAAAACATTGTTATTTTGTCTTGTAAATGAAAAGTCCTCCATTCCCCGACCACATACATGGTAAAATATTAGTCACTTAACACTTATCAGCATCACTGAAAGATTAGAAATTAGTGCCTCCTACGCATGAGCAAGACTTGAAAACATGCTTTGTCTGTTGCAAAAATACATTCTGAGGGGGAAAACACCAACTGTTGTAGAGGTTAAATTTTTCTTTGATGAGTCCTATTCTTTTTTCCTCCCCCTTTCTGAAAAAAGTGCTTATATACGTAGACAGGCATTTGCGTCTTCCCAAATATGAAAGAAGTTAAATGTAGCCAGTGTGTACTTTGAGCAACCTTTAGATTGTTTTGCAGCATAAAAAGTTTTCTAAGTGGCAGTATATGAATTCTTATTATAAACTTGTTATACTCACTGCAGGAAATTAGTTCATAGCCAGCTAATTAGTATTTTCCTTAATGACTTATGCTAGAGTCTTGACACAGAACAGCAGCCTCTGGAGGTACTATGTAATCAATTCAGCACTGTGGTATTTCACACTTGCCAGCCTCGAGTGAGGAGCAAGGCATGCCCTGTTCTGGAAGTGAGTTCCATATGTGTTTAAGCATATAGTGAATTTCTATTCTCTGTTTAACACAATAAAAAAACCACCCTCATTTTGCCTTACTAAATCCAGGTCTGATGTAGAATCAGTGCTGTGTCCTAATTCAGGAAAGGAAAAGCCTTTCCACAAAAAGGACCTGGGAAACTACAGGCCCAACAGCCTGACCTCAGTGCCTGGCAAGGTTATGGAGCAGATCATCCTCAGTGCAATCACACAGCACCTACGGGATGGACAAGGGATCAGACCCAGCCAGCACGGGTTTAGGAAGGGCAGGTCCTGTCTGACCAAGCTGATCTTTTATGATCAGGTGACCCGCCTGGTGGATGAGGGGAAGGCTGTGGATGTGGTCTACCTGGACTTCAGCAAGGCCTTTGACACCGTCTCCCACAGCACACTCCTGAAAAAGCTGGTAGCCCTTGGCTTGGACAGGGGCACTCTGTGCTGGGTTAGGAACTGGCTGGAGGGCCCAGAGAGTGGTGGTGAACAGTGCTGCATCCAGTTGGTGGCCGGTCACTAGTGGTGTCCCCCAGGGATCAGTGTTGGGCCCAGTTCTGTTTAATATCTTTATTGATGATTGAGATGAGGGGATTGAGTCCGTCATCAGCAAATTTGCAGATGACACTAAGCTGGGGGGGAGTGTCGATCAGCAGGAAGGCAGGAGGGCTCTGCAGAGGGACCTGGATAGGTTGGAGAGTTGGGCTGATTCCAACGGGATGAGGTTCAACAAGGCCAAGTGCCGGGTCCTGCACTTTGGCCACAACAACCCCATGCAGCGCTACAGGCTGGGGACAGAGTGGCTGGAGAGCAGCCAGACAGAGAGGGACCTGGGAGTTTGGATTGACAGGAAGCTGAACATGAGCCAGTAGTGTACCCAGGTGGCAAAGAAGGCCAATGGCATCCTGACCTGTATCAGGAACAGCGTGGCCAGCAGGTCCAAGGATGTGATTCTTCCCCTGTACTCAGCGCTGGTGAGGCCACACCTCGAGTGCTGTGTCCAGTTCTGGGCCACACAGTTTAAGAAGGATATTGAGGTCCTGGAGCAGGTCCAGAGGAGGGCAACTAGGCTGGTAAAGGGACTCAAGCACAAGTCCTGTGAGGAGAGGCTGAGGGAGCTGGGGTTGTTCAGCCTGGAGGAGGCTCGGGGAGACCTCATCACTCTCTACAACTACCTGACAGGAGGTTGTAGCCAGTGGGGGTTGGTCTCTTTTCCCAGGCAACTATCAGCAAGACAAGAGGGCATGGTCTTAAATTGTGCCAGGGGAGGTTTAGGTTGGATATTAGAAGGAATTTCTTTACAGAGAGGGTGATCAGACGTTGGAATGGGCTGCCCAGGGAAGTAGTGGATTCTCTGTCCCTGGAGATTTTTAAAAAGAGACTGGATGTGGCATCAGTGCCATGGTCTAGTAACCGCAGCGGTAGTGGATCAAGGGTTGGACTTGATGATCTCGGAGGTCCCTTTCAACCCAGCTGATTCTATGATTCTATGAATGATAGAAAGATAAGGTAGAGAAAGACCCCCGGGGGTTTGCCTGGTCCAATGTCCTGCTCAAAGCAGGGCCACCTTTGAGGTTGGATCAAGTTGCACAGGGTTTATCTTGATGAGTTTTGAAAATCTCCAAGGCTGGGGATTCCACAGCAAATTCTGCCATTAAATATGTTCTCAGCCTTCCCAATGGTGATAAAAGTACAGTATCCACCTTCATAAGTATATGTGGTTTATATTTTTGCCTTTTTTTCTGTTGTGCACTGAACTGATTAGAGTCAAATTCAGATCTAGTGGGAGTAAGTGCAACCTCATTTTTCAAAGAACTTCCATTAACATCAAGAACTTTTCTTTGTTTCTTATTGACATTGGACTGAGCCATCTGATCACACTGAGGAAATCAGTGCATTCTCTCCCCTCTGTGTATGTGAGCCTGTTTCTCTGACACTGAAGCTGAGAATAGGACAGATTCAGGGCATCTGGTAAGTCTTGTTCTGTACTCTGAGGTCAGTGGCAAAACCTAGACTGGCACCAAAGAAAGAAGAGGATGTACTGAGATTACTCTTTCTCCTCACAAGTCACCTTGGCAATGCCATCCCTCTTTCAAATGCTGATGGAATGGCAATGCAAAACAAAAGCCTTTCTTCTACCTCTTTCCTTGTAATTCTTCAAGCTTTATTTCATGTAATAGGAATAGTGAGAAATAAGTTTTCAGTTGCCCTTTTAAAAACCCAAACTCCAGACCAAATTTCTAATTGCATTCTTTCAAAGGCCACTCAGTAGTGTTAAGCTCTGTAGTAATGCACTCGGAAAGGACCTGAAAGTCTGTGCTGAGAACAGCATCTCTCACCTCAGTCTCTGCTGTGCTAAGCAAGGAGTTGTGATTTGTCCCTCTACGGAAAACATTCGATTTGCATCTTATTGGAGCTATCTGGAGAGGAAAAATAATGTTGTGGAGACCAGGAAATTTCTTAAAGTGCTTTACCTGGAGGTCAGTGGAATTTCATTTATAAAAGATGAATGCATGCATTTTGATGCTAAAATTGTGATGACTTACAAAGTTTGATATTACTGTACTTTTCTGTGGACAGTGATTTTTTTGAAGTGGTGAACATATTTTCCAAGAATATCATAGACATTTGTAACATGTATCTTTGTGCCAATAAATCTTGTTTTAAGAAGTTGGTTTTCGTATCATTCTGTTCCCAACACACACAGATTAGGGACAGTTAAGCAGCTTCAGCTTTCATTCCCTCTCTGTGTTACGTGCTAGAGGCTTCTGAAAATGAAGATTTTCTAATTCACACTGAGTTTTTATATGTTCGGTCTAATAGAAAAGAAAAAATGCACTTCTCTTGTATAAACAATAGTGAACCCTGCCAAAAAATGTACAACCACCATGGAATTGTGAAGAGGAGCAGGTGGAAACGTGTTTAGTGCATTTCACCTTATTCTTCGCTTTCTCAATGGTAACATGTTTTCCTTTTAACAGGGCACAGTTACCTCAGGGAACTCAATGCCATGAAATACTGTTAGTTCACCAATTTGGGGTACATTGGACAAGAAGGATTTTCTGTGAGAGGAAAACAGATTCTCTTGCAGGGTTATCTTCTGCCTTACCTTGAAGCAGCTGGTGCTGGCCACTTGTGTATGGATTAATGGGGCAGGGTAACTGTTGCCAAGGTTATTCCTAATGAGTAATTAAATCCTTTGAAGGGACAAGACTTGGAAGCTGCTTTTCTCCCCCTGCTAGTGCCTACACCTACATTTTAAAATGCATCAGCATCACAGTAACTCCCAGGTAGCTCTGCGCTGTCATGCATATGGGGCATTATTCAACAGCTCTTCCAATTTTGTTGCAAATGATTACAGAACACATAAAAGGCACAGTATTGTTTCTCACCACCTAAACACACAAAAAACAGGTAATGTCAAGATGCCTTCTAGTATGACAGTGCTTTATTAGCAAAATTATAGATTTTACCTTGGTAACTTAGTGCACGTGGCAATAAATTGGGGTCACTTTGAGTCTATAAGGAGGAGCTGGGACGAAGCAATCACTGATTTCATACAGTGCATATTCTGATCTATGTGAAATAGCAAATAAGGATGAAATGAGAGAGTGAATTAGGTGGACTGGTGCACGTGAACCTGATATTGAAGAACAAAAGGAACTGACCAAAGCCAAAATGAGGCTTATTAAGAGAACACAATGGGCTAATACTCCATTAGCACTCTTACAGTCAGGTCGTGTAGTTAGCTCAGTTTTATTGAAAGAAAACATCCCAGTTTCTGACTTGAGCTCACAAAGAATTCTAGCAAATGATAAAACAGTGTGAAAATGAAATTATGTGTAAAGTAATGGAGAAAATAAAATGGACATGGCATAATCAGTAAGATTATATGAAAAATCTAATGTATTTTTCATTCTGGTCAGATAGATTTGCATAATTCGTAGAAGTTCAAGGAGCAAAAGGAAGAACTCTTTCTTAGGGGTTATTAAGTTATGTGGGGTGAAGAGCTCTGGGTCTTGGATGTACTCTGGAAAGTCAACAGAAGATAGTTCAAAGACAAAACAATCCTTGAAATGACTGCCCATATACTTTGCTTTGTGAGCTGAAGTACTTGGAGATAAGGGAATGAATAAGACACTTTTAAGTGCTCCCGACAGTTCTAAAATTCAAAAAAAATAATCTCACATGACTAAAGATGGTCAGAACTTCAATCTGAGATGAAAAGCTGGTAATCTTGAGACTGCTTAGAGCTCTGTATGAGAGAGAGTGAGGCAGTGGTGGTAACTATTGTAGAGCCAAACCATCTTTTCTTTTTGCTTTCCCAAGTGATTCAAATTTAGGGGAACATAATCTTGTAACACCACCTGTGGTTTGGGCAGCTACCATCAAAAGCTCTTACCATGATGTGGTAGACATATTAAATACATTTTACTATGGGAATTTCCTGGCACCAAAAGCACTGAGTTATTGCACTTTTAAGGCAGCTTTTAGGATGATTCTGCAGAAATAACACCTTTGCCTTCTCCCTTATCATCTGAACAGTCTAATTATAATTTATGTTAACTGACTGCTTTACAAAGGCAGTAAAGCCTGGCATTTCTACTTTCTGTTGGCCATAACACAGATTTACTCTGTTGAATGCAGTTGGTGAGTTTGATAATTTGACTTCTAGTACTTATCTAATAACTGGCAGGTAGTTATTTTTACTAGAAGATGTACAATACAACATCAAGTTATTTACATATTCTCTGGCTTAGCCTAGAAAACACCTGCTCCGTAGTCCAGCTTCACCAGGGACTGGAAACACTTCCCAATACCATAGAGTGCAAGCTTCTGTGATATAATCTGTAGTAATCCACGACAGTGCACTGAAAGAGCTGGCTAGATCAGAGGTGTTGCCAGCATCATACAGCCCTGCACCAATACAGGCTTTGTTAAACTTCCTTCCTAATGATCCAAGAAAGCTACAACAAAAAGCCAAGTTTTCTGAATTTAGCTGTCCAGCAGTGCAGCCACCTGCGTGCTGCAGTGCCCTGAAGTGACTCTATGGCAGGCTTGGGAGGCATCCGGATAGCCAGGCTATGGCCACCCCATGGTGCCCAGCCTGGGGAGTGTCACACAGTGGCAGTCGATGCAGCAGCATTGGGCTGTGACAGCATGGGCACTGTCAGTCACCTTCCACTGAATTTATCTGACAAATGATGCCAACATAAACTAATAGGGTCAGACTCCACCTCAAATGCAAATTAAATTTGGTCACAGTTTATCTGATTAAACTGCATTGTCCATCCCTTGGGTTAGCCATTCTACTGTACTGGCATTCTTTTAACAGTTTTTTAGACCTCTTTTTCATCTCCTGTACATCAGTTACTTCAGTCCAGGCTTCAAATTTCTCAAGTGTTTTTAAACTCAACAGCATTTGTCTTCGTGAATTTGGCATTGTCTCATTCTTCCTCTCTGCTTCATCCCACTTGTTCTCTGTTTCATGATGCTGAATGAAATATTGTTCTCCCTCTTGTCTACTTCTCAAGTAATTTTATTTAACTCTTATGTTCCCCACTTGCTCTTTGGAAAAAAGTAATCAGAAGATTTGTGTCTAGCCATAATGGTTGCACACTTTGACTACACCATCAAGGTATTTGCATTATCCTGATGCTTCCAGGGCTGCTTCCTACACATTGACAATTTTCTGTTTTGGTTTTGCTCAGGTTGGACTGATTATGTTGTCTCATTTGTCATTAATAAAATCTTTCAGCTCTTCTTTAAAAACAAGTATATAATATAAATGCACCTTTGTCTACAAATGAAAGGCTTTAAGTTTCTTATGTGTTTAGGTCTGTCTTGTACTCTTGCAAGCATCAGATAATGCTGCATCAATGTGGAGAAGTACCTGTTGATCCCTTCATAGAATATCTCTTAAGTCAGGAGCCAGTGTGAAGCATGTTGCCTGCAGCTGTCTGTACAAAGGCTCCCTGTGTCATGTGCAGCATGGGAATGACCTCACCAGCTGAATAGAGCTACTGAACCAGTTACAGATGTAGTCTGACAGTCACAGAACAAACATGACTCATTTAAGAACATTCCTTACCTTCCTTTTTAATAACTGGTTTCTCCAAAGTCAGTAAACTAGAACTGAAGGGAGAACAAAGAGTTCTTCAGTCAGCTCTGCAGGGTTCTCACACACCCCTTGCTGCGCCGCAGGAGCACGTTTGAAACAACAGTCCCACCACAATTACATCTCTGATGGTGCCCAAATTCGCAGTGTAATCACCTCCAGCTGCAGATACTGACATGCCACTACTATAGAATACTATACAGTAGTGGCAATAGTAATGCCAATACTAATGAATGAACTGCGCTATGTCCTGATTTAAAACCAAAAAGCTTTAAAAATACTAAATGTTCATGTGCTGCAGAGAACATCATCCATGATTATGATAATAACAGTGTTGAGATGAGAACAAGGTTCTGAAAATAAGGGGATTTGTGTCTAGTTAGGCCATCAAGGCTTAGTAGTATAACTTCACACACAAGCATGTTCAACTTTCACACTCAGTTTTCTTAACAAGGGAAATTAATTCCTGCTATACCTTTGCTTCTCCACCTTGCAGTATACTTTATTTGTTAGATATTTTTGGTATTATAAAGTTTTAACTCCACCGATGCCTCTGACAACAACAAAAAAATCTTGATTATATAAGTGGAACTGAGGCTTTATCTCAGATAAATCCATTACAGCATGCAAATAGCAACATAATTTTTTGTTTGTGCAATACACTAGTCATACTAGATCTTCTCCTATTGCTTCAGTGTGATTGTAGTGGACTGATACTACAGTATTAACTCTGTGGCATCCTAAGCTGGAAACAATGGAGTGTATTCATTTCACTAGCAGTGGCTGTCTGGAGGGCACAGTGCAATTTTGAAGTGTATTTGGTTAGTGGTCTTCCTATACAATTCATTGTACTGTAATCCAACATGTGGCTGACGAAAAAGTTTTTTCAAACAGATTTGACTTCTGTAAGTGATAATTGCATTAAGTCAGTGTGAATTGCAAGATGCTCCATCTCCACATTCGAGGTGTGGTGTAACGGCCCCATGATGTGTTAAGTGCCGTGTCTGGTTTTGAGCACTGATTTGTATTTCTGAAGGACCTTAGTCCAAGCTCTAATGATCAAGTTTGCAGTGAGGTAATAGCTTACAGCTAGTGACACCATGTGCTTTAATTGCATTTTAGAGCTTGAGAAGAGGAGATGTTGTCTCAGTAGAAAGTCAGTGTATGACAAGAAAAGTTGATTCATTGGTTATTAGGTTCCAGTGAAGTATAAAATCTGTCATTTTAAAAACATTCCCTTTTTTGGTTTGCTTTTTGAAGTGCCCTGAAGAGTAGCACAGGCATCCTCTCTGATTAGGCCAAAACACAGCTGAAGCAGATTAGCCCAGTCTTTAAATACAAGCTGTTAAGTTTAGTCATAACACATGTTGCTTTTATCACTCCTCTTAACACAAGTTAGGTAATTCTTGATAGGGAATCCCAGATAGGATCATATGCAAACTAACATAGTAAAGGTATAAAGTTCTTCTGCAAAGGGAAGTTATCCTGGCACCACCAGTTAGGAGGATACCAGTGACAAGGACTGCAGTGGAGACCAGCCTGCCCAAACCTGCCATGTGCTCCCAGCTGGAGGCTCTACCAGAACGGGATAAATGATTCGGCACTACTGACTTGGTTCTTCGAGTGGGCTTTGCATCTGCTCTGAGCTCTATACCTGTCCAGGGAGTTTCCACTACTCTAAAGCTGGCTTGAATATGCCTTCATAGGCTGTACCTACAATCAGATGTACTCTAAGGCTGCTCCAAGTCACTGTTTTCCCTGCACTGTATTCATTTAAAAGGAACAAGAATGCTATTACTGCATGAAAGGAATAAGTCTCCCTAAGTAAGCACTGCTTTCTTCAGCAGTAAATGAAGCAAGCAAAAGCTGTGAGTGTTGTTACCAACAACAGCTGGTTGGTAATGCACAGTGAAAGAGCAGGGCTGGGGAAACAAAATAATAATTGTAAATTACCCATATCAATAAAAGGGCTGAAAGGCAGCTGGATATGTTTTTCAGACCCACTAGAAAGAAAGAGCTCCTGATGCTTATTTAGTTTTCCACCCAGACCCAAGAAAACCATGAATGCTACAGCATTTCCATAAATGCTTGCAGGAGGCATATCTCACGGCCCTGCTTTTTTGGCAAGGTAAGATTTCTTTCAATCTTTTTGTCTTGCTCTAACTACCCCTTTTTTCTCAAATACAGTTCCTTTGCTTTCCTGTAGCACAGTGCTTTAAGGTGACACCAGTCTTTTCTCTAATGAGCAACAATTAGCTAATATAGCTTAAGATTCCTGCTTCCTTTTTATGACCTTCAATCTTTCTCCTTTAAGGGTTAGTTTTGATTTGTTTTGGGTTTTTTTTCTATTCGCTGGCTTAAACGGCTTAATTTTTTATTGTGTAGCTACACAACAGAAGCATTGAATTTCAGAGTTCTACTGCTAATGGAGTATCACATGTTACAAATGGATAGAATATGTCTCATTATGGCAATGAGTTCTAGTGTTCTAGTGGGTTTCTGTGTAATAAAGGCTCATGTGATCACTTTGATTTTTGTCTGCTTGTTTGTCTCTCCTCATTCGCATGGCAATTTTAAATTTATCGGCTGGTGTCTACAAATGTGACAGATAGGAAGTCCCAAGGATATTTCAGTCACATAATTTTCAAGTAGTTTTACACCGGGTAAACCAGGTAGATGAGGAAAGTCTGCCTAGAGCTACACTGAGGAAAGGGCTGTAGATAAGCTCGTACCAACTAAACACCAGATAATCCACAAAGATGTGAAATATTTCTGCCCTCTTTGTTTCAGTTACTGTCTTCTTTTGAGCAAGTTGCCAAAGCTCTTTATATGAAAGGGATTTATCCAAACAGAACTTGTATCAATCCTTCACTCCTTGGTTCTATGTATCAATGATAGTGTGCAAAGTGAGCTCTCCTTTCTCTTTTTCTTCTCATTTATTAGAATTAAACCTAAAGAATTTCTGATTGCTTAACATAAACTTTTATTTATTGACACAATCTGTAAAACTTTATTTACTGAAGTCTCTTGAATTGGCTTAGTCTACAAGGGGCTTCTGCAGTGCCTGAAAGGCTTATTAAAATCCCTACTTTGTTTTTGGTAGTGTGGCCAGGTATGTCAGGCTTCTCTTCCTGAAGCAAACTCAGCCAGTCAGTGCTACCCTCTCCTGAAAACAAAAGCAAGCTTCCGCTGACTTCAGTAGCAGCAGTGTTCAGTTCCAAACAGCTGAAGTGTGAACTAACGCCGGAAAACTAACTGACACGAGCAGTAATGGGAAACTCAATCTGAAAATGAAGTGTTTTTAATTAAGAGACACTCTTCAAAATTACAGAAAGACGCTCTTTCCCATTTAAAATTTGGCTCTTCCTTCCTCAACAACTATAAATCACTGATCTATAGTTAGTATTCTTAGTGGAAGGAATGCCTGATTGTCTCGGTTAAGTTAGGCCTGTGACTGTGATGGGGAGGGCTGTAGGTGTGTTGGAACTGATTCTAGCTAGTTTCCTACTTAGCATCCAATTTCTTCAAATGTTTCTGCTATAATCTCTTAATATTATAATCTGTTTCTTAAAAATGATAACAAAGTAAGGAATAAGGGTGCCTCTAGATTCCTAGTAGCTCAGAGCAGCAGCATGACTGTCACACAGTGATTGGGAGTTTGCCTGTGAACGAGTCCAGCTCCAATCCCATGCCAAGACCTAATCCAACATTTTATGTAATGACTATCTAATAAAAATTGCATAAATGCTCACTAGTGGGAAAGTCAGGACCCAGATCTTGTCTCTCAGTCCTTATTTTGTTTTTAAAGGAAGGTACAACTCTTACTCTGTTTTTGTAAGAGATTGTTAATACCTCACTCTACAAAAGTGAGTCTACAAGGAGATCATAAATGCAATGGGCATCAGTAAACTGACTCTGGTCAGCAAAGGCAGGGTTTAAATCAACACCAAGAGTGTGCATTAGGAACCAGTGGTTGTGGGGAGTCAAGGGTTGGGATACACTGTTACAAGCCCAGCACCATCTCACAGGCCTTACGTGTCTGTTGAGGATTTTGAGTGTCTCAAGGGCATCTGGTGTGTGTGGCCACATTTAATCCAGAAAGTACTGTGCCTCAAGTATTAAAATCTGTGGAAATGTTCTGCTGTCTCGTTGCCTTTAAAAGACCTTTCCCATGCCCTGTCCATGCCATGCCTGGATTCGGGAGTGTATTTTCTCAACAAGGGATCAGATTCAGCTTACAGGCAGAAAACTAACTCAGGAAGCTTTCTGAGAGATTAACAAATTGAACTGGCTCATTGAGGTGCCAAGTAAGTAGCAGAGTGAGCAAAAGCAATGGCCAGGACCACATAACCATGAGTACTTGGTGGCAGGGACGGGGTGAAGAGCAGTGATGCCCAAGCCCTTGATGAAAGCGAAATGTCAGATCAGCTCAGAGCCCTTGTGAAAGCTGTCGCTGGCATATGAGTCTGGATGGTTTTGAATGGTGAACCCCAATCTGATGTAGTCATTTTCTTTCACAGCAGAAGAGGATGTATAAATCCAACACAGTAGGCAGGAATGAGGATGCACTTTTCTGCTTGCCATCTCTTATTAGCTCTCTTATGCTAGTCTAATGACATGCAAATTTCATTTTAAGTGCCTAACTCTGTAATTTGATGTTCCTATTGGTCTTGGATCCTCGCTCCAACCCCAAATGATCCTGTTTTGGTTTGGCTTTTGTGCTCCCACAGCTGTGATGTAATCCAACCAAAAACTTCTTTCATGGGATATTTTCAGTCAAATCAGTTTCCCAACTTGGCTGACCCCGCAGTTGCATAATCTCTGATTTTTAACTCGGTGGAGGTGGTAGGACTGTTCCTTTCAGTGGATGTGTAAAGTCACCTTGGGTAGACTGTGAAATCATAAACTACGACTCTCTGAGTTATGCAGGAAGCTTAAAACCCCTTTTCATCACTGTGGATTCAATTTCAAGCTCTCTTCATTCAGCCTTCTGTGAGTTTGACTGCAGAAAGCAAGCTGCTAATGCAAACTAAACAGCAGGATCTCAGATCTGGAGTGCTCCGAACTGTTTGCTTCTAAAATCACCTTAATGGTCTTGGGGATCTGCACATGCACTTACAGTGGTAAGATACACCCTTGCTATTTGTATCCTTCTAAAAGAACAATTCAGGGTCCTTTATGTGTCACTTCTCAAGATATTGGGAACTTAAAATTACACTGCATTTGCCAACAGAAACTGGGTTTAATAAAGATAATTAGAAAACAGTACAAATAGGGAGAGAATGAAAAACTACATTCCCCAGAACTTGTTAGGAAAGGTTGTCTATATCTGGGGACAATCAGACACTTCTGCAAAGGACTTCTGAGCTGCAGCACATTTCAGGAACTTGCTGTTTGAGCTGGAGTTCTTTATCATGTTTCTTATTTTCCTTTACATTTTAATAAAAGAGTTTTCAAGACTGTATCATATTGCTATCTTTATATTTGTTATAGTTTGTTCCTACTCTATAATGATTTTAGAAAAACCTGTCCATATATTCACTGGTAATGAGGAAAGTTGGTTTTTTCCTTCCCTCATCCTTTGTCTACGCAGAGAGTAACAGTGACGCCTTTTGCTCATTAGCAAAAAAGCCTTTCCGGATCTTTGCAAGAATCAATGACTGTCAGCGTCACTGTACATGGTGAGTAATTAGACTTAGGAAATGAAGAATTAGATGTGGGCTCCAGCTGTAAATTATTGATTTTTTTTTAAATTATTTTTAATAATATACAGTTCAGTAAGTGCTGTGGTATAACTTGGAACAGGTAACTTCTACAAGTGGATAGGGAAACATAGTTACTTGAAAAAAAGGAGCCCTATTTCTTTAACAGTAGCAAATCCAAGCAAGCAATCCTCAGGTAGTTTTTCAGGAAGTTTCAATTCCCCCCCCCAAATGTAGATAATGTCAATATGTTGCTGCTTATCAGAACTGACTGAAATACTTTCCTTAAGCAAAAATTCTACTTTTTGAAGTATGCTGGGAAAAGGTTCAGCATTTTGTGTGTGTGGGGATAAAGATCTGGTCATGTAAGTATGAGAATCAGTGGGAATCCATAAAAAAAACTCGTACAGAAGAGAGGCATTTGCCTGGCGAGACCGCATGAGGGAGCCGAGCAGCATTTAAAGCGGGACAGGGCCCCACTTCACCGCCCCAGAGCCGCTCTGGATGAGCGCCAGTGTGGGACCTGGTGTGCTACACGGTGAAACAGTCACATAGAAAGGGCTTGCCTACTATATGAATGATTTGTTCTCTCCACGGTCCAAGAGTTACAACTGAACACACACAAAAAAATAAACAAAGCCGGGAAAAAAACCACAAGCATTTTAATGTTTTTGTTACAACCTTTGTGTTCTTTAGAACAGTTTGTGTATGCATTGACAAACATATTTTACTCCTGCTGCTATTAAAACCCCTATGTTATAGCTACTTACCAGACAGAATGACCTTAAAAACAAACCCATTTTTGTCCTGTAGCATTTTGCAACCATTTTATTTTGCTTTGTTTCTTAGCAGATGAGCCATTGAGTGAATGGTAATATTCACTCCTTTAGAAATCATGTGCCTGCCTTCTTGTTGTTTCAGATTGGTGGGGTCTGTAATAACTTTATCTATACACATGACTGCAATGTTCAGAAAATTGGCACAACAGACAAATTTGGACTGAACTGGTTCAATATGCACAATCACTTTTTTAGTAACACTGCTTTCCCTGCTTTTAGTAAATCAAATATAAAGATATAACTACTAAAAGGTGGCATGAATAGAACTTAAAAAAGCTCCCCATAAGCTTGACTAAAATAACTGTTTAGTATCCCTTTAAAATAAGCAGAACTCAAGTAATGCCTCTTGTAGTTACTAGGATGGAAAAGGTACTGGCTATTTCTGGTGGTGGTGATTACTGCTCTCCTGGCAGATTTGGCATGCTCTGCTGCAGTGATGAATGTGTGTCCTGGAACTCACTCAGCTCTAGCACAGTGCCATAGTTTGCCACCCTCCTCATGTTTGCATTTTGACAGGGTGGAGGCAGAGGGGCCTCAAAGTTTTGCCTTGGTTGAAGTGCCTTACTTTGAGTCTGTGGTAAGAGGTGTAGCCCTTAGCACACAGCCAGAGAGGGATATGAAAAGCAACATCCCATGGAAACCAAGAATGTTATTCTACATCCCTCCAAGCCTAAAGCAGAGAACTTATATAAAGATGATGAAATTTTGCATGTGAAGGCCTAACAGCAACAAGTTGACCAAACTATACTGAGACTCCCTAATTAGGATTAGTCTTAAAATTAGATTCCTCAGACAAGCACAAACTAAGAATGGTATCCTGGTAATCTGACTTGTGCAGTGCAACAAATCCAGTTGCAGAATCTGGTCCTAATGCTTCCGCCCGCCCCCTCTCCCTCCCAGCAGTTAAATACTGCACAGTCCTTTTCTCACATGCTGTTTCTGTAACAGGCACAGCTTAAATATCTATGTACCTAATGGACTTATCCTTAACACCACAGTGAGGGAGGCGGCATTAACCTCATTTTGCAGATAAACAATGGAAGCCCTCATGGCTTCCCTGCATTACATCCTATGGAGCAACTGCGTGTATGCAGCAAGTGTAAAATGCTGTTACACCAGACTGAGGTATTGGCACCCAGACGGACAGAGCTTTGGCACGTCCTCTGTTCTTCTTTGCACAGCCATGTACCACTAAGGAGACAGAACGAGTTCAGAATATGGGTAAGTTAACATTGACTGCTCTGCTCAGCCTGGGAAGATGTGGAGACTCGAACAGAGCTGGACTGTTCAGCAGTGGGTAACCTCACTGCTGACCTGTAAGGACTCAAACCTCAGGTGCTGTCTCACCACAGTGTAGGATGGATGGTCCAGGGGCCTGAGCAAAACCTGGTTGACTGATGTACAAGAATTTTTTTTAATTGTTATTTTCTACTCTAAGATGGGAAATGTCAATCATTTCTGAGAGTTTTGCCTGAACAGAAGGACGTAATATTTATTTTTTTGGAATAAATATGAAAAACTGTTTTTTAAACATTTTGGAATGGAAAGTAATCAAATGGTAACATGTACTGTATCAGGAACTAGTTTTCCACAAGGGAACGGCACATACCTTTAACACCCTGGAAACTCTTAGTTTAACCATTGTTGTAGCTATTCAAACCGATGCCGGCTGGCTCCCGCCGGAGAGACCTGCAGCCCTGCGCTCTCCTGCGCTGCGCTTTGCTTTGTGACCCGACGCCTCCTGAACAATGCGCGAGGTCAGTTTCGAAACTTCTCAGGGAGTGCACCCAGCGCGGGCGGCGGCACCAGGAAACGGGATACAGGCGCTGCTGCCTTATGTAAGCGAACCGAGCCCCGGCTAGGCCGTAAGCGAGGGCTGCGGCCGCCGCCTCCGCCTGTATGTGCGTTCCCCGGGACCGCGGGGCCCTCCCGCCCCCGTGAGGGGCCACTCGTGAGGGGGCCGTGAGGGGCCTGGCGCGCGCAGCGGCTGCCAACGGTCCCCGCGCGCGCGCGCGAGCGACACGTCACGGGTGGCTCGGAGCGGGCGGGGCCGGGGCCGCTTCCCCCAGGGCCGTCACGTGACCCGTGCCCCCCTCGGCCCTGCGGTCCGGCGGCGGGGGGCGTGGGGCGGAGGAGAGCGGGGCGGCCGCGACGGGAGGGCAGCGCGGCGGGCGAGGGTGAGCAGCGCTCCGGTGACGGCGGCGCGGGGGAGGGGAGGGGCGGTCAGGCGGGGTAGGCTCGGGAGGCGGCGGCGGCGGCAGCGGCCGGTGGAAACATGGTGTCACACGTGAGGCTTATGTAAAGTGAGCGGCGGGCGGCGCGGCCAATGGGAGCGCGGCGCGCCCCGCCCCCGCTCGCGCACCCCTGCCGCGTCACGCGCGCGCGGCCAATAGGGGCGCGGGTGGGGCGGGCGCGCGGCGGCCGGTCACGTTTCTGCCCGTATGAAGCCCGAGCCGGGACGCGCCGGGGCCGCGGGACGCGCTGTGTGCGGTGAGTCGGGGCCCGCCGGGCTCGCTCCCTGCCGGGACCGGGAGCCCACAGGGTGCGGCGGGAGGGGGCGGCGGGCGCGGGGGGCATGGGGGCTCCCTTCCTCTCGCCGCCCTCCGGGCCGAGGTTACATAACCCCCGCGCCGGGGCTCTCCCGTTGCCGGGCCGATGGGCGGGCGGGTGGGTCGCCTCTCGTCCCGCGGGGTCCGTGGCGCCGCCGCCCCCGGCCCGCCGCGGATGGGGCGCGTGGGGCTCCCTCTCAGCCGAGCGAGGGGCGGCTGTAACACGACCCCCCCTCCGGGACGGCAGCGAGGGAAGCGGCCGCCGGCTGTAAGTCCCTGGCCGGAGCGGGTGCGGGGCTGAGCGCGGCGCGGCCCCCGCCCGCCTCGCACCGGGAGGGTGCCGGGAAGCGGGGGGCACGGACACACCCACACCCGGCTGGCGCTAGGACGGGAGCTGCGCACTCCGAGGGGCGCCCTGGCGGGGTCAGGCTGGGGGGGCGAGGTGATGCCAGTGTCCCCCGCCCGTGTCCGCCCCGGGCCGGAGGAGGGGGCGACGGAGCCGGTCCCAGTCCCCCGGCGGGGCTCCGCTCTGGCGGCCGTGTGTGTGCGGGAGGGCACGGCGGGGGCGCGGAGGGCACCGCCGGCACCACACGTGTCTCGGTGCAGGGAGCAGCACCCCGCTACAGGGCCGTGCCCGCCAGCCCGGTGGGATGTTTCACGTGAGGAATTGTGTTACTCAGAGCCACAGTCTCAGCACTGCTAACATACGTGAGGTGCAGGTAGAGTGGGCAACAGGTGCTGTCTGCTGTTTGCTTTTTTGTGCTGCCTCTGGTTGTGAGGGCACTTTTTTCCTTGAGACGGTGTGGTTGTACGTGGTGCTTACATTAGTTGCATGCTATTACATGCATGATTACAAAACAGTTTATGTAAGTACAGTTTCATGCAAATAGATGAGCAATATGGTAACTGTCAAGCTGACGCTACGTCTGACGTTCTGTAATAGGTCAGAATAGGGTAGAGGACTTTCAGTGTACCACAGGAGCTTAAAAAGCCCACTTAGATGTCAGTACAAAGTCTCTGGTACTTGGAAACTGTAGCGCTTTGCAAGTCTATGCCAGTGAAACAGTGACTTTACAGTGCATTGAAGGATTTTGAAGAAATGAAATCATGAAGGTTGGAAAAGACCTCCAAGATGGAGTCCAACTGTTTCAACCTTATGTCCAATCTAAATCTACCGTCTTGCAGCTTCAAATCACTGCCCCTCGTCCTGTCACTACAGGCCCTGATAAGAAGTCTTTCTCCATTTTTCTTGTAAGCCTCTGTCTTCCTTTTCCAAATGTCAGACTGAGGTTTATTGTCTTTTACATCTAAGATTGAATAGCTACCACCATTAAGGGGGAAAAAAGTGGAAATTCTGTAATGATTCTAGTGTGGAGAGTATCTGTCAAGTCAAAAATATAGTAAACCCCTGATGTAGTGTAGTGAGAAACCATTTCAAGTTGCCAGTATTGTTTCAACCACAGTTTGATTGGTGTAAGGGAGAGTGCCCACATTGTTGCACTGTAACATCAAATTCCCTCTTGCTTATGCTTGCCTGTGTTTGCATGCTTTTGGGTTCTTTCTTTTTTCCCTTTGTTACTGAAACTTGCATTATTTCTGCAAAGTGAGGCAGTTTCATTGGAAAACTGGACTGAGTCCTCACTTCATCCAAAGCTTGCTGTAAGTTTTGTGATTAGAGCACTGAGGTGTGGGGTTCTGAATCTGGACTCTGGAGGTTGCTTACCTCACTGGTAACACATAGAGGAAAGGAGATGACCTTTGACCTAGAGTAGAAGAAAAAAGTAATAGCCTTCAGGCTTTGATGGGGTTTTAGCCATTTCAAGTGTATATTTCAAGGTAGAACAGCAAATACTTTAGTTGGATAGTTGTCTTATGTGTCAAGTGTTGTGCAGTGAAAGAACCTGTCCTGTGAAGAAGTGTTGTTTGGCTTGATGTAGTCCAGAAGGTAAAAAGCATGGAAAGTGTGGTTTTTGCTTTTGTGTAGTACCTCAGATTCAGCAAGTTTTCTGGTTTCATTTACAATTCAAAGACTACATGATTTTGCTGGACTTTTTGTTTATTTGTCAGTTGGTGGGACTTGTTGTAGGCTTCCTCTATTTGTTTTAGCATGTGAATGCTGTCAGTGAAAATCTAAGTAATCTTCATTTTTATATCTTACTCTTATTCTTTTTGGATTTCCACTGGGAGGCATTAAAGAGACAGCATATTATCATATTACCTTCTCCACTTTTTCTTCCCCCAGTCATAAGATTAAAATATGTAACAACTCAGTTTATCAAGTAAACTTGCTTAAGCCTGTCCCTAAACAATACATTTTTATAGTAATAAGTATTGTGAGTAAACTGAGATGTTGATGGAGCCAAAGTATGAGAACAGAGTGAAATGAGGAAAGCGATTGGCAGTAAAGTTCTGGATGTCTCTCCTCCCTCAGACTTTACTATGACCAGGAAGTGTTTGGCTTAGGTACAGACCAATAAACCAGTTTTCTTTTTCCTGGGCTCTGGCCACACCCTTATTTCTCTAACATCTTTACATTATCAGAATATAATTTACTGCAGAAAATCTTCTTTAACTCCTTAAAGTATAAGCACCTGTGCAAATTGCTGTGGGATGAGGTGTATTTGGTGTGGATTAAAAGCAATATGTTACCAGTAGAACCAGTAAATTATCACTAGTCTACATCAACTGTAGTGTTTTCTATAGGGTTGCTATGGTTGGCCTACGTTAAAAGGGAACATCATGTTCTTAGCAAGGCCTTGTGTAATACTTGGCGTGAGTGTCCTGTAGACACTATATTATACTCATGACGTTACCACATCATAATTACTAGATGATCAGGTGTTTCTGAAAAGGAATTTTTGTCTCCAGTTTTGGTTGCATGGCCTAGAATTCCTCTATGAGGTTGGTGGATTACAGAGCTTATTTACTGGATTGTCTTGCTGCATTCATATTTTCCACATCCCTTTATATCCCTGTAGCGCAAGTTTTGAACTGCTTGAGTACTCCTTTTGTTAACTTAGCTTGTCAAGCACTGAACAGCAAAGGAGTCAATTAATATCTGTATCATTCTTTGTGTTATTGTTGTATTACTCTGAAGGGCTTTGACTTGCGCTTTTGGGTACAGATGAGGTTGAATACAGAAAATGTTGGTCTTGAAAGTAATGCTACTGATGTTTTGTGTCCTGTGTAAAAGGTGTCCACTTCCCTGCTTTTAACTGCTGCCTTAAACTTACCCACTGCTGTAGTGGAGGTCAGGCTGTTAACATTGCATGTGTTGGTTGTAAGGCAAACCTTTTACTTGCCAGTCGTTGGTTAGTGAAGAACAACTCTGCCTTCTGACACTTAGAGGGCTTTTGGGGGGGAGGGTGTGGGTGTTTCGTTTTAGTTACAGGCAACATACTTAATTCTGTTAAGTACATTTAAAGAACATGTGAAAAGAGAAGGTGGCAGTCAAACTCATACTTCATGGTTTTGCTATCTGTTGCTGGGATTTCTTGTGGCCCCAGGCTACTTTTGTGAAACGCAGTGTGGCAGAGAACAAAACGAAGAAGGGTCAGATGATTTGGATATGTCTGCAAAACCTGTGGAGAGGCTTTGAAGCTGCTCTCCAGAGCATGCTCTGTTAATGCTGCCTGCGAGGCAGAGCCATATGTAGTAGGGAGGCACCCGCACACATGGGGATCCACATGCCCGAGCATACAGCAGTGATCCGATGTTCTGCTAAGTGGCTTAGTAGATCACCAGGCACGCTTGTGCAGCCTGCTTGTACTCTGCCTGCCAGCAGTGCTGGTGGAACAAGGGCAGGGCAGACTTCTGTGCCTCTGTTTTGTGTTTCTGAGGCTATCCTTTCAGTGTAGATGGAGTCTTTTTGTCTGAGTGCCTACACTGGGCTTGTACTAGTGCAGAATCCTCTCACTTGGTCCTCTCTCCATATTGAGGAGTTGCTGAGGGACAGCAGCAGTATACTAAGTTTCATGCAAGTTGCGTGTGCAGTAGTTCTTAAGTGCCTGTTTTCCCTGCTTATCCACATATGTAAGAGAGGTTATGAGAATTTCTGTGTGAAAGCTATTGTAAGGTCAGGAAATTTTTGTACAGATGTTTTCAGCTGCTGCTGAAGTAGTGTGTGGTAGTCCTAGAGAATCCTTCTGATTTCACTGACTTTTTTTGGTGGTCTGATTTAGACAAGTTTGCCTGTAGAAGATACATAATCATGGAGTATGATTTTCCTTTCTTCTTTGTTTTCTCCCAATAGAAAGGAAAATTTTATTAGAGGTGCTAATAGGTTAGAGGCCCAACATGCTGTTTCCACGACAAGTGGACTAAAATACAGAGAACATGTTCCTTGGGGCAAGAATTTAAGGAGATTCTACAGATTGTATGAGCAGGCTGTAGGTGTTTGGTGGAAAAGAGAGCTCATTTGTATGCCAAAATGTTTAGGAAAGACTTTAGGTTTGCTTCCGCCTGTTTTTGAGTGGACTGTTATAATCCTTAATGCTTGATTTTTTTCTTATAGATAAAATAGTTAGAGATTTCCATGTATAGATTACTTTTCTAAGTAGAACTGGCTTTTTAGAAGTAGATCCAAAGCTACATTGCCTTTCTAACACCCTGTCCTAAAACAGAGGTACTTCACTGTGCCTCTGCAATGACATCTGTAACTTCTCATAATTGAAGCTTAGGGAGACAAGATGAAGAGGTGAGCATGTCCAGTACTTTTCTTTTTTGATGGTTTTGCTGCCTATTCTCCTGATTCCTTGCAGCTTTGGTATCTTAGTACAGTTTTTGTGTTTGACCTTATTACGTGTACTTTTATGTTTCTTCTTAGTTTAATTTTACAAAGATCTTCAGTATATAAAGCACTTACTTCATTTCAATTATGTCGCTAGCAGGGGTTCTTCTGTGACTTGAGCTCTTTCTTCAGTATTAATATGTCCAACTACTAGGACAAGTACATCATGCTTGTTAGGTTGCTGCACTTTTTGGAGTGTATTACTGGTGCGATGGAGACTAGAATTTCTTTGGCGCAGAGTCTTCCAGGATGGTACTTCCATTCTGACTGAAATCTTTAATAGGGTGTGAACTGCAGAAATGTCTTAAGAGCAGCATTAGCCTGGAACTTCTGTAAATGTAATACCCCATGGTGAAATCCTGCCCTTTTCTTTGAGAGAGGGGAGCAGTAGATATGGAAGTATGCTGCTTAATGAGAATGTGAACAAATACTATAGTTGAAATACGATGTTGAGATACTTTCAATCTAGTTTCACCTATAATAAAGGCAAAGTATATGAATACATGGTGGGGTGTGATAATTTTTCCCTCCTTTCTCTGACAACACTTGACAATCTCAAACATATAATTTTTGTTGGTTTTTTTTTTTTTCAAAGAGGACAAAAGTTGGCATGTGCAGGTACTAGAGTTCTGAATGTTGCTGTGCTTAATGATTTCTCCAGTTCCACTCAAGAAGAGAACAGCATTTTCTGGTTACAAAGAAAATGAAATGTTTTTTTTTTTCAATTCACGTTGAGCACAACTTTAGTTACCTATAAGACTGAAGGAAGGATGTGTAGAAATTAGCATGGGGCAGAAGAAGGAGATCGTGTTTAGTGTCGTCTTGGCACACACTGCCTTTTTTTTTTTTTTTTTAATGGCAAATATGCAACCTGTTGGCAGTTAAACTTAACTCTGGGCCATGGCTTATTATTCAAGGTGAAGGAATAAACTTCGGAAGGTTAGTTTCTGTTGGCTCTTGGGGATGATCAGTCCATGTCCACTATGGAATCTTGAGGGTCGTGGGCTTAACAGAACAAGGAAACCTGAAAGGATAAAATAAGCTTTGTTCCTAGTCTGGCAGAAATGAGAACAATTCCACTAGATGATGGAGGAATGGTTCTGAACTTCTTTTTTGGGGGAAAGGCGAAAGGGGAGATTTCTGTGGTACTTGACTTCTTACAGTCTTTCACTTGACAAGTGCAACAATGTGCTGGATCCTGCTGTTATTAGTAAAACTGAGTTGACTTGGTCCTGTTACCTTTATTTTTCACTGTGAATTACTCCTCAGGGAAAATAAGCAGCTTTAGAAACAACAAAACCACCCTAAAACTGGAAGGCAATAAAATAATAGAAGTGCCATGGGTGCTTCAGGAATACAAGTGACTGGTGACATACGCTTAGGCCCATTTAGGAACCACTACTTGAGGACTGTGGGATTAATTTGTTTCCTATTTGGCCCTCGGGAGGCCTAAGAAGGCTTCTTTCTGTGATGCCTTTTTATTTTTTTCTGTCAGATATGCGTAGAAGAAGTGTCAGTTTTAGTAAACTGAGAACAGCTTTTGCTCTAAGAATGCATACTTGTGTTTTGGAATATGAAACTAATCTTGGTCATGATGTCAATACTTCTCTGTTGAATTAGCTCTCAGAAGTTTTTCATCTGCTGAGGTTAATTTGGAATTTGTATTTTGGTGATGAAGTGTTTTAAGATTGTAATGTGCAGAAAAAGAAACATAACTTGAATGTGATCTCAAACTTGATACCAGATAATACTAATTCTTCAACTTGGATGGCTCAGCATTTTGAAATACACTGTGTTAGTATCTGTATTATCTAAACAATGTTCTAACAATAAATTAAGATCATGGAGATGCAATTTGAGGAGGTTTCTTATGTTTATAAAGGGAACAGAATTTGGTGGGTAGTTACTTTGTGCATTGCTCAAAGAACCAATTTAGAAGTTAGGTTACAATAATAAATATTTTTGTCAATAAAATTTCTTGCATTTCCTCTCATTTTGTATTTGTAGTTTTTATAACTGTTCTTCATCTTGGAATACATATTTTACATGGCTGGACTTGTATTGCATTATTAAATGGACTTGATTTATCTTTCATAGTAAATTTTTATCTAGCTTATAAAACTGTGTTCTTTTTTTTTGTTAATAGGAATATATTAACGACGCTTTCAGATTTGGAAAGATCGTGATTAGTACATTCAGTAAGGTGAGTGTTTTATGCTGTCCCTGAGAAACTGATTTGTAATATCAGTACTTTCTTAGTGAGTCTGAACTGGGAGTTTTTCATGTGCTTTTGTTGTTGCTCTTTTGTGTGTTTCCTTTGAGCTGTAGTATCAGGAACAGTGTGGCAGCAGGACCAGGGCAGGGATTCTGCCCCTGTACTCAGCACTGGTTGGGCTGCACCTTGAGTGCTGTGTCCAGTTCTGGGCCCCTCAGTTCAGGAAGGATATTAAGGGGTTGGAGCAGCTCCAAAGAAGGGCAATGAAGCTGGTGAAGGGACTGCAGCACAGGCCCTATGAGGAGAGGCTGAGGGAGCTGGGGCTGTTCAGTGTGGAGAAGAGGAGGCTCAGGGGAGACCTCATCACTCTCTACAACTCCCTGAAAGGAGGTTGTAGCCAGGTGGGGGCTGGTCTCTTCTCCCAGGAACCAGCAGTAGGACAAGAGGGCTCGGTCTTAGGCTGTGCCAGGGGAGGTTTAAGTTGGACATTAGAAAGAAAGAAATTCTTTACAGTGAGTGATCAGCCATTGGAATGGACTGCCCAGGGAGGTGGTGGATTCTCTGTCCCTGGAGGTTTTTAAGATGAGACTGGATGTGGCACTGAGTGCCATGGTCTGGTTGACAGGGTGGTGTTGGGTCATGGGTTGGACTCAGTCTCAGATGTCTTTTCCAGCCTGATTGATTCTGTTGTCTGTACTGTTTGCAGTGCAGAAGTTTATTAATAAGCTAGTCTGGATAGTACTGTAATATTGCAAAACAGATGAAATTGTAACTGAGATTTTGAGGATTAACATATAATGTCTGTTTAGTCTAAATAATTGAAAAAAAATCAAACCTGTTTTTCTGTAGCTAAAAAAATGTGTTCTGAATTGGTTCTAAAACCTGACAACATTCTCTTTTTAATGCTCCAGGTGGGGCTTCAGTTCTACAGAAAGTGAACTTGGTTCAGCTTGGTTTGCATCCTGTAATACAGGTGTGTTCCCTAAAGCAGGTTGTTCACTCCTTTCTAATACTTGAAGTCTTCTGTGCTTAGAATAGGTATATGTCAGGATCGAAGGAAATGTCACAAGTTCTGTATTATTTGTAAACTGAACAAATTAGACTTCCTTCTGTGGAAAAGATCTTTGAGATGCCATCCATAGATGAACTCTCTTAGTTCTTTGCGATTTGGTCATACACAATCACCTGTACATTTCCTCTGTTAAATAATAGGAAAAAAAGATTAGATTTTACTGCCTCTAATTCTGTTCACACTATTTAAGTACAAGTCATCCAGACCAGGCATTTTGTTTCAGATAAAAATGCTTTTGGTGTAGATTTGTCTTCCTTTCAGTTAAATTGTAGAAAGGCTTATCATGAGAATTTTAAGTAGTTTACAGGGACTGTTTTTTCTTAATGTTGTCCTAAATGGGCTAAGTAGATGAAACCAATATGAGACACAATTAAAATGGTACATGCTGCTACTGTGAATATCCTCTTCAAACCTAGACTTTGTTAAACCTTTTTTTTTTACCTTTTTTAACCTCTAAAAATTTTACAGGGAGTTGGGTTGGAGTAAGGGAATTGGAAGAGCTGGCTCTAAGCAAGGATTTAACTAGTGCTTAAAGACATTTCATGTTTTCAATTTCCAAGCTAAAAACTGTGAAATCTGGAAGTAGTTCTGAATACAGCAATTTCTAACACTTCTTGTGGTCACAGGTAGAAAGCTCATAATTTAAATCCCATTGTATCAATTTATGATAAAATCAGAAGCAAAAACATTTAAAGAACCAATATATACAGGTTTGTATCATAATACGAGTATTTTAGAATTCATATCAGCTTTGTGATGTTATGCAAAATGGAATGTTGTGAATAAATTCTTCCTTAAATCTGGCCAACACAAATGTACTTTTAACAGTTAGTAGACATGCAGCTTGTTAAATTAAGGCATGTTAACATGGGCTGTCTTCCAAAATAGTTAGCTTGGGATTTGAACACTGTTCCAGACTTTTGTTCCAAACATTTCTTCTGCATATTCAAATGAAGCACTTAAAATGATGTAACTGTTTGTCACACAAATGTTGATCTTCTGAATTTGTGGTTTTTATTGTACTATTTCTTTGTGCTACATGGCAGTGGCATGTACCAACAGACTTAGTTTGCTAGATTTGATAGAAGAGCTTTCGGTTTCTTGTTTTTCCATCAAAATTCCCAATGTGTCTCTTGAGAAACTGTTTTTATTAGGAAGAATAAAAGTGTTAATTGACTGTCAGTACAGCCTTCTGACCATAAAGAAACACTTTTTTACTGTGAGGGTAAGTGAGCACTGGAACAAATTGCCCAGAGATACTCTGGAATATCCATCCTTGGAGATATTCAGAAGTCTTCTAGTGGTGGTCCTGGGCAGCCTGCTCCAGGTAACTCTGCCTGGACAGGATACCTCCAGAGATCTCTTTGACCTCAACCATTATGTGAGTTGAAATTTTGCAGCTGCCTTGTAAAATCTTCAGTCCCATACCAAGCCTGCAGTGATGTAGATGAGTTTAGATCAGGTGGTAAAATGATGTTGTAGCCAAACCTGGAGCTCCTGCTGACCACACCAGGCATTTGGCTCTTGACCTACTGGAGAGGCTGGCCCTGCTCTTAGTGACTGTGTCAGCCCACACAGACTATGTGCATAGTGTGATACCACACTGATTGTGAATCCTAAGGGTTATTTTATCTAGCGTAGAAGATTCTGTTGTTTTAAAATGCAATAAGACCTTCTTTTAGACCAAAAGTGTTTAAAATGCAAATTTGTGTCTTATTCCTCTGCTGTGTGACAGTTTCATGTTTAACCAACATTTATCTGCATAGGCATGGCATTACTGTGAGCATCTCTCTGGTATCTGTTTGAAGAGGACACTGTTGGGGGGCCCAGGTATTTCTTTTATATTTTATAGTTATAGAGGTGTCCGGACTCTGTCATGCTCAAAGATTTCCAGTAGAAGAGGATGAGACAAGAATTAAATGCATGTTGCAGACTCTGGACCTAGGCACCCCATGCTTTTGATGCTAACTGAGAGGGAGCTTGATAAGCACTTTTACCAACTTTTCCTATTAAAAACAGGTAAGAAACATGCATAATTATTATGATTCATGTTAGTAGAAAGATGCTTCCCCTCCTGCCCCTCTAGAGCTTATGCAGAAAATAGACTCTTCTGTGTTTGTTTTATCTTAAAACTGGGATTTTAGTCATATATATACCCAGAACAATTTTTTGGGTATGAACTGGGAGTTACCTTATTTGAAGCTTAAAACGTTTTTAGCCGAAAACCATACTTATTCTTAAATTCAGGTTTGAGTTTCTTCACTGAGGAAACAACCTGGTTGGAAGCATCCTTACTATGGATGTAAGGGCCCTGATCTGATGCTGACTTCTTCCTGTATAGGAGCTGCTATAAATTCAGAGTGGCCCTTGGATGGCTCTGGAGCAGGGCTATGTCTTCATCAGTTCCTCTGTTGTAAAGTGGCAGCTGTAAGCAGTGGTTAATGGGGATGACCTTTATATTGATATTACTTTTATTTAAATAAGAGACTTGCGTTTAGGGTTGTCTTGAACTGAAAGGTGAATCCTCATCAACAAATTGTGAAATGAATACTGTGAAATTCAGATACCAGCACTTGTGATATACTAGATGTTGTTGATAATGTTATTGGCATAAGTAGAAAATTGAGTTACACCTCATTGCTTGTTAAGAAAAAAAGTAAAACTTGTTTATTATTACTTGAAGTGAGATGAGAAATCTAGTAAAAATGAAAGTTTTTCTTTTTTTTCTTTTTTAGTAAAGAGGTCCTGCGGGAAATTATTGAGCATCTTTGTTATTGTTTCTTGTAGTGAAGTCTGAGAATACTGCCATCTTTTGCTTTTCCCCCTTCCTAGAAAATATCCTAGTGAAGGTATTCTGTTAATTATTCTGTCTCTTGCTAGAAAAAAATGAAGCTCTCAGTGTTGTTGATAAAGTTGTAGAGTTGAACAAGTCACTTCTTGGATTATTATTTGTTTTTCAACACATTCTCATAATGTTTTGCTACTACCAAGCATTTAATTATTGTCTAATTGCACAGGGAGAATGCATTCATTGTAGATGTTAATTTTCAGTTATCTCTCAAATTGCATGATATGATTAAACCCTTGCTAGTTATTTGTCATACAAATGAGAAAACTTACTCTTTTGCAAAGCAAAAATCCAGAAGACATGTGGAAACTCTTCTTGTTGATAAGGTCTTCAGTAAAATTTCATCCTGACCGTTAGAAATGTCTCCTATAGGTACTAGTACAGTTAAGAGGACCTGAATATTCATATGTCTATAATCATAAACTGTGGTGTGCCTCTTGCTTCATTGGGAATATTGATAAGTTCATAGTAGTTGCAAATTTAGACTCGAAATATTGTCCTCTTACTCAGTTCTTGAATTGGATAATTTTGACTCTAGAGTGTTAGTTTCTCATTCTTTAATTGCCAGTACTAAACATGATAGGTTTTGTGTGAAAAGAAATTTGGAAAAATCTGTTACCTGAATATAATCAGATCTCTACTGAAACAAGATTTTTGTGTTTAAATACTATAGTTTTGTGTTTAAATACTATATAAAAGAAATTCACCTCCTTGGTGTTCTACAGTCCTCCTTGAGGGTTTTTTTTCAAAAACAGAAGCTCAGTTGCTTCTTCCAGCATTTGTCCATATGTATTTTGGTGTGTTTTTCTGGGGATGTTAAAGTTCAGGCTGTTTCCTTTGTCTTACTGCAGGATAAAGGAGCTACTGTAGCTAATGAATAACCAGAAGACATTTGCTGCATATCTAACCTGGCATATTGATGCCTACATTTGTCCTTAGTGCTCAGTGGAATTACGTTGCCTTTTTCATACACTGCATCAGGACTTTGTAGAGCTCTAGTCTTTGCCAGAGTGACTTTGGAAGGCTTGCTCTATCTATACTAATAGAATGGGGTTTTTTGTGAGCCAGTTGCTTTAAAATCAAGCTTAACTGATGCCAACTTAAGATTAAAAAAAAATTATTTGCAGCATCAGAAAAGACAACCTCCCTTGAAAGTTTAGAAAGATGGAGCAGCAAATAAAGAAAAAACTGGCTTAATATACTTGTCTCAAGATCAAACCAAAAAGTTCTTTCTGTTTCCATGTTCGGATGCGTACTGAACTTGGTATGGGATGTAATTACCGTCTTCAAACTGGTAACAGGAGAGAGGCTCAGACTGGGAAGGCGTGCAAGCTTTTGCCTTTCCAGTCTTGTTTGGTTAGTGATTGGGAATTTATTCAAGCATATGAGTGGGATGAATATGTGCAATTTATTATGTCATTTTGGCTGAGATTAGTTTCAAAGTTAATTAATCTCTTTGTGATGTCTGACTGTCTGTGCCACTGAAGTGCCTGCAGAGTGCTTGCGTGTGCATGCAGATGTTCCACTTAAGGTCTTTCTGTGCCTGAGACTGAAGTCTAGCCAGCTGCATCATTCTTATCTAAATTACAGGCACAGAGCATGGTGTAGGGTTATTGCCAGTCTGTTCTTTCTTCACTGTTACTCCAGTCTCTTCTTAGAAAATCTCTCCAAAGTTATGGCATGTATTAACATTGCTACTTTGGGGGAATCTTGGCCTTTTTTATTATTATTACACAAAGTCTTGTTTTAGAAACTCTGCTTTCTTCTTTCCCCAGAAGCTCTTGCAAATTTATCATAATATTTTTCTTGTTACTTCCTATTTACTCTTCCTGTATTCCTTACTCCGGTATGTGCCTCAGGCACTGAGGCTTTTGAGATTTTGAAACAGAAGAAATTTTGTGCAAGACTGACTTTTAGTGATGGTAATCTTCCGGTCCTGCCAAAGAACACCATTCCACCTCAAGGAGTTGAGCCAGTTCTTTTGAAAGATACTTTTAAAGAGGTCAAACTTGTATCTTCTCCATTACTCAGCTACTCATTTTTGTTTCTGGTCTCTTTGGGATCCAGGTTGTAGTCACTGTAATGTGGTTATGTAGGAACTGCAGCGATAGGTGGTGTGGGCAAAGCTGCAGAAGCTCTGGCATGTTGGTAGTTAGAGGCAGAAATAACAAGACTTAAGTGTTTCCTGACACAGATTTCTGCCAGGTATCAAGAGGAAGAGAATTGACATAGTGTTTCCTAAGTGTCAGTATCTATTTCTTTTCTATTAGTGATTCTCTTAATTTGAACTCATTGCTTAAAATAAAAATACTTTTAAAAACCATTAAATCTTTGTCATTGACTCAATCAACTCTTGTTCAAGGTGACACAGGAAATTCCTCAAAAGTTATTGGACAGTTTATATATATATATTGGGAATAATTGTGTCCCACCTAAGGAAATAGTGTTGAAGTTTCCTGCAAATACCTGGCAGATGCTATCAGGGAAAGAAGGGAGGAGATGAGACAATAGATGATATTTAGAGGTGGAAAAAATTACTCATCAGTGGTTTAACAGCTCAGAATTTCAAACTGTGTAAGACTCTAGAAGCTAGCTATGGCACATTTTTGTTGCCTTGTAAACTTCCAAAGATTACAGAAAAGACTGGGAAAATAATTTTCCAAAGAAAGGTTGTGTCAAAAAAATATTTGCGGGCAACTCTTGAGGCAGGAAATACTACAGCATATGTAGTACTCTCTGGCATAGGAATTCAGGAGGTTTCTTGTGCTTAAAGACTAAAATACAAAATATTTACATCCAGACCAGGAAAGCTGTGGCTCAGTCCTTGTTCTTCCCATAAATAGCACAATTTTACTGATATATGGGTTACTGTGGTACTGAACTAATTATCTTTGGAGAATTTAGGGCTATTCTAAGAGTCTGTCTTTTGGTTCATGCTTATAAACCTATCAATTGTGATTTACATAGTTTTCTTTATAGGATTAAATATAACAGCCCAAAGTTGTTTTGGTTGTTTTTTTTTTTATTTTGAGAGATTTTTTTTTCTCCTATCTTTAAAAAAACATCTAACATAGTTTACTAGCAGATAGTGTTGTTTTGGTTATGACAGTATATTTTTCTCTTGTATCTAAAGCTCCTTCCACATAGCATTTTGTCAGGAAAGCAGGAGGGAACTCCAACCTTGGGTACAGAATATAGTATGAGAAGTGTTAGACCTTGCCTTAAATTTGCACATCAGACTTTCTTTAAGGTGATGCTCTGGCTGCCTTTATTCTGAAAGCTTTATGAAGGGGTTAATTTTTGGTTTTTTGATGTGCATAAAGCATTTATTTGAAGTGGACACGATGCTGTAGATGATCTCCAAGGTTACTTTTAACCTTCACAGAGGAGTTAAAAGGCACTGCATTGCTAACTGAGTAGTTTGCTGGGCTACCTTTACTCACTGAATCCTCCATAGAGCTTTATGCTCTCACTGCCCTCTGTCAAATAATAGTACAGATGACACGTGGAAAATGGCTTCTTGAGGGTGGCCTCAGTTATTTAACCAGACAGATGCTCTTATGTACTCAATACTTGAAGTAGTGCTAAGAGCATCTCCTGGGTAAGAATGGATTTAACATATGTGTAAAATGCTCCTTACCTTTGCAGTAACAGAGGGTTTGTCTCATGTGCTGTCCATACAGGTGTTCCCTGTGCCACATTCCATATTTGCTCTCCTGAGCTCTGTGGTGGTTTTGGTCACTCTCACACAAAAGCAGCTGTGGTTATCCTGAGATGATTAAGCCCAGGCTGTGGTACTGCAGACAGGGTAATGGGCACCACTAACTTCTCACCAGGGAGGCTCACGGGGAGCCTGCGTGGCCAGAATGGACTCTAACCTGGCATGGAACTTTCTTCACATGTCTAGATAGAGGCAGACAAGGGACAGTTTGAGCTTGCTCTGTCGGAGAGATTAAATTAGAGGTGAACTGTCTGATCTAGTTAATCATTGGCCACTAGAGTATGTGCCATTGTGACATTAATACTAGAGTTTCAGCTAAGAGTAAATATTCTTTTATTGCAAGTTCCAGTTATGTAATTTTTAGGACAGAAGTGGTTAACTTAGTCCGGAAAAAAACCATTAGAGCTACTGAAGTGTAATTTACTGCCTGTACAGTACTGTTCAATACAACAGCATGACAGGATGTCTATTTTGTCTGGATTGGGGTACCTGAAGTGAATACAAGCAGAAGTGAAATGTCAGTATATTTCACTCTACCCAAAGGTTTTTTTTTTATTATTACCTACAGTGAAGAACTAGTGAATAAACTTGTAAAGAAAAAAAAAGTGTTTCTATTTTTATACCATTACTGATAGCTTAAGTGAATGCCCTTAAACTACATTTCCTACTTCCTCTTTCAAATGAAAGCAGATACCTTGCATATTACTTTGACCAAGCAGGGAGATGACTAATATTTTCTGGAAAAACTCAAAATAAGTGTAAAATGTCTGAAAAAACATCAGTTAGGAGATTAAAAAAGTAGTTTCCATGTGGTTTCATTTTAAGGGGAGTTGAATCGTAGTGTGTTTTAAATTAATCTTGTGAATGTTTTCTGTTACAGTCTTTCTAAAAATATATTTATTTATTTGTGTTTAAAAGGAAGCTGCTGCACTTGCTGTTAACAAATCTTAGTTAAGAATTTTTTTGTTGACTTTGTTATTCCAGTCAGAGGTCTATTAGTCAACAAGTGTAATCTTGAATATTTTAAAGGAAAAAAGAGGAAGGAACAAACATGGTTCTCTTGTCTTGAAAACAACGCTTTTTTTCCCTGATGATGAATTACATAGTTCAGAGAATCTTAGTTCATAGTTTTGCAGTATTGTTGTCTCTGGGGGTTGCTGACATAGATGAGGATGTGAGTCAGATTAAATACGATTATTTTATTCATAAAGTTGAACTGCTGTGTAGTACTTCTCTTTTGACAGTACTTCAGTGTCAGTTTGTTCTTGATTCGCCTCCATATACATGCTGATTTTTGAGCCTGGTGCATTAGAATTTGCTTTAAAAGCAGGGATTTTTTTGTTGTTGTTGTTTTAACCTTTTCTAAACAATTTTTATCACACCCCCCAAGTTAGTGGTAATCAGTAGATAAATCTCAGGGTTATTTATGTCTTAATATTTTTGTTGTTGATAAATAGGTGGGTTTGTTGATAAATAGGTGCTTAGTCTCCCTGTTCCTACTGTATGATCTGTGTACCTACCTACATGGCTCTTGTACAAAGAAAGAAATGAAGAACTGGTGAAAATGACAGAACAGATCTTAAAAGAAACAGGTCAAGACTATGTATTTTAAAAAACCCAACATAAAAAACCAAAACAGCCCAAATGACCTCCAAACCAAGTAAGCAATGCTCTGATGTCTGAATGGAATTTTTTTGTTTATCACGGTAAACTGGAAGCCAGTGGAATGGTTTCACTAAAAGTAGTAACAGTTATTGTCCAAATCCAGGCAGTAAAATTATCAAGTATTAGGTAGGAAAGTAGAAAACAAATGAATGCAAACTTTTAAGGAGTTTTTCATGTTTATTCAACTTCGGGTTTTTTGTGTGGGTTTTTACTAAAATATAAATACCTTTTCTGTGATAAAACGTTGTGAGATTTGCAATTTAACCTAAACTTTTCACCACTCAAGTGCTGAATATATTAACTATAAATATTACTTTTACTTTCTACAGTCAGTGCAAATTCCAGTCTGTCAGGAAGGCAAACAAGAAAATAATTTTTTTTTCTTCCTTCCCTTCCTCCTCAGATTTGTGCATCTGTACTTCCAAACAAAGTTTGCACAGAGAGAAAATTCTGAATATGGCTTGATTTGCTCTTGATCTTGGCAGTGTTTCTAATGACTGTCCCACGGACTCTATCAAGTTCAGGGGGTTCTACTCCAGCACTGAGGAGCAGAACCCTGAGCAGCAGCCTGGGATCAGTGAAAGCATTTCTCTGTCATTCTTTTTAAAAGAGCAACGGAAAATGAGTGATTATCCTGGACTTGCAAATAACCATAGCCAGATGATTGCTGAAGATTCAGAAATTCAGACAAAGCCTGAACACTCTCATGGAGTTCTTCAGGAAGATATTGAAATGAGCAGTGGATCCAGTGGAAATGACTCCAGTGGAAACGACTTCAGTGGAAATGACACAAATGAAAACTATTCAAGTGGGCATGATTCTCATGGCCATGAATCTGATGAAAATGGGAAAGATTCAGCAATGCTCATGGAATCTTCAGACTGTCATAAAAGGTGGTAGCTAATCATAAAATACATTTCACACTAGTGACTTTTTGCATTTGAATATAATTTCTGAATAATACCTAAGGTATAAAATGTATCTTGAGATTGAAGCTGAGTGTTCTAGTTAAATTGTACTCTCATATGGTGTAAATTGTGTAATAGATATTTATTCATAAAAAAAAGGTCTCTGGTGTTCTGCATGACCACCTTCATTTGCATCTTTCTTCTCATCATTGTGTGTTTAATAGGCCTTATTTATATTTTTCTAGTAAACCAACTTCTATAATTGTGTATCAAAAACTGTCGGTTTATTCTTATGTATTAGGATGCAACTATGCTATTTCAAACATTTAAATAATAGCTTACTGTACAGAGCAAAGCTATAGGAAGAACCACCTTCTTAGTAGTCCTGCAAGGACCAGGGAGTTGAACTTGGTGATCCTTATAGGTTCCTTCCAACTCAAGTTATTCTGTTTCTTAGATAAATGTTTAACAGCCGCAGTTTCCATTTTTTGTACCATGCAGAAGCTTTTAAAGTTCGGGGTTTGTTTTGTTTTGGTTTTTTCTAGGTAGCCAGTAATTAATAGGAAAATATAAAGCTAAAATGAACTAAAAGTTTTTTGTTAGGTTTACTAATATTAATCTTTTTCAATCTTTCCTAATTCTAGTTCAAGCTCAAATGCATTTAGTCTGATGATTGCAAACTCTGAACACAATCAGTCCAGCAGTGGATGCAGGTAAATTAATGGGCATATATTTTTCAGTAACTTGCATGTACGCTAAACACTGAAAACTGAATAGTGTTGTATTTTGGTGTTTTGTTTTGTTTTACCTAAACCCGGAGGACTACACAAGAAATCCTGTCTTTGATTCTCTTCCTGTCCATAATCAGTAGCATGTTTTATTAACCACTGGATTGCTTTAGAGCTTTCTGTTGCTGTTCCATGCAAGTTGTGTGATACCTTTCAAGTCATGTTACTTGGTAGCTTAATTCTCTAATTTTTATTTTTTGTGCATCCCTTTGAATATTGCTTCAGCTCTAGTAGTTTTTTTTGTAGCTTTCCTTTAAATTCTCTGCTCTTTAGAATTTAGTCTGAACCTGGTAGTGTATTAACATCAGGATTCACCTATGGAGTTGGGTTATGTTCTGATGTCCAGCACCCATATCATCTGCCTCTCCCGTGTTCCATTTGCTGGGATTCAAGCCTCCAGTGTGTAAGGATAAACCAACATAGCTGCAGGAATCCCTCTCTATGAACTCTGCTTCTGGCCCTAGTAGCATTGAAGGCTCAGATCTAGATACTTCAGGGTGTTCTACTGTACTTGTTGTTTTTTTAAGTCAGCTGATGAGGAGACCAGACCCTGAGCAGATCAAGGACATCTGGCTGTAGCATACTGATATTAAGACCTCTCTCCACACCTACCTGGATGTGTTTCCACCTAATACAGTTCACAGAAAAGTGGTAAATTAAAATTACTCTTGTCCACCATTTGGTGCTTGAGGAACTTATTTTCTGTGTCTGCCTTGCAGGCACCTGGAGATCTTGTTCCATGCTTGTTTTCAGTTGGAAATTGTGATCTGGTGTTCATATTGCTAAGTATGAAAGACAGAGTGAAACAAAGACATTTCTTAATCTTCTTTTCCCATTAATTCCATTTTCTTCACTGCAAGATTTTGGGGGGATGGAGGGGTTACTTATTACAGTTTTTCTGATGTCTCTTTATTTTAAATTTCACTAATATTTCTCTGCTCAGAAATAATTAGGAATCCATCAGGAACAGTGCTAAAGGGTTACAGAGCAGAATCTGATCATCTTTTGAAAATGGGAGACTGAAGATATCTAGAGAATGATCTTTAAAGAGAAGACTAAAGTAGTCTGATAAGCTGCATGCTTAATCTTAGATTCAGACTACTGGGGTTTGGATTCAATATCTGTGCCAACCAGCAATTCTAGTTTAATATCTGTAGGTACCTTTCCAGGTTGCTGTCAACAAAAAAACAAAATGGAAAGCTCCTATTTTTATAGAACTTGCTTATTCTGTCCTCTGAAAGTCACACCTTCCCTGTGGCTGCCTACTGTGCCTGATGCTACTGATCTCTGGGAAAACATTTCTGAGTTGTGTAACTTATTTTCCAAGGAGGCCCATCTTTTGTATACGCTGCTGCTGAGGGCTAATTTGGAAAGGTTTCTTTTCTTGCAAAAGAGTCTGACCACTCTTATGAATCAGACTCAGTACAAACCAGCTGTATGCTCAGTTATTTCATAATCTTTTCCCTCTCTCTTTTTCCCTACTGCCAGCATAGAGGGCTCTTCTGTTAACAAAGCCCTGTTTGATTGCATCAGTCCAAACTGTCAAGCCACATTGTAGATGTGATTTTAATATACAGCACGAACATAATGTTTCCCAGGGGAGTACTATACTCTTTTGTCTGATCCCTTGCTATTATTTCCCGGTACAAAATGACCACTGAAGAAATGAATGCTGCATTCCTCATAGTACATTGTGATTTAAGCCAGAACAATGTGTATTCTCTAGTACAAGTCAGCTTTGTCACTTTCCAAGCATTTTTGGTAAAATACGACCAACACTTGTCAGGTGACTGATTTACCTTTTTCAAACTCTTAAAAATTCCCAAAAAAATGTTCAGAAATCCTCTTGAAAATTACTCGGAAGCTGAAGTCACTTTATTGACCACTTCAGTCAGGGCAGGGCAGTTGCCAAGACTCTTGTTTCTGCAGTAGTGCATAAGGTAACTTCTTAGAGATGACCAGCTGTGACAATCAGGTGGTAAGAGAAAATCTACCCTTTGATGGAAAAGAATTTATTTTCAGGAATGTTTCAGAACAGCTCTGTAATCCTCTTGATCATTGCGAATGATTAGCTTTTGAAGTCTACTCTAATGCAAAAGACAAGGTGATTTTTCATTTTAACTCTTTCCTACCTGTCTGCCACTCATCTTTATCCTGCCCCTCCCTTCCCTCACCTCCTTTTCTCTTTCTTTTTGCTTGTGTCAGCACTTCTTAGTAATGGGGAGAGGCAGAGGGACTGTGAAGGAAGGTGATAACTTCCTGACATCGGCACTGATAATCTCTGTTGTTTGACCTTCTACACTGAGGCAGCACTTCTGAACGTGCACCTGAGAAATGTCAATGCAGCTTCTGTCTCCAGCCTCCTCTAATTCTTCACCTTACGTATTTAGTCAAGTTTCCTTACCTTATTTAACATAATGCCATACTTAACTGGAATACGTTGTTCAAAGGATTTCTCCATTTGTTTTGTTAACTTGATGCTCTCCCACTGCCATTCCCTTTTCAGGGACCTCTCTTAAGAGAACCTGCTCGAACAGGAGGTGAAGACTTGAGTGGACCTCCTGCTTCTCTCCTTTGAAGTCCATGAACATTTCTGAATTTGATTTTGAAAAGAACTAAGGAAAATACTACTAAAAAGGCAGGAGGGAGACTGGCAAAGGAAAAAAAAAAAGAAATTCTCTGGTGCTTGGGTATATGTACTGTTGCACATACAGAGTGCATTTTACAGTCACATTCCAGGTGGTGGTAAATCTTTCATTTTAAATGATTCTAGGTCATGTAAGAATTTTTGTAAGTTCTGAAAGCTGATACTGAGTACTGGAAAAGTTAATGAGGCTAGTGTTACAAATTTATGTATATGACAAGTGTCAGAGTACGTTTGGCCTTCCAAGAGGATGTTATGTTGCTTCAGCCATTAAAGTGATGTTTTATTTTTTGTTTTTGATCTTACAGTAGTGAGCAGTCCACTAAAGCCAAAACACAAAAGGAATTGCTGAAAACATTACAAGAGCTGAAAGCTCACCTTCCTTCTGAGAAGAGAGTCAAAGGCAAATCTAGTATCCTAACAACGTTGAAATATGCCCTAAAAAGCATAAAACAAGTTAAAGGTAATCAAGTATGATACTGCCTAGATAATGCCAATCTGGATAAAATGAAACTTTAAAATAGGAATTTAAATAAACTTATCTTTACACAGGAAATTGCATTATGTCTGAAAACCTCTCTAAACGGATGTTTTCGTGGTGTTCCTGTTTGTTGGCTCTGTTATCTTTTGTTCCTTTGGGATTTAAAGCAGGCCTCTAGATGCTTGATATTCAACTGATGTTTTGTTCAGTTAGAAAATAATTTTAAATTTAATTTTAAAACAATTTACAATTTTGTACTGTTTGAACTGTCAAATAGACCAAAATATGTGATCATTCTTACACAGGTATATTAAGATACATAAATTTGTTTGGGTTACTGATGAGGAAGCTCTATTGAGTTAAAAACAGTAATTGGAATAGTACCTCAATTTCCTGACTGCTCATTCTGTGTTTATTCCAAAAAGTATTTTGGCCATTTACTGCTTCCAGGCTGAGTGTTTATTGATAATTCTGAATCTAAGTTGTTTGTTGTTCTCTGTAGCCAATGAGGAATATTACCAATTGTTGATGAATAATGAATCCCAGCCTGCTGGTCTCAATGTGTCATCCTACACAGTGGAAGAGGTTGAGACTATAACCTCAGAATACATCATGAAAAATGCGGTGAGTATGATGACCCAAGTCCACAGTGCGGATTGAAAATGTTTTCTTCAACTGCAATTCTCAGGCATTCCTTCTTTTTACATGGTAAGAGTTGGTAGCTAGGTCAACTTGCTGAAGGTGGCTTTTGCCTTCCGGGGGATGTTGATTTAGAAACTCTGAGCCGTTGCCTGGAGATGGTGGTGTGACACATCTCAATATCCAGGTGATATAATGTGCTGTGAGACATCATTAGTTTTCATTTGAGAACACCTGTTGGAGAGTAACTTTTTCCAAATTTTAGTCAAGGAACACAGTGAATTCCTTCAGCTTATTCCTATAACTAGGGATTATTTGGTGTTTCACCAGTTCTTTGTGTTAGTGTGACTGGAGAGTGATCAAAGTGTTGGAATCACGATGTGTTGTGTCCTTTTCTGTGGTGTTTGTCTGGTCTTTGCAACAGATACAGGCTTGCTGTGGGATCTGGTGCTACTGTTTCAGCTATGATGATCAGTGTAGTTTTAACAATAAAATGATAGTCTGAATGATTTTTTTTAAATTATTTATTTCCATAATACTAGTATTTTATAGATAAGTTACAGAGTCTTCAAAAAATAATTGTATCTAAACTTATTAGACAACCTTCCACCATTTTTTTCTTTTTAAACTGAAACCTCTGCCTGAAAGTATGAAGTTCTGAAATCTGTACAACAAGGGCATGATGGGGGATGTTCTGTAGCTTGGAGTGGGTGGGTTTTGTTGTATCTATGAATAGTAAAGGCTCCCCACAGGGGAAAATAAATAGGAAGTGTAGAGCACAACTGAGAAATTCAGCCAAATTTATAAACATTGTTCATTTAAACTGAAGCATCTGAGTTTGTGAAACTGGTGTTCTGATGACAGCTCTTGAGTTTGTGTACAGTGTTGGTGGATGGAGCACTAGAGGTTATGACGCAGGAAGCTCCTCTATGTCAAGAAGAGAAACAATATGGAACAATACAAATGGAGTGCGTGGGACATTTTTTCCACCTGCACACTCGTACTTTACCAAGTGGTCTAGAGCACTTCTTTCATTTTGCAGTGGATGGACCAGCTCACATAAACAGTCTTCCACAAACAACTGAACTTCATAAATGTAAACCATGCCCGTAACAAGCACAGGGAAAATGTGCAGCTATATAGCTGGAAACTCATTAATTTTTCATTTGTAAATTCATTCTGCATCATAAAATTTTAGACCATGATATTTAGGTCTCGTAACCTGGTAAATAGTAGTGTATTATTGCATAGTTGGAAAGCGTTCTGTGTGTGTCTACTTAAAAAGCAGATTAACTTTATTTCACTACAGATGTGGTTCAACAATTTCCTTAATTTTTATTTTGAATTTATTAATGTTTTTATGTCTTAAATGTATGTGTGTATGTGTATATATATATATACAAAAAATACTGTATTGAGGAATGTTTCAAACTGTCTAAATAACTTGAGATTTTTGGTTTTAGGATATGTTTGCTGTAGCTGTTTCTTTGATTACTGGAAAAATTTTGTACATCTCTGATCAAGCTGCTTCTATTCTCCGCTGTAAGAGGGGTTATTTTAGAAATGCCAAATTTGTGGAGTTCTTGGCACCTCAGGATGTCAGTGTGTTCTATACTTCTACCACCCCATACAGATTACCATCATGGAATATTTGCAACAGAGCTGGTGAGTGGACTCAAGAGCAGATACTTCTCCAACCTACTTTCAGTCATGGAAATGTAAATACTTTAACTGATTTTTAATATCCTCCCATCCTTCTCCATCACTTTTTGGGGATGCATTATTAGAACATCTCTGAGCAATGCTAAGTGTATAACACTCTTTTATAAATCAGCAAGGTTTGTCTGTTGGTTGAAAGTCTTCCAAATGTCATTGTTTATTGGTTCTTATGCCCCTTTCATGAAAACAAAGTAAGAATTCGTGCTGAACAGTGGGTTTACTTTCCACTCTTACTAGCAATCAAATGATTGTTTTCTTCACACTTTCTCATCTTCAGCTATGAGAGGGGACAATGCTCTGCCTCCTTCTTTTTAAATGGTTGTGATTTGAATACTGGACACCTTGATTACAGTGTAGAAAAAGGTGTTTCAGCTATGATCACTGTGCATTCACCAATTCTTTTACTCTTGGAAAAATGATGTTAGATGAGCTGATGTTGAGATGTCTCAGAGCACTTGATATTTGTTTGTGGGAGGATTGTTTTACTAATGTATCTACAGCAGTTAGTAATTGAGAAATATCTGCCAACTACTTTAACCAAGCACTTGAAATTCAGTTCTATTCTAAATATTTGGAAGTCCAATCCATTGCATACTAAGTCTGTCAAGTTAAGCCAGGGTGCAAACCATATTTAATCTGAAATAAACGTGTACTAAGCAACGCATACGTGAAGCAGGTCGAAAGGGACCTCATGAGGTGTCTTGTCCAAATTCTGGCTCAAAACAGGGTCAGTGGTAAATGCTGACCATGTAGTCCTGATTATAGATACTCAGTTATACAGGTTTTGGGGTTTTGTTTGGTTTGGGGTTTTTTTAACCTTTTGCGCAGTTTTATTAAAAAATGCAGTAAGTGGAACTGTGCACGCTGTCTCATGTATCAGCTGCCGTAGAATATAATATCCAAACGTATTGTGCACTAGAGGCCTTAGAAATGCCAGAGCTTTCCTTGAAAATCAGTCAGTGGCTACTCTGGAAAAGGAGGGAAATAGGCTTGAAATGTGAAAAGAAGCCTTCACGAAAAAAGCTTTCTTTTCAGAGGGGTGGTAGTGAGTAGATTTGATGATCTAGCTGTCCTAGTGCCTTTCTAGGAAAAAGGTCAGATTTTGGGGTCCCAGATAATCAAACATTTTTGGTCAACACTATAAAGTCCTGTAAAAAACCGATAAGAGTAAGCAGCTCAAACTGGAGAGCTGTTCTGATATGTTTAGGAAAAGACTTGATAAGCAAGCAGCTGTGATTCACACACCAGCCTCAGAATCTGAGTGGTGGTCAGATTTAGTTGCTTATGAAGTCCATTGTTTAGCAAGTAAATATGGAGACTTCAGGGAACATGAAGTTTTTAAAAAAATCAACCATAATCACTTAGAGAAAAAATCATGTATTAAATATAATAATCTTGGAGTAATTTGTAACTTGTTATAAAATATGTTTAAAATTTCTAGAGTCTTCCACCCAGGATTGCATGGAAGAGAAATCTTTTTTCTGTCGCATCAGGTAAGACAACAGTATCCTAAAGCTTAGTGTTGTACTGTGAAACTGTGCATTACGCATTTGACTTTTATAAGAACCCTATGGTATCCGAATTTCATGCTTTTCCATAATGTGATCATAAAGCAAAACATCTGCACATCCTCCAGTTGATTAACTCGAGAAGCTGCAGAGAAAACTGTGAAGCAATTTCGAGAAGTTGCATCTTGGAAGTTAATTAGTGTGAATATTGACCTTTGGGCCATAAAGGAAGCTGATACAGTATCTCCTCCTGCTATGGAAAGCCTTCACTTCATGTTAATAGAACTGTTGTGTCCAGCACCTGCTGCAGAGTCTCTCTCTTTCTGCGAAAATAATGTCTCATCTTCAATTTTTCTCAGGTGTCCCCTAGAAAGATACTTGAGGATAACTTGACTTGTCTCTTTTACAGTTACTAGATGACACAGTTCTTTGGTTCTGCTTTTCTTCCTTTTTTTCCTGCCCCCACTCCTCTTTAGCTGGTTTTATTTAGGAGAAGCTGGCAGCTTATTCCGTGTTCTTTCTTCTACAATTTGATTTCTTAATGCTTATTGCCTTTCTGGCACCATTTCCGAAAACAAAAATAGTGGATCCTATTACATAATACTTCTGGAGTAAATAAATACTTATTACTGAGCTATGAGTAAACTTTAAACGAATTAGAGGTAATCCACTGCTCCTGAGTGTTGGATTGGATGGGCTGTGGAAGTACTGCTGGTGTTATTGGAGATTTTTTTTTTGTCCAACTAATACTGGTTTCAAAAGCTTTACTTTTATAAAGCTGTGGTGTTATAAAGTTACCACAGCTGACTTTTTTTGTCCACTCTGTAAATGGTTGTTATTTTCATTACTGTGTTTTGCATTCTTGTTGAGTAAACAACCTATATATTATTGTATTGTCTTCACTCTTTTTAAATTGTAATAAATATTGATTAAAAGATAACCTTTATGTTAACTGAACGGTCTTCATAAAAATTAACTAAATTAATCTCTCATGAGGGTATAATGTCACAAATCAAGATTACTGGATCAACAAATAACTTTATTGTATGAGTTGGGTTTTTCTTTTCTACGAAATTTCCATTTAATGCAGTCGTGCAGGGGAGAGAAAAACATACTCTTTATTGCAATTGGTGTGCAAAGGATGCTGTTGGAATTAGATTCTCTTCTACCAAAAAAAAAATTAAAGTTAAGATCTTGGGTGCTATTCTAGGAGCTAATATGCAGTTCTTGTGACATGAGGGAATTACAATGGATAAATTAAAATTTTATTTAGCGTAAGATTAATCTGTTGAAATAATTAACTCTGTTTAATTATTAGTGCGGGGAAGGAGCGTGAAAATGAGATTTGCTATCACCCGTTTCGGATGACTCCTTACCTTATCAAAGTGCAAGATCCAGAAATAGCAGAAGACCAGCTTTGCTGTGTGTTGCTCGCAGAAAAAGTACATTCTGGTTACGAAGGTAATCCTTTGAATGGACAATTACTAGTTTGGTTTCCTAAAAGTAAGAGCTGTTCAAGTTTTATTGCAGTAAAAGATAATTGTTTCTATTCTCTGTCCTTGCTGAGCAGCTGTGAGTTAGCGAGCTGCTTCTCTGTGTGCTCTTGCATGGAATTTTGGACTTGGAGCTTGAAGTGTTATATATGCAAAAACACCACTTGTTAATCTGCTTTTGTTTTTCTCCCAGCACCCAGAATTCCTCCTGACAAAAGAATTTTTACAACTACGCACACACCGACCTGTTTGTTCCAGGATGTAGATGAAAGGTAACCTACAAAAAATATTCTTTAATTTACAGATAAGCAGGCTATCCAGTATCTTTACAGGATTCAAGGTGTCTGTATGGGGTTAAAAAGTTACGCAGCTGCTGAAGAGTGTTTAACCTAAGAAAAGTACATCCCCCTATTTTCACTAACGCATTATCGCTGGTATTTAAGTGGAAAATTATTTGCCTGCTAACAACTTGTTCTTCCACTTTCCTTCCTATCTGGACATAAATTCAATGAATGAACCAAATGGTCAGAAAAATTTCCTTTGCCGATAATTATGACCTGTATAAAATTTTATGTGTGGGAGGGTTTTTTTCAAGTTTGATCTAACTAATGTGCTGCAGTCACTTTCTACTGGCCCAGGTACAACTAGAAGTGTGTTTTTTAAATGAAATATTAGATCTTTATAAAATAAAAGTGTACAAAACTGCTCGAATTCTATTGGCTGAAGATTTCACATTGCTTTGACAATCTTGAGAGCTGATTAGAGTAAGTATTTACATTCTTGAATAGAAACAAATATGCTACCTGTGATCTTAAAGTATATACAGAGACTAAGGAACTAAGGTATAAATCAAGATTTCATGGAATCACTTAAGTTGGGTAAGTTCATCAAGTCTACCACTAAAACACTGTCCCTAAACACCATATCTGCCCATCTTTTAAATACCTCCAGGGATGGTAACTCCACCACTTCACTGGGCAGCCTTGACAACCCTTTCCATGAAGAAATGTTTCCTAATATCCAGTCTAAACCCCTGCTTGTGTAACTTGAGGCCGTATCCCTTTCAAAGGATATCTAGGTGATGGAACCATGAAGTCTATGAAAAGAACAGAAGATACTCCTTTAGAGTTTCTGATTTTTGTGCTATATGTGGGACCTTATTTTGGTATTTTTTTCTGCTTAGGGAAAACTAAGTTAGCTGTAATAGTAAGATCTGACTTCTGAGATTCTCTCCTTCTCTTCTTTTTAAGCATTCTAAGAATGCCAAAATTTTCTTTGTAGGTTAAGATGGGGAAGATGTCTTCAGACAGAGTACAAGTACAATGGACAATTTTGGGCTTCTGTGGTATCTTTTGGGTGTAAATCTTGTTTCTGAAGACATGCCATTCTTGGCAAAATCTTTTAATGCAGCAGAAGAGAGAGAGAGGGACTGGGGGAAAGGAGGTTATTGGGATGTTTGACTAAGCTGGAGTCAAGGTAAAAAGAAGTACCATTTGACTTTTGAGACAGTTTACCTGTAGAAAGGTCAGGCACATCAGTATTAGTGCAGTGCATAGGGGTTTTATTAAACAAGAATTGCAGAAGGTAGCTATTGGAGTTAGCTACTGTAGAAGAAGATAATGGCTAATCAGTGAAGATAAGTTTGGACTTTCAGATACAGCTGGTTTTGGCTAACTTTGCAGACATTGTGGCCAAGTATGAGAGTTCCTGTAGGATAGAAAACAATGGAATGCTGACAAATTTTTTTTTCCATGGTATGATTTATACAGTCTCTCCAAACAGCTTAAGTTGACAAAAGAACTACTTAATCTACTGTAGTTCTGTCCTCTTCATGGATTTTTCTCTCTCCCTCATTCCCACACAAGCTCCAAGCCAACTGCAACTTTGCAGTGTGGGTTTATATTTTCAGATAGCCTGATGGCACAGTGCAAAGCTTCCCTTCCTCCATGGATCCCCAGCTCGTTGATTTCCAGTAGTCACTTAAAAGAAAGCACAAGATAGCTGAATGGAGAACTTTGCCCTTATTCTTGGGTTGAGTGGAGCAAGTGCAGTAAATCCCTTCCCTGTGACTACTATGGAAGCTTCTTTCCTTTTAGTCTGGTGTTGCCACTTGCTCTCAAATACCATGTTTTAACACTTCCAGTAAGGGTTGATTACATCTTGGTCTGATAGTAGGACTTTACGTCACTTATTTCTCTTCTTCTGATTTGTGTGTTTCATTTTGCTTTTAATTATTTAGCTCCTGAGAGCATTGGCAGCCAGATAAATGTTTACCACGATATGCATATGCAGTTGATTAATCTTAAGCTCTCCAGGGTTCAGTGTAATACACAAAGCAAGAGATTCTTAAGAGAAAGCTGTGTGTAATATTTAAAAATGTGCAACTGAGCACCTGCTGTTGACTCGAATTGTTCATAATATAACACTGAAACTGTTACCTGACTTGCATAAAATAAAGTTAATTTCTGTAATCAGTACGTTTTCATGGATTGGAAAAATGTTTATTTGTCCGAACAAATCAAATCAGATCCCTGCAAGTGGATCTCTGCACAGAACATATTAAGTAAAAATGAATATTTTCCGAAAATTAAATGGATCATTCCTATATATATATGTCTTTGAAATGTATTTCGTGCTCGATGTGTATAATGGGTGTAAGGAGTTCTATGTAGTTCCCAGCGATCTTCGTAAGTTAATTTAACGCAGTTTTGTATGTAGCTTACAATATAAAGAGCCTTCTTATTCATGTTGTTTTGACATTTTAAATGTCATTCTGTAAAACACAAACTAAACTTGCTGCCTCTCTTCATCAGCCATTCTGGTGCTGCATGTACGTTTGCATTCATAAGATGAGTTTATTAACTTAAACTCTGAATGTGTTATTCATTATGAGGAAGCATAATGATGCTGAGACATGATTCTCACATAGAGCATTATATGATCACAGAAAGGCTGCTTGGAAGGGACTGCTGGAGGTCTTCGTTCCTTTTGCTTGAAATGAAACCTTTGCCCCGTTCTAGGTTACATCATCTGTAACCTTTCAGTAATGCCTGAAAACCTTCAGGGGCAGAAATTACACAATTTCTATGGGAAACTGTTCCCGTGTTGCACTGCTCCGTTAAAAAACTTTTCCTGACGTCCAGCATAAGCTTTCCAGACTGCAGTCTGGGACCATTGCCCATTTTACTGTCTGGCAACCACCAAGAAAATTTAACTCCGTTTTTGTAACTCCTCTTTCCAGCAGTTGTGGGAAGCTCCTGGATCATCCCTTAGTCTCCTTTTCATCAGAACAAGCAAACCCAGCTCAGTCTTGCATTCTACATCCCTCACTTTTCCATGATCTTCATATCAGTATAAAAACACAGAGGGGATTTTTTAAAATTTATTTATTTATTTTGGCGTAGAAGTGATTGAATTTGCATATTCCTTTATAATTTGGTTAATAAGTAACAGTTGGGTAAAATCTGATCTCCTTTAGGGTAGGTGTTTTGTCACAGCACAAACAAGCGTGATGTTTGCCAGGCTTCCATAAAGCAGGTGGCAAAGAACAGGAGTAGTACCGAACAAAAACTTCTAACTGTTACTTGATGAAGTCATTTGGAGTTGTCTGGTATTTTAAAGTCCTCTAGTGGCACAGCTTTTCTCATGTGCTTTGAACTTGGCAGCACTTTTAGATGTCAATGTGTCACAATGATGTGATTTGGTATGAGTTTCAGGCCAGTTTCAGCTTTGTTGCTTTAGTTCATCTGCAAGCTTCCAAGACTCGTTATTTAACTAATTGCTTCAATACTAAGGCATTAGTTGCTATCCTCATTTTCCCCTAAATATCTCAGCCTCTTTACCAGAAGGGTATGTTTGATGTTTTGGGTTACTGATGTCATTCCAGTGGGGTGCTGGAAGTGCAGTGTTGAAGGCATATATTGCATAATGCTTTTGAGTTCTTACATGACACAGACCCCTTGTGTGTGGTGCACTGTCGCTGAGTTTTCCATTAAAGCTATTCAGATACCTGAGTGTTTTCCTGCCTCGGACCTTTGTCAGAGAACAGGGCTGTGGGAGGAAGGTGTACAGCGTGTTGAGTTTACAAGATGACTTGTTAGCATCTGGCAACTTAAACATTACTGAGCAGTATTGACTTAATGCCCTTTTTTTTTTTTTTACGTTCAGGGTAAGGTGCAAGGTGACATTTTTGAACTTTCACTCTTTCTCCTTAATACGAATGCTTGAAGTGATTAATAAAATTTATTTCATCACATGAATTAGTCATTCACATCACTAGAAGTGCTCATTCGTAATGTGCAGGATTTTGGCAACATTGCTTTTAATTCTCTAGTTAATAAGCTTGTTTCCTTGCAGCTCCTTGAGGTTGAACTCTTAACCTGCCTGTGAGAAAGTTGTCTTGAGTCCTACTCAACTGCCCTGTTGCTAGTTCAGCCCTGGTAATCCTGTGATCCTTAGCCTTGGCTTGCAGCCGAGGGATTGGGGTAATATTTACCTTCATGAGAGTTTTACAAGATTAAACTTTATTAATGCTCTTTTAAAATTAGGGTAAGTATTTATCCTCTAAAGTTAGGAAGCAAAGAACATGCAGAACTGCTGTAAGAGACTCCTTGACTTGGTCTGACCACCACCCCACAAACAAGCAAAATCCCCCTTGTTGAAAGAATATTATTATTAAGTTGGCACTGCTTTTTCATCATATTTAAACTTAAAATAACTTGTTCTCTTTGTAGGAAAAACAGCAAAGAAAACTTGAAGTATTTTAAAGATGATTTTCATTGTTTTTCTCTGTTTTTCTTTCCCCAGAGCAGTACCTCTGCTGGGATACCTACCTCAGGACTTAGTAGGAACACCAGTCTTGGTGCATCTTCACCCAAATGACAGACCCTTAATGCTAGCAATTCACAAAAAAAGTATGTAGTCCCTTATTGTGGCAGAAATATAATTTTTTTTCTAAAAATTAGTAAGTATGATGACGAAGACTTCAACAAGTAGAGGGGGAAATTAACTGTGTCTATGATTTTTTCTGCAAGTAAATCCTGAATCTTTTACTGTACAACTTGATTCTTAATGCAAATTCATGAAAATGAGAAATCACTCAATTTTATATTCTATATGAACCATATGTATCTACTGTAAACAAGTTGACTGTAAATGAATATTTCATACGTAAAGAAAGTTTTCTTGGGAATGGTGTGAAAGAAGTTGTCATACATTAAATGATAATCTTTCTTATTTCATAGAGAAGAGAATAAAAGTATTCTGGCAATGTTAATTTGTTCAAGTTTGAAATTGTAAAGCTGTTAATTCATCCTCCTTTAGTTTGTTGTATTCTAAAGGTGATTTTCTTGACCATAATCCAGTAAATGATGGAGGTCTCCTTATTCTGGTAGCCCAGCATTTCTGAATATATTGATGTATCTGGCATTTGTTACTTCAAATAGCATCTTCCTCCTTTGCAATTCATTGCAAAATCCTGAATCATTAAGTAGAATTGTGAAAATATTAATCTAAAATTTCCTTTTGAATCCTTCATTGCAGTTCTTCAGTATGGAGGACAGCCTTTTGACTATTCACCAATCAGGTTTTGCACTAGAAATGGAGATTATATCACCATGGACACCAGCTGGTCCAGTTTCATCAACCCTTGGAGTAGAAAAGTTTCATTTATTATTGGAAGACACAAAGTTAGGACGTAAGTCAATAAACTGTTGGGACTTTTAGATTTTTTTTTTTTAATTATTATTATTTTTATTTTCCCTTCCCTCAGAGTTATGTAGATCTTTGAGAGAGACATAAGGGAACAGAATGAGTGTTAGATTCTGTTCAGTTTATACAGATGTTAAATTGAAGCTGTGGCCTGTCTGTGATCGAAGTACTTGCATTTGTAGTGAGCTGGTATATGTTTGTTTTATGCAGGGGTCCCTTAAATGAAGATGTCTTTGCTGCTCCCAACTACACAGAGGATAGAATCCTTCATCCCAGTGTTCAGGAAATCACTGAGCAAATATATCGGCTATTACTGCAGGTACAGCACGTGCCTTAATTGTTACCCTTTTCATTTCCCACTGAAGGAAGGCTATTTATCTTTGTGTGACCGTTTGTTTAGCTGTCTACTGCTATATTGGAATTTTTGGCTACAATCCTGGAAACTACTTGCACTCAGGATTACCGGACAAGACTTACCCACTGGAGCTTTAACATACTTCAGTATCTTAAGGATTTCATGCAGCTATGGAGTCCTCTCAAAAGACAAACCAAGCAACCAAGAAAAATCCAACCCCAAAAAACCAAACAACAAAAAACCCAATGTAAAATAAAGTCTTTTTATCTCACATAGAACTACTGGTGTGCTGAGATACGCATGTAGATATAAATGTATATTTTGTTGTTTTTAACAGCCTGTACACAACAGTGGATCCAGTGGCTATGGAAGTCTAGGTAGCAATGGTTCACATGAGCACTTAATGAGTGTGGCATCCTCCAGTGACAGCACGGGAAATAATAATGAAGACACTCATAAGGATAAGCCAGTAGGTTTGAGTTTTTCTTATTCAAGTATGTGGCACAAAACAAACTAGTCAAAGTGGGCATTTTTACCTTTTAGATTAACAGTTACAAATTAAGGATGGAAGAAAGTGTAAAGAAAGTGTCATCTTTTTTGACATAGGAAAAACCTTTCTGTCTAAAGGAATAGACATTCCTGGTGTAAATGAAGTCTCAGGATACTGAACACAGTTATAGGCATGAAAGTCAATGTTTATAAAGAATTTAAACCTGTATAATGTGTTTATTTAATCTTATGTCTGTTATATGTTATATGCTGTGTTTCCGGGAAAACCAGCTGGATATTTGAAAGCAGATTCTTTTTGGAGGGGAAAGTCTGTAATTACTGTTTTCCCAAATGAAACTAAGAAGATTAAATGCAGTAATACCTGCATAATCAAGTGATAACTTGACTCTGATAGCTTTTAATGTTGCAAAAATACACCATATAATACGGAATGAAATAAATGGAATATAATAATCTTTTAGTTTGTGCTTAAAACTTTACTTTACATTCAATTCTGAAAGCCAAAATTTTTATTTACTGAGTTATACTGCTTATAGGCTAATTCTTCCAAATCTGATTTGCACTTCTGTGATCAGACTTTGCAGACTCCTGCTCTTGCCAAAGTGATCACTTTCTTGGCTTTCAGTTCTTAAACACTGGTGGCATAAGCAGATGAAGTCTCTGGATTTTTTGAGTAACAGATAAATTATTACTTTTTGGACCTGTGCAGAGAAGTAATGTTCCAAGAGATCTTGGTTTTGTGGGAAATAGATACCTGGCTTTCCTTACTTTTTTAGCAAGTGATAGTTTTTTTTCTGAAGTCATCTTCGTAATGTATCCTTATGTTTTCCGATCCAAAACATTCAACCATATTAAACAAAATACAGAGTAATTGTGTACGAAAACCATACTTTACATTTCTTCTTTCCAGTTCCCAAATTTCTCCTGCTGCACAATAAGATTGTATGCAATGCATGCAGATTTCTCCTGTCATCAAACTAATTGCAAGACTGAGATTAACTGTGGTTAGATTTGGTCTACTGAGGAACTTCTGTGCATGATGTTTTTAAGTCAAAATTTTGTAATAACTGTTTTTAATGAACTGCTTTCAGCAGGTTTGTCAGTATGCCCGTAAGGTCAAGAATAAAGGACAGCATATTTTCACTGACAATAAAGCAAAACCGGACCATAAGAAAGAGTCTTTTGCAGGTAAGACATTAGAAAGTTAATTATAATCTCTTGTGCTGGTGACTTGTATAATATGACAGTAGGATTTTTTCTAGTTTAGTTCTAATCAAAAGACAGCATTTTTATCCAATAAAATTATATTGCTCTGTGTCTCTACTGTGTTCAGGAAAATTTTATGCTTGGCTACATCTGAACTGATAGTGGTATAACACACAGTTAAGATATGTCTTAAAGCTGGGGGGTTTGGATTCCTTAAATGGGCATTGGAGTTGTCCTCATACTGAGTGTGTTTCAACTGTAATGATATCTATTCTCCCGGAGCCACAGTATCTGTTCACTTTGGATCCATAAGTTGGACCTAACTGAACTTTACATCTCCAAGAATCCATAAAGACGGGAAAATATTTTACACAATGTTCATCCATTAGTGCGCAAAGCTCTCGCTTTACAGTGGTTAATTTGTGACCTGTTCAGAAATATGCAGAAATGAAAATTTTTACTGTTACTTTTATGAGAATTTGCAGGGATTTAATGCCATAATTGCATAATAGCAGTATCTGTTTTCACAGAAAAACAAAATACTCCTGGTGGTCATGTGAAAGATGTAGAGGGAAAGGATACTGCAGTAACAGCTGCTCCTAAGAATGTGACTACTGAAGAGTTGGCTTGGAAAGAACAACCTGTATATTCATATCAACAGATCAGCTGTTTGGACAGTGTCATCAGGTAAGCAACTAGTGTGTAGATTACTCTTAACCTCTGGACTTAAGATTTGTGTATCTAATATTGTTAAATCATTGTATTTTAGGTACTTGGAGAGTTGTAATGTGCCTGGTACAGCAAAAAGAAAATGTGAACCTTCAACAAGTGTTGCATCACTGAGTTCTGGAGTTCATGAACAAAAAGCAGCTGAGAATGCTATACAGCCCTTGGGAGGTATCTCTACATCACAGCTTTTTCTTGATTGATTTTGGCTAGCAGTCAGTTGGGTGTTACTCTTTGCAGAATAATGAGTGTAGTTTAGGCATGACCTCATAGTTGTTTTCTCAGTGTTTGATGCTGGTGATCTTTTCTCATTAAAATCTTCCCTACAATCGGAATACTGAGGAGTTGATGGAATATCTGGGTTGTAGATGCAATGGACTTATTTGTACTCTACAAAATACAGTAGGATTTTGAGTTTTAGGATTTGACATAGTCCCTTGTCTGAATAGGGAGCTAAAATAAAGAATGTAACTGGTTACTACAAGAATTGTAAGATTATTAAAGAACTAAAGGCAAATGAGAGATTTGTTCATTCAGCCATGTCATTATATGAGGCCGAAGGGAAAGTGTCTATGGAGTGTCTCAAAAATTGGTCTTGGGAATGAACTTGTCTATATTTTCTTTTGATCAGCTTCAAAAAGAAGTTCTAATGCAGCTTTTAGAATGAAATTAGAAGCTATTAGTATACATAGGAACAAAGTGTCCTGTAGAAGGAATTGAAATGCTGTAATTTGGAGTCTCTGCAGTTCTAGTAGGCAGGATATGATGTGGGTCACGAGTTTTTTGTTGCACCGATGTCTAAGAATGATGAAGTCACCAGCATAATCTAATCAGGAAAAAGGCAAATTTTATTTGTGAAATGCGTTATGGAAGTATTTCTCTGAAAGGAGGAGTGTTTAATACTGTTTTATGAGGCACTGGTATGACCTCTGCTGGATTACTGTGTGTAGCTTTCAGGGGAGAGAATTTTAACTAGGTGGGTGCTTAGAGCAAAACTGTCAGGGTAACCAACTATGACAGAGATTAGTGTACAACACTATGGGTGCTGCGTGGAACTTATTCTTAGGCTGAAAGAGGCTAGAAAGTGCCTTCCAAAATTGTGCCATGAAAGAACAATTAAGACCAAGAAAGAGCAAAATGTCCTTCATTGAAAAGGTTTGGTTTGGCTGTATGTGAGGATAGAGGATTGGATTTGGTTGCTCAGTAGTTGTTCTATTCCTACAATATTCTTGGTGGAGTGCAGAAAGTAAAATGCTCATTTTCTGTCTTGTCAAGCACAGTTTGGACTTTACTGTTTTGCACCCCTAGCAGCATGTAACTTGAATTTTCTCTTATGTTCAGTAAACTGCAACTTTATTTCTTTAATAGATCCTGCTGTGTTGAAGGCACCTGGTAAATCAAGTGGTCCCCCAGTGGTTGGTGCTCACTTAACATCCTTGGCTTTACCTGGCAAGCCTGAAAGTGTTGTGTCTCTCACAAGTCAGTGCAGCTACAGTAGTACCATTGTTCATGTTGGAGACAAGAAAACACAACCTGAATTGGGTATGATTTTTGCTATAATTTTTCTGCAAAATGGCAATTGCTGGCAAGGTTAAACTTCAGATGTGAACAACTAATATCTGCTTGTGACTTACATTTTCTTACAGCTGAAATGTTATTAAGGAAATGGAATAAGTAGGGATGGAATTTGTATCTTTAACTTACAGTGAAATTATTACCGAATTGTAATAGCTTAAAAATGCATATCCAGAGATTTTTTTTCGTTGTCTCAATGTATTTTTCCTTCTATTTCTGTAGAAATGATAGAAGATGGTCCGAGTGGAGCAGAAATCTTAGATGGCCAACCTCTTGCCCCTCCATCGAGCTCTGCACATATAAATCAAGAAAAGGAGCCTTTTAAAAAACTGGGACTGACAAAGGAAGTCCTTGCAGTGCATACACAAAAAGAGGAGCAGAGCTTCTTGAATAAGTTTAAAGAAATCAAGAGATTTAATATTTTTCAGTCGCACTGCAATTACTACTTACAAGATAAACCAAAAGGACGGCCTGGTGAACGTGGTATGGCAATAGTTTTTGCTATAAGACTTGCATTTATGTAGGAAGTGAATCCTGTTGGGAGGGCATTTCCATTTTTAGTTGTATTATGGGGCCACTGTGAACAGTAACAGCTGCATGATATTTTCAAAGTCCACAGAAAAATTCTTGCTAGAAGATTGAGAGGGGAATATAATTTTTAATGTAATAGTAACTGATGTTTTGATTTTCATCTGTTCTCTGTACTATTACTGTCATGCACTTACTTTCAAGGGACAAAAACCATGCTTTAGCATGTTTGCTTTACTGTATGTGTGCTCATAATCCCTTGCTTTTCTTTTCCCTCTATCTTTCCATCTGTCTTTTTTTCAGGTTTGTGGTTTGGTTTTGTTTTCAGCTCCTTTGTTTTCCTGTTTTTCCCCATTCCACTGTGGTGAAACAATCTGGTAATTGGTTGCCTTTAAGTTATTAATGCAATCTGTGGGATGGAAATGGCAGAGAAAAGCAGTAGTAGTGAGACTTTTGTTTATTAGGCCTAGGAACTCTGGATGACATTTCAAGCATTGATCGGGCATTTCAAAAATGCTTGATGCTGATCTGATTTTGTTCCCATTTCAGTCTTGACTTATCTTGGAACAGAAGTCAGACACTGCTAAGCAATTTTTTCAGATTTTTACCTTTAATTTTTTATTTAAGTAGTTATACAGGTCTTGGATAACTATTTTTTTAATGATCTTTATTATAACTTCTTTGTTTTTTGCAGGTGGCCGTGGACAAAGAAATGCCACTTCTGGAGTGGATCAGCCTTGGAAGAAGAGTGGAAAGAACAGGAAATCAAAGCGCATTAAGCCGCAGGAGTCTTCAGACAGTACAACTTCGGGAGCTAAATTCCCCCATCGATTCCCTCTCCAGGGTTTAAATACCACTGCTTGGTCACCATCAGAGACTTCACAAGCGAGCTACTCAGCAATGTCTTTTCCCACTGTTATGCCTGCATATTCACTTCCAGTTTTTCCAGCAGCGGGGACTGTGCCACCAGCTCCTGAAACTTCGCTCTCTGGTTTTAATCAGTTGCCAGACTCTGGAAATACTTGCCCTATGCAACCCTCCCAGTTCTCTGCACCCTTCATGACCCCTGTCGTAGCTCTTGTGCTCCCCAACTATGTCTACCCCGAGATGAACAATAATTTACCTCAAACACTTTACCACAGTCAGCCCAACTTCCCTGCCCATTCCGCTTTCTCCTCACAGACAGTATTTCCAGCACAGCCACCGTTTGCCACCCCTAGCCCTTTCCCACAGCAGGCATTTTTTCCAACACAGCCATTCCATTACAATCCACCAGCAGAACCGGAAAAGGCTCCTGTCGCAGAGACACGAAATGAGCCGTCCCGCTCCTGCACTCCACAGTCAGTGGGTCCTCATGACCACGCTTCACCACCTCTGTTCCAGTCAAGGTGCAGTTCTCCTCTGAACCTTCTACAGTTGGAAGAAACCACAAAAACTGCTGAAAGTGGAGCTCCTGCGGGTTTACACAGAGCTTTAAGTGAGGAAGGAGCCATAGGCAAAATTATGACAACTGATAACTGTAGTGGAAAGGAATCCTTACCAGTAAGTCTGCTGAGTTGATACCCATTTTCCTGTCTCTGCTGCATCATTTTCAGTCCTTTCACTTGCAGGACCTATTTTTTTTAATGACAGACAGTAGTCGGTCACTACAATGCCAGGAGCTGGAGTCACAATTGTAGTTAGTAAATTCAAACTTCAGTAGAATAAAACATGAAACGCAATCATTAAAATAGTCTTAACCTTTAAAAATTAAATCCACCTTGTTGTTCTTCCAAAGTTGCACTAGGAAGCTTGTAAATAGATTTTGAAACAGTTTTGTTCCACGTTTTTAAAAAAATTTGAGAATAGGGGTAAGCCCATTGAAAACCACTGAAATAGATTTTTAAAATAATATGGGCACTTTATTTTTAGCAATAAATTTTGGGCTAGGGAATTCATGTAGAGGGGAAAAACAATCTACAAATGGTCTGAAAGAAGCTGATTTAAAATAAAATCACATTTTTGTTTACAAACAAGCAACCAAAGTGATGAAGAAGGGATCGTTATTTGCAGATCATTATTTTTGTTTTATTTGGTGCACTAAAACTAGGCTGAATTATTTGGTAACCTCTATTTCCTGACTCCTTCAAATTTGACAAATCAATTTGACAAATCAATTTAACAAATCACTTCAGATGTAGTAATATGTCTGTAAAGGTTTCTGTGGAGGAAATATGTAGAGTAATACTTGTGCTTTCTAAAGGCACCATAGAGTATCTTTGTAAATGCTGAGTCATTGATGGGATGGAGCTGCAACCTGCATCTTTTCAGCTGCCTCCTTCCTTTGTTCAGGAATGTGTTAAGGATAAAGCTGGTTCTTTCCATTATTACGTTTTGCTAAGTTCTGTCAGCCTTAATTTCTAATATTTAATCTTCAAACTGACTTGCAGGGAAGTTTTGCTTGCATTAAAATTCAGCATAGTTAAAGCTCTTTCCCTTAAAAATATACAAATAGATTATCTGACCTAGGAAGCTTCCACCTGGGAATGTTTTCTTACTGCTCTCAATGCATGGTTAGATGGAACAGTGATGGACTGTTGATGCAAATCTCTTTGAGGCAGATTATAGTAGGAGCACCTGCTAGTGTATGTCTTAAGTGGCTTGGATAAAGTCTGATTTGTCCAGGACAGTAGGTGCTGTCAAAACTGAACAGGAAATGCTCTTCTCACTTTTTTTTTTTTCCCCAAGAGAACTTGGATTGGTCTTACTGAAAGAACCCTTGTCTGCCTATCAGTCCACTTTATTTTTCCTCAGTTGGTCTTGGCATATGTCTGTCTTTGTCATTGTCTATCTTTGAATCATTATGTAAGCATATTAGAATATGAAGTTAAATTGATTTATTAGAAATCATTTACATTTAGTAATAAATAACTGTGATTTTTGGGTTTATGTTTGGGGTTTTTTTTAATTTTATTTTTTTCTCCCTCTTATCACTAGGCTGAATCTCCAATGGATGCTCAAAACAGTGATGAACTCTCCATGTCCAGCGTCCTGCTTGACATTTTACTTCAAGAAGATGCATGTTCAGGCACTGGTTCAGCCTCTTCAGGGAGTGGTGTATCTGCAGCTGCCGAGTCTCTGGGCTCTGGATCCAATGGCTGTGACATGTCAGGGAGCAGAACAGGTAACACTGGCAGCCAGAACTCTCTTAGCATTCCAGCAGAATCGGAGCGTGAGGTGTCACGAACACCAAGGACATCAAGTGAAAATCTTTGTCCTTACTCCATGTTGCATGGTTTATTCTTGATTTCTTTCTTATTCCAGTAAACAAATATTTATCTGTTGATTTACAGGATAGAACCTTTTTTTAAGCATATGTAAAATAGCTATTAAGATATTATGCAGGTATGAAGGAGTAATGAAGAGAAAAGACCATACTCCTTCATGTTTCCTTTCAGAGTTTTAAATTAAAGTTAGCTAATTACTCTGCTGAAATTTAACAGAGACTGAACTTGAGAATTTGAGTTTTAAAAATATTAATGCAGTTACTCAGAGGTGGAAGTTCCCTCTGTTTAAAAAAGGAAATAGAAGAGTGGTTGTATTTTACTTTCAGTTCTCTTTAATCTTCTCTATTTTCAAAAGCATTTGAATAACCTATGTATTTGACAATTTATAGTAAAATTTTAAATCTCTGTTTGCAGGTAGTAGTGAAACTAGTCATACCAGCAAATACTTTGGGAGCATTGATTCCTCAGAAAATCATCATAAAACCAAAATGAAGACAGAAATGGAAGAAAGTGAGCACTTCATTAAATATGTCCTTCAGGATCCTATATGGCTCTTGATGGCAAACACAGATGACACAGTTATGATGACTTACCAGATTCCTTCACGGTAATTCCAGTGTCATAGTCCTTCATAAATTCTATATATGTTAGGGGGAGCAGAAGGGAAGTTGAGCATGAATCTCTGTCTCAATAGACGTAAATTGGTTTTAATGTTGAGCTCAGTGTCAAGAAAAATTCTCGCTTCCTTCATATCTTTTTGCATACTACACAAGAAGCTCTTGAGAAGTCAAAATTGTTTGATTAGGCTTACCTGTATTTTTAGATCAGTTTCCTGAGTTTGAATTAACTGTATATATTTTTGAAGGTATTTTATACTTTATACTTAGTGTAACTATTTGCCTAGAAATCCCTGAAGTCTAATTAACAGATCCTGGAGAATATGCTTAGATCTAGGGATGGTCTAGCACGGAAGATCTGCGCTCTCTGGCTGTTGTCCCTGAGATGCCACATGCAGTGGCATGCTACTCTTGGACTTGTGGATTTTTTTCTGGGTTGTTAACTTCCATATGTTCATTCTTCTTCATAAATTCCCATTCAAACAGGACAAGGAAGTAGAAAGTAAAAATCGTAAGGCTTCTAATAGAAAAAAATTTATTAAAAAATAAAAGATTCCTGCTTCAATAGCAAAGAGCAGATATGGGGGGAGAAGGGGTGTCAAGTCTGCAGATTTATTCTTTTTTATTTATTTTGTGGGAGCAGCGAATGGTATTTTGAAAGGAATAGGATGTTTCAGTAAAGACAGGCCTTTGAAAAAGAAGGAAAACAAGCTTTCAAAATACAGAAGCACAGGCATGATGGAGAAAGAAGTAGAGAATACATTGCAAGAACTTTAGCATTTTTCCCTAGATTTAAAAATACTTTGACATTTCCCAGTTTTTGTAGCCTGAAGTGTTGACAACTATAGGTAGGAATTCCAGTAGACTGTAAGAATAGCAAAGCCTGCCAAAGTATGACAGTATGAAACAGGATGTTGTGATAACAAGAGTTAAGCTCACTGTCAGAGCATGATGCCCTAAAAGTGAAGTGTAAAGCCAACCTGTTCTTGAGTATCCTGTAAGAAACAGAAATTGTACTGGATATCTTGGAACTTGGTTTCTCCTGTCATCTTTTATAGAGGAATACAGCTTGTAAGTGTTGATATGGTGCATGTTTTTTTAAGTTTCTGAATAAAGGTAGGACATTTGAGGGGAGAGAGAACTTTGCTGAAATAGAACAGTGTTTTCTAAAGATTAGTTCATTCTTGATGACTTTCTTAAACATATCTTACTACATCTGCTTTAATACCTCATGTGCATCTGGTGTCTGTTTTGGGTTGTCCTCCCACTGAAGGGGAACTTGGAACTCCTGCAGGAGCAGCAGAGGGAAGCTGGAGTTCTTGGTGGTTTCACTGATGGTGCTGCCTGAGGAGCTCTGAGAAAACTGTTCTCACTGATGGGATTTGAAAAGACAGTGAGCCAACAGAGATGTGTTAAAGTTGTCTGCAAATGTAGAGAGCTGCTGAAATAACCACACTTAATTTTCTTCCAGTATAAGATTTGTAAGCGTGTTGTTTTAGAACAAAAACAGTCATTAAAAAGATGTTGGTATTGGACTGTGTAACTTTATATAGACATGAAGCACAGAAACTGCTGAAGCTCAAACTTCTAAATCCCTTTTATTTTAGAGATTTGGAAACAGTTTTAAAAGAAGATAAGCAGAAATTAAAACAAATGCAGAAACTACAGCCAAAATTTACAGAAGACCAAAAAAGAGAGCTTATTGAAGTTCATCCATGGATCCAGCAGGGTGGGCTGCCAAAAACTGTTGCTAATTCCGTAAGTTTAATGAGTTAGTTACTTTTGCATGTATAATAGTGCTTAAATTATTAGCTGCCTATGATAGAGTCTTCCTTTCCTAGTGAAAGCTGGAAATGAAAACGTTTGCTGTTAAAGCTTGAAATGAAAAAGCTTGCTGGGAAAGCTTGGTCAGTTAATGCAGAGAAAAGAAAATTCAGACTTCCATGCAGTGGTTTTTAGCTTGATTTAATTTACCACAAGTCTTCTTTCCAATAAGGGAAATTGAAGGAGTGGTGAGTACAGTACAAGAAATTTCCTTCCTCTTTCTCAATTTCTGTGTATCTGTTTGAAATCCTTTAGCAACGCAGCCAGAAACTTCACTACATAAAAATCTCTATTTTGTGTGCAGAAATTTATGCCCGTTGTTTTCTAGAAAGTACGAAATGAATGGCAATATACTGTTCCTTTTTCTATCAGACTTCTCACTCAGGATCATCTCTTGCCTTGATTCCTCTAAGTAGATTAATGGCTTGAAAGGCAAAAAAAAAAAAGAAAACCAACAAAATAAAACAGGTTTATTTGTTGTAACTGTACACTTGCTTTAGTCTCTTTAGCCCTGCAACTAAACGTGAATGTGTTACTGCAGTGTTAGCAGTCAAATGGAGGAAAAGTTGCTTGGAAGGTGTCAGCATTATAAATGATCCATGACATAACTGCTTCCAGTAGAGTTCTCAAGTACTTTTATTGATTTACTGCACAGTATAAAATCATAGTGTGTGGAAAAGTTGTGGAGTAGAATATATCTGGTAGTTGCAGCAGAGATGTAAAGGTTCCCTTGGAATCCAGGATTGCATGCAAGAGGACTGTTGTTTGGAAAAGCTTTTTTTTTTTTTTTTTTTTAACTTATGAGTGCATATGTGTGTTTTTTTTCTTTTTAGGAATGTATTTTTTGTGAGGACAATGTACAGAGCAATTTTTATACATCATATGATGAAGAAATCCATGAAATGGACCTTAATGAAATGATTGAAGACAGTGGAGAAAACAACTTGGTTTCCCTGAGTCAAGTCAGTGAAGAACAAACATAGCATTTGAGCCTGTTGTTTTGAAAACTGCTTCAAAACGACAGTGAAGGATCCATAAAGGTTTTAATCTTGTATCCAGCAAGATGAATCCAGTTCATAAAAGCAAATGTTTTTTTCTTGCTCTAGAAGAGTCATTTGTGAATGAATCTCTTTTTAAATGGTGGCAATCTCTTCCCAGTAAGGACATTGTTGAAGATGGTATAGCTTTTCTTTAAAAGACTCATATTTTGCACTTATATGCCTCAAGTATTTCTTTATAAACTGTAGAAACTTTCATTGATGCCTACTGTTTTTTTTAGAGTGGGTTAATAAGTGCTGAAAATCTCCTTACGTACATACGGTTCTTCAAATCCCCTTTTGGTAATGATTCAGCATTAGAAATTGTTGAAGCAGTTTTGCTTAGTGGCTCTTTAGCATTGTTCTTAATATTTGAAGTGGTCCAGCATCATAGAAGAAATAACCTTCAAGGAAATCAATTCACACTTGCCCTTCTCATACCAGTTGATCCCATCCTCTTTGTTTTGTCTCCTATAGTTTTGAATGTAGGAACTTTTTTTGTCTAAGAGAAATGTTGAGCTAATTTTGTAAGATGGTCTTGGGTTAAAATACATGTTGTTGTTTAAGTATAGAGGAGCGTTGACAACTTTGTAGCCTTCTGTGTGAATGGACACTGCAATACTATGAACTGTTTATTACCTTGAAGCATAATTTCTGAGAATTTATACTCAAGGAATCTTTATGCTTAAAGATTTTAAAAACTAAGACCACAGAGGATGACTCTGTGTGCTCCAGTGGCTGTTAGAGCTTGGGATAACGTACACCTTTATTTCTGACCTATTCTGTCAGGAGGTTGGCCATCAGTTGTGATGTGGCGGAACAAACATCCAGTTCGTACATGGCAAGGGAGGATTAGACTCATCTTGTCATTCGAAGATGGTTCTTAAAAAAAGAAAGTGATTTTGAGAATAGTGTTGACTCACTCTATTTGAATTGCATAATCTCAAACTTAGCATGGCTGGAATCCTTTGCTGTCGAAGATTTAATTTTAATGCCTCTGAGATTGTATTGACTTGAATATTTGTACTTTATGTTCTTGTGCTGTTTTATATGTGTTGGATGTGGGAAGAGAACATGAAAGAACAACTTTAATATGTTGGTTAGTTAAAGGACATATAGTTGCAGTATTGCTGGATGTCAGCTTTAAGTCTTGGGGTGAAAAATGGAGAAATTCAATTGACTTTGACATGTTTGTCTTAAAATATTTTTCATGGGAAGCATTTCCTTTTTTATTAGGCTAACATTTCTATTCACTGAAATTTAAGGTTATTTTTATTCTCTAAGAATGTTTCTCTTTGCATACAAAGAGGATGTGAAGTTAGATCTGACACCACCAAAACCATGGAGAAGTGACTGGTATTTGCTTAGTGGAAGAAATAATTTGTGTCAAATAATTAGTTAGTTATAAATTGGACAGTGTCATGAGGAAATTTGCACTGGAGACAGGTTCTGCAAATAGTGAAATGTGTGAACTTGTGAAACAAGTAGAATCACAATTTTAAAAAAAATAAGTATCTTAAATGTAGTGTGAAGCACTACCCAGCAAGATCTGAAGCCTGTCTTTAACAGTTTAGCAAGGTCAAACGTAAATATATGTAAATATAAACTGAATGAGAAATGTTCAAGTGTCGGTGTTCACGTCCGATGTATTAAATGTTTTAATCATAAATGGAACAGTGCAGCTATACCAACATATTAAATAGATTTCATTTTTACATGGAAACACGAACAGTTTTAATTGGACCAGGGTTTGGGAAAAATAAAAGCTTTATATAAAAGGAGTGCATCATAACTATACAAATATTTTTCACAGTTTTCAACCACTTTGAACTTCCTTGCTTTAGCATGCTTTTCTTTTTTCATGTCTTTTTTTATTTGTTCTCAGTTCTTTTATTATTTTTTCGATGACCATCTTGTAACCGTAACTTAGTGAAAGGAAGAGAAAAGTATATTTAGAGCATTTTGTGGATGTGCTTAATTATGGACTTAATCTTGCATCCTTAAAGTGTTTGCATTTACAGGGTGGTATTAAAATATTTTCCTGTAACTTTAAATCTACATGCCTCCATTTATAGATAAGATTCTGAAGCTGTAATTTTTCCAAACTGTTGTAAGATGATTTATTTGTGATGACACTTTGTCAACATGTCAACAATGTTTTCTGTACACTGTGCAATATATTTTGGTTTTGCCACTTGTGACTAATTTTTATGACTTTGCTTTTTAGAAAACTGGTAAATAAAACAGATATATTTTTAGTTGGTTTTTTTGTTCCTTGAGGCTTCTACTCCATGTAAGTAAAAAAATACTTTTATTTTCCTGGTAGTATGTAAATTGGTATTTCAAACTGCAGAACTTGCAAGTTATGATGTCAGCTGTGGCTTACTGTCCTGAAGTGAAATTGTTGCCAGCTTGTCTGACCGGTAAGTTTAGTGGTCAAATGGAAGATTGAATCCTTATATTGACTAGTTGTTCTGAAAACATGTGCAAATGTACTACCTGGAAGAGCATATGCAGGTGGGTTCTCTTTTTGTTCAAAACTTCCAGAAGACACGTTATCCTTTCTGCATTGTTTGAAGCTGCAGCCCCCTGTGCTTTTACATGGGTAGCTTAGGGACAGAGAATTCCTCTTGTGCCCCTTGACTTTGCATGGTGATTATTAGCCTTCTGTTGAGGTGTGAAGTGTTGTGTCTTCTGAAGATTGCTGAAACTTTTAATGCTACTGTGCTCCCCTGTTCATGTTTTATTTTCTGATGAGTGGAGAAGGCAGGCAGCCTTGAAGATGTCTGTTTTCTCTTTCTGAGCAGTGCTGTTGCTCAGTGGGTTGGACTGCCCCTCTAGGTTAGAAGGTACTCACGTGATGAGACCTTCTTTAGCCTTTTTTATGACTGTATTTTGAGAGGTTTATGGAATTTTTTAAACAGAACAAGGTAGTACAAACCCTAGTTTGGTCATGAGGGACCCATATATTTCTGTAAAGTGCAAAATCAAGGTGTTTTGGTTCCAAAAAACAGTTCAGCACACAGGTGAATTGCCTTCACACCAAGGGTAGAGTCGTAGTGTTGTGTGCTCAGCTGCCAAGACATGCATTTTAAAGTGTGATTGTTCAAAACATCATCCAAATCCCTTTGAAGTCTTCTGAATTGACTCTAAATATGTGGGCAGTTCTGTGTATGTGAAGTCTGAAAACACTTTTGTCCTAACAGCTCCTTGGTTCTTCACTCAGCTAAACATGTAGAGGAGAGATGTATTGATGAAGCACTTCCCAGAACTACAAACCTGAGTGTCATACACACACACACAGGTTATCTGCAACACAGAAGGTATCATGCTGGTATTTGGATGCAAGTTCTGATAATTGAGATATAACCTTGGGAGAACTGAGGTGCTGCTGATGTGATAAATTACCAGGTAATGTTTCACAGTTATTTCTGCTTTTCCTAATTTTTTTCAAACGTACATGTAATAAGAGTACGAGTTAAATGTGGCTTCAGGTATTCCCATACTCCTCCTTGGTGATGTGAGTACTCAGCACTCAAAGACAATGGCTTGCTTTGCAGTGCAGAACTCTTGGGAGCAGTGTTTGTCAGTCTCTCCCACCTCAGTAGCCCCTAGATGTCACTGGTGTTCTGGGATTATATTTGGCAGTTTTACCACCCCTGTTTGTCCTCTATTTAGCTTCTTGTATATTAGGGCTGTTGGGTTTGCTGTGGCATTATCTGACATAAAGGAAAAGCTCTGTGGCTTGAATTTCAAATAAGATGGTGAGAAAACTCATCATGAAGAGCTGTGGTCACAATGATAGTGCCTGCAAACACAAGTTCTGCTTGGACTACTGAAAACATCAGATTTTAGTCCACTTGACAGCTGTAATGAATTTGGAGGAGGAAAAAAAAAGCTGTCCTTACTGAGAATTAAGATGCTGATTGGTCTTTTATTACTATCAAGGATGGAAAGAACCTAATGCATTGATAAGCCTCTGACCCAAAGAACATGGTGAAATGAGTTGCATGCTCCTGGCAAAGTTTTGTTAATGGATGACTTAAAAGGAGAATAATGTTTGTAGGTGTAACTTCTGGAAATTCCAGTGTTTACTTGCTCACAAGTGGTAGGAGCTTAGGAAATATATTCAGTCTGTTGAACAAGGTAATGAACAGCTCAGCAGCTCCTTTTGCTCGGTGGCTGTGGAAATGGACATATTTAGGGGTGGTGCACAGGGTGTGTAGCAGCTTTGTCTGCATTTCACTGAAACAACTTGAAAAAAAAACCACAAAGAAATAAACAAACAAACAAACCAAAACCAAACAATGTCTCCAGGCTTTCTAAGTGGAAAGTAGTATAAGACAGGGTAGAAACTGAGACAACTGACCTGTTAATCATTGTTATTTCTCTTTGTATCTGCTAAAGAAAACATGAGCTCTATCAGGCTGCCATGTGCCGTAGCAGTTATAATAGTCTAAAAGTAAACTGTGTTGCTGTTGCACTGTCCACTTCAAAGATTCTACTTCTGTCCAAGAACTTACTGGATATGCTTTTTAAAAAAAAATATCTTTATCTATTGCTTATGTAAGGTAAGGTCTACTGCTTTTCCTTCTGCGGCACCAGCTGACTCCCTTTGAAATTTCCTGTGGCCCTTTTGCATTGGGTGCTGGATAAACTTAGCAAATGCACTTCTCTAGTTGGCTTTAATTTGCTTAGCTGTAGGAAGCAGAAGGGTTGGGTGGGTGGCCTGTGTTTCCCTCTGCTCTGATTTAGAGTGGCTCAGTTCTGTGGGGCCTGGCGAGATGGACTTGGTTCTTTCAACTTCCCAGGTCAGTGGTGTCCTGCACAGGCATTTATACTAATGATTAAATCTGAACCATCTGTCCATTCTGTTTGCTGTGACTTGTGCTACTCCTGAGTGCATCTCTCCAGCTTTTAAGTGTTTGCAGTTTTGTTGGGAGCATATAAAAACTGAAGCCAATGCTTAAATTGGGCTGAGGGCTTTTTTTGATGCTTGTGTTAACAAGCTTCTCTCACCTCCTTTAACTTTCAGTTTCAATTTTGAATACTGATAGATCTGTCCTCACATATTTTGGAAAACTGTTTTTTCATAGTTCAGTTGCATTTCTAAATTTGGCGAAACCAGAGGTTTATGATGTAAAGATTAATTAGATTGCAGGCTAAGTTTGTGCTAAGCAGTTAGTTAGGAGTGGCAGTACCTGCAATGCAGAGGTACTGTTGCTTCTAGAATCCGAAAATATGTAGTTTGTTTCTGCAGCAATACAGAATTCTAAGAAATAAAATCATGTTATTTTTCTCTTGCAGGGACAGGACATGTGTAATTTACTGTACTAACAAGTATAATTTAGTATCAGATGGTATGTAAGGGAACTGCATTGTATTTTTCATTGTGCAGTCTAGTAGCTCTCTGCTAGAGTAGTTTCTCTTCCTGTTTGGGCTAAACGAGGTTTCAATTTAATAAAAAAAATTCTCTCCAGGAAATAATGGAATTGAAGAAAAATATATATGTGCATCAGGGCATGGAAACCCCCAAAATGTCCTGAAATGGCTCTGGCTGCAGGATGATCCCTGGAATGGCGTGGCAGGCTCAGTAACAGCCCCAGCCCTCGAACTGAGCTCCACAAGCTGCTCTGTCTGTGCCTTCAGGCCCTTGCACAGAGACTCAGTTACCAGCCTGGGGCCAAAGGCGGCATCTTATGTACTGGAATTTGTGCATTTAAAAAGCATATGGTGTGACACAATGCAGAAGGCAGTGACAATGGGGAGAATGTGGCCATCAGGAGTTATTTCCAGGGTCTATATGCAGTTGTCTTTATAAGCCGCCTCCTTTTTTGTGTTCTGAAGAGCTGCTGCCTGCTTGTGAATAGGGAAGACTTTGTCTCAGCTGCTCAGAGCGGGCCAGGAGGGAAGGGGAGGATGGGGAGGAGAGCCTTCTGTTCAGATCTGATTTACAGGGAGATGCCGGCCTCTTCCTAAACTCCACCTCCCTGGGGGCAGCTGAAGGCTGGAAGACTTTTGTTCACTGTTACCTTGAAGTTCTCTTTCGCCTCCACTCCTTTTAAAGACAAATCCAAATATAAATATATTTGTTTTAGAATTGTGGTGAAATCTGTAACAGCCAAAGTCATGTGGCAATATTGAAGGATTTCCACATCATGTAAAGAACTAGGAAATTCTTCCATTGTCTTTAGACTCCAGTGCCTTATAGCATACAGCCCCATTCAATGAAGGCTTCTAAAGCTTTGGATGTTGTCAGGCACTGAATTTAATATTTTAATAATAATTACCTTGCATTACATTGCAGTGAATTTACATGAGATCAGCTATAAAGACCTGATTATGAACGCACATACGTACAACACTGATTTATTAGTCCTACCAGTTACCCTAAAATCCTTTCCCTGTATGTGCTCTGCCATTATGAGGTGATGCTTCAGTCTTAAATTTAGAGTTTTCAGGGATTTCTGGCTTGGATTTTTGAGGAAAATCTGTTTGCTTTTTGGGGTTTCTTTAGCTAGCAAATTAGCAAAATAAAAAAGGTGTCTGTGTCCTGATCTGAGTAAACCATTTACGGGCTTGAATCGATTTCATGGCAGAGTGATATAAATTGAACCAGATTGCATACTGTAAATGATTTCACTTACTGACAGAATTAGCTTGATAAAGTGATATATGACTGCCTTTGCCACCTAATGTAGTGTTCATTGGCCTGTGAAGTTTATGGTGTTGACTTTTATTCGTTACGCTGACAAGAGTGCCTTCACAGGTGTAGTCTGTTAGGATGTATTTGACAGGATCAAATGGCCCAGATGCTCAGGAAGTTGTTGAGCAGTGACACTGCCTGTAGTGCCTTCCAAGGGGACAAGCTGAAGCCATGCAGAGGAAGGTCAGGATACCTTGGGCACCACAGTGTGAATCTTCCATGAGTGAATGAGCCAGTGCTAAGTCAGGGGCAGGAAGTGCTGCACTGTGTTCTGATCTGTTTTAAGAAGATCTCTGTAAATGGAGATGGTATTTACCACCTCGTTGATTTATACAGTACAACTGGCTTATTCAAACATTTCCAAAGAAAACTTGTAAAACTTTCAGATATAAAATGTGGTTTTCAATAGAGAGGAGGGCGTGAGGGAGAGAAATCTGTGGTGTTTGTTCTGCAGGGGTGCTCCCAGGAGTATGGATGCCAACAGCCTTCCTCAAACTCTGCAGGCTTCGTCAGTGCCTACAGTGGTGACTTGAAGCTGGTCGGCAAAACTCACTGTAAATTGCTGTAATTACATGTATCCACAGCCTTCCAAGAATTGCCATACCTCTAAGGCTGTTAGATAAGACTCAGGGTTGAACTCTGACACCTGGGCTATATATAGAGGGTGGCAGTTTGCTGCTCTGGAAACATTTGGGTTGTTGCACTCTGATTTGTGACTGTCATGAAAGAATTGGAGGAAGAGGATAATAGCACATTTCCAAAGGGCACTGCCTCTTCTTTGAAATTGCTTAACACTGCCTTTTTAAAAATAATTTTATCAACAGCAAAACACAGTTTAATCTTTCTTTGGGTGAGATGTCGTGGTTCCTTGTCAGAGGGAATTTGAGAAAGAAACAGATGAATGACTCTGGAGTCTTGTGGGTGTTTGGACCTTTAGGAACAGTTTAGTTGAATGGAAATAAGGAGTTGTTAAAATACAGACAGAAAAGGAAGGCCTAGGGTTAAATCTGTGTGCCTCCATAATCTCTGACCATAAAAAACGAGAAGGTTGTCAAAACAGGGAAGGCTGGAGTTGTCCTGTGTCTAGACAAAAAAAAAGAAGAATTAAAAACTTGAGGAGGAAAGAGAAAACTGATGTTTAGAGCTTTTGGTAAAAGAAGCTACAGTGGCAGAACCCACAACCCCACAGAGGGCTATGTTCACCTGTGTCCTGTGCTAAGCTGCATTGTCAGATCAATACATATCTGAACTCTAAGGTAACATGAGTCAAATCAAAATTATGAGTCCAGGCACTTCAGATTTTTGGTGTCCTTGAAAACCAAACCCCAAAGAAGTAATTGGGCCACTTGAATCTGCCTGTGGCTTTGTTCAGAGCAATGTCTAAAATAAATTGTCTAAGCAGTTTCTTAATATTAAATGTTCTCTAAAAACAAAAGCAGTAATTACAAAATATGTAAAAAATGATACTCTTTTGTTTCAGGGGAAGGACAGGGGAAGTGGAAGCCCTTCCGCTTTTGAAGGTGCCTGTGTTTTATTTTGTGCTGCTCAAATGCCATGGTTACAAGCAATACAGAAAACAAACCAGTAGCACCAGGTAGGCTCTCTCCCTGTTTTCCAGAGTCCCAATTTCCCTGCCCATTTGTGAGATTCTGACAGAAAATGGAGCAAGGTTGAAGGCTTATGTGTTTCAGCAACAGAAAGGACCAGATGTCAACATTTTCTAATTTGGGCCAGAAAGACAAATCCTCCCCATTACACTGTAGGATTCTGCCACATTTATATGTGGAATGTATTGTAAGCAACAGTTTTATTTTGGTTTCTTGCCAACAAGAAATGACGGAAAGGTGAAGACAACACATGTAGCATGAAACTTCCCTACAAACTTTCCCAGAAGTGGTGGAACAAACTGGGATCCATGGCTAAAACCCTTCTTGCTTGGTCAGCCATTGTTGTTCTCTTGCCTCAAGAACCTTCTCTTATCTCAAGAGGATTCCATGTGTTGAATGACTGTGCAGCGACTGTGTTTCTGTGCTGCATTGGAAAAGGAACTAACAGAAGGATTGCTAGACCAAAGAGCCCACCTGTTTGCATATATAAGATCTAAAAGTATTTGGTGTGGCATCTAATGTATTCAAGAAGGGAGGTAATACCTGAGAATTCCCTTGGTATTGCCAGCACTGCCGGGATCCATTTTCCCAGAGCAGGCAATAGGTATGTAAGTACACTGCTTGGAAGGAAAAGGGGAAGAACAAAAAACCCACAATCAAACCAAACAATGACTGAATGCATGTAACTCTTTCTTTCCTGATCTGCTGATTTACGTGACACAGATTATGTCTGTTTGCATATTTCCCTTCCCATCTGGCCTATGTCATTTGCATCTATTAATTTTACATGCGTGTATGTTGCTGAGTCAGAGTGGTCATTGCCAGGCTGGCCAAGGAGAACCCTTCCTTGAAGTGCTCAGGGTTGGATGGGACTTAACCTGTTTGGGTGACCAACTAGAGCAAGAAGATAGAACATATGCATTTGTCACTCATACAGATACATCAGCACTTGCTCTTTGTATAAGACCTTAGTGTTTCACCAAATACTTGAGTCTCATACTATTTCGGTCATAGGAGACTTCAAACATGAAATTTGAGGAGGTTCTTTTCAGCTGAATTGGCCAGTTAGGCAGTAAAACTCCTACCCTGAGAGATCTGTGACCAGTTCTTCATTAATGTAATTTGGAGTTAAATCCAAACTGCATGAATAGAGAATGGATGGAGGAGTGTCTGGCACCAGGCTCTGTCCTAGGAAGTGGAGAAGCTTTTGGTTGCTGTGAGTGTACTTACTTGAATTTCATGTAAGATACAAATAAAGTGCAAGAAAACATTGGCTACATTCAACAGCAGTCTCTTCTGCAACTTGCAGCAAGAGCCTGGATTTTAGGGAAGACTTGACAGTTCTGACAGGTGAGCAAATACTCTGGCCTTATAGATTCATTGTCCCTTGCAGTCTAAATAAGAGTTCTTTACTGTAGTCCCCTTCCCTTTTTCCTGTGGCAAATAAGAAAGGCTTTTCATCAGCTCCTTCACAGTACTTATCCCCTTGCCTCTGTGCTATGAAATGGTTGATTATAACAGCTGTTAATTGTTGTGTGACTATAAATCCACAAAAGACCCAGGGAAGTTGTTGGCAAATTCTCTTTTTATTGCCTTTCCTTCTCAAAACCCCCTGAGATAATACTTCTCCCTTCTTTGTGATGTCTTGTTAGAACTATACAAGAGCAAAGGGTTATTGGTTGTCATTGTAACATCTTGTACATCAGCATAATATTTTTTTGCATCTTTTAAAAAACATAAATAAATCCCAAAGTGTTTAAGCAAGCAGATAGATATTCCTGCTTGTCATCCCTGATAATGAGCCAACAGACCTTCTAGCAAAAAGCTGAGAGGGAAGAAACTGGTTGGTGTTTTTTGTTTGCTTTTTTTTTTTTTAGAAAAAGGATTCAGGGAGTAGATTATAGTTTCAGGAATAGAGCGGTGCTTCTGGGAAGGAACAGGGGTGGGAACAGACTCCTGAGTAAGCACAGGGCATCGGGGACTTGGGTTTTTTGCATTGTGTTTTGAAGACTCCCTTTGTCACCGTGAGTTTTCTCGCCTTGGAGCGACAACGCTCTGGTTCGGTGTTGGCTGAAAGGATGTGAATCATTTTTCCTGCTTCCTGCAGCAATTGAAAGTGCAGCCTGTCCCACTGTTCCTGAGTCACCCTGGCTAGCTGTGCTCTGTGACAGCCAGCGTAGTCACTGCTCCACAGCCAAGTGCTGCTGATAACACAGCGCAGCACAGAGGCAGCTGTGCAGACCCTCTCATATCCCTGCTGTGGTCCCTGTTGTCCACACAATGGTGCTGCTCTGGGCAGCTGTTTCTGTGTACCTGCTCAGGAAAGCAGCAATGTGTTTTGGAAAGCAGCAGTGTGTAGGTAGAAATTACCCATGTTGGGGGGCAGCTGTGATTCATGAAGCCACTCTTGTTTTATGAAGGCTGATGGTAACCAGCAAGTAACATTTGCAGGCCCAAAGGAGGCAAATTTGCTCTAAACTTGTGTGATTCAGGCCTTGGTGAGACATATGGATGCTGTGAACATCTTGTCCCTGTTGTTGGAAAAGTTTGATGGGGCTGATGACAGAGTTGATGTGTCTTTTCTGGGCTTTTCCCCCCTGCTCAATCTGTGGAGCATTGATTACAAAAGCCATTGTTTGCTGACAGGAGGAGGGGGTTTATAGTGACTTTGCTTAGCGCAGGTTGGTTCCAGTGAACTTAGTTTAGGCTAGGAAGAAAGGAAGTCGGAAGTTTTACTAGTGTGTGTTTCAGTCACGGATGGTCCAAAGCCCAAAACACAGCCAGGCTTTCACAGGGGCCACTAGAAGCTGAAACCCATTTAGAAACTCCTGAGTGGACATGTAGGCTCTGGGTGATGCCCAGTAATTTCTCTTTCCTCTCAGTGGGCACAGACACATCATTTTAAGGATGCTTTAATGTGAGCCTCTTTGGTGGTTATTCTAAATTAGGCTGCTTTGCTTTGTTCTTCAATGGTGTAGGAGCTTTGCAGAGTTCAGCTGAGGGTGACTGAATCTGCAGAATTCCTGAAGCAATCTGCGAACACGTTTGAATATGCCTTAGGTTTGTGCTTTCTCAGATGCAAGGAAAACTGCTCTCCATGCTTTCAACTTGTATTTTATTTGGAGACCAATGCAAAAACTAAATATCCACAAATTAAGTTAATTTTACATTTAAGAAATGTAAGGCCAGAAGGGATCAGTTAATATAATTGCTTGTATGTTGTTGTTTTACTAAGTAGTTTTTGTTTGTAACCAAAGCAACTTGTATTTGCTTCTGGGAATATATTCTGTCTCACTTGACATTAAGAGAAAGAAATTCATTACTTCTTCCAGTGTCTTAATTTCAATCCTTTTCCTTCTCATTCCAAGCTACTTGGGCCCACTATCTAGGTCTTGGCATTTAAGGCTCTACTTTATTGCATTAAAATACTTTTTGCAGCCATGATTTCCTCGGCTCTTAAGTGAGCTATATAACATATGTGTAATACAACATATGCAGTATAGCTAATCAAATCACCCTCATTCATCATCTTCTTTAACTCAATTAACTTAAAGCCTTGTGCTGCAAGGTGTATTTTCATGTTTGAATGTTTTCTGCACCAGCTTGAATTTTTTTTTAATCTTCTTAAAATTCAGTGCAACAAATTTTACTTGCTGAAAACTATAATGCTGTATAAGGAGCTAAAATCCCATGGAAGGAGAGAGACTATTTTTTCCCCTTTGCTTTTTCTTTAGCCTAGCTCATGCAGAAGCCTGAGAGGCTTAAAGTGCATTGTGACTTTAGTGGCTTTAGTGACACTATCCATATAGATAACTGTGGACTCAGGAATTTGCTGTAAGAGGAGCATAATGGCAACTTGGAACCAGGCACCTCATGCAAGAAGATGAAAATATGTCTTAGGAAGCAGAGGAAGGGTAGGCTTCTGGTTAAGGCAGCTGGATTAATGGATTGTTTGGATCCTTGATTTTTCCATGTGCTTCATGTGTGAACTTGTTGAAACCATTGTGCTCTTCTGTGGAGCAAGATGATGTTCCCCTCCCAGGTCCTATTCATACTGGCTTCTGTGTTTCTGTGGTCCAGACCATGGCTGGTGGGACAGACTTGGCAGGAGATGTGTTGTTTGGCTCAACTGTTTTCATCTCCAGAGAAAAGAGCAAGTGGCTTGGGCAAAGGTCTTGGTGTGTTCCAGCAACTGAACAGCAGCTCTGTGAGCACACCCTGTGTGTCTGCAGGGTGGAGGAGCAGTTAGGGCTGGAGGCCTGCTGGCTGTGTGAGTGTGTCCATAGAGCTGTGCTTGGAGATGGGCTCAAAAACTGGGAAATACTGAAACTGGGCTCCAACAGATGGAAGTATCAAGAGTGGATAGCACCTTGGGGATGTTATCTATGGAGAGTTTACCATAACATGGCAAGGCTCTGGATGCCAGGATTAACCAACACTTCTTACAGGAGTAAATTCTCCTTTTTTGTGACTTGTGTTGATAGCATTCTGCTAATGGCAGCATCGGGGATGGTAAGAAATGTCAACTGTCTGTATTATAGACAGGAACAAACTGTCTGCTTAGCAGAGATTTTCCACATGATGTCTGTGCATCCCCTAACCCTGCCGCTTAGGGCTGGACTGAGCTTTTATTCATCTGTCCTTTTAAATGGAATAAAGACTAAAGCATTTATTTATTTTGAGAGGGAAACTGTAGAGAGCTGCATGATACTTGCTAGTGAGAGATGAAAGATGATGTAAGTTGATTTGGACAATCTAAAAGCTTGATCTTGCCTCCTGGCCTGAGGCTCTGACAAAAAAACTGGTATTTGTTGCCAAGAGGTTGGGAGGAGGTTTGAGCTGTAAGTCCTCGAAGCTGACCTGGTCTAACAAGGAGCAGTTTTCCTCTGCAACAGGTGTGAGTGACTGACATGCAAAGAGAGGGGAAAATGAGCCCTTCTTTCTATTATTCTTCAACTGCATATCAAACGAGAGGAGTCCTGTTAGTGTGCTGCCCATCTCTCCTTTTACAAGGCAGTACTGTCAGATCAGATTGTTTGTATTACTTTAGAATGGAAAAGAATAAAGGCAGTTTCTATAAAGAAGGACTTGAAAAGGCTTTACTGGTTTTTCATCAGAGCTGTTGGAAACCTTCCTTCCCCCACTGCCTCTTCCCCAGTCCCGCCCGCTCACCTCTTCCTGCCTTTGTCAGGGGAGTGTCAGATTTGACACCTTTGCAGTAAGGTACAGAAATGCAAATGGAGAAATCCAGCAACACCTAATCAGAGGATGTAAACTTTCTGTGAACCTAATTTGTGGATTTAAAAGAAAAAGCCATATTGCTAATAACACATTTCTAAAATGCTTTTGACACTTTTGAAAAACTCTTAGTAGTACTGCTCTGATCTGGCTTTTTCTTTTCAGCCAGTACAGGACTGGTAAATGCTGAGGGGATAGGCCTGTAATCCCTGTACTCTTCCTAACCATCCTGGCTTTGGGAGAGCAGCTGTCTGGGTGGCCTCACCTCTGCCTGTTTCTTGCTGCAGGAGCAGGGCTGGTACATGCCCAGGTCTCCAGTTGCTGTGGCAGATGTGCAGGGAATTGTGTGGGCCACCAGCCCAGGAGGGTTACCCCAGGTGTGAGAAGTGCAATATATGCAGGAATGGGAAAAGGCACAGGTAAATGGGGAAGGCCAGCTTTGGCTCCCATTCTCCAGGGCCAGTCCAGGAAAAGTTAAGCAACGAGTCCACGGTGCTGCTTAGAGATGGCTTTGCTGCCCCTGCCTCCATCCACTGCCAAACCAAGGCTGGCACTTCTTTGTTGACTCTGGGCTGTGTTTCTGTCACCAAAGTGTCAGGATTTGCACTTGCGTTCATAGGAGTGTTACAGAGACCCCTAACTGGAGGGTCTTTCATCTCATGGAAATGAAGCTGCCTCTGGTGTTCCTGCAGCAGCAGAGGGGCCCGAGTGGCTGCACTGGCCCAGGATCACCCCTGGATGTCACAGCTGAGGCCAGTGAGCTCAGACAGATGTCTCCAGTGCTGCTGTGTATGCTGGTGCGAACCACAGGCTGGGCTGTCGCTGTTGTTGCTGTGGCTTCATCTCCCTTTTGAGAGCCTCCTCACAGAAAGGGCCTTTTCCAGCTGTTACAGGTAAGGGGCTCTGGCTGAGTGCAGCAAGGTAACAATACACAGTGACATGCCCTGTGGGAAATGCCCTTGGTGGTACAGCAAGGTATTGTTACCTGGGCTAACTGTGGAGAGTGATACCTGGGGGTAAGAGCTTTATGTAAATAAACCCTGACTTGTGCTGGGCCTAGAGAGGTACAGCCTCAGTCCAAGAGGTCATCTTGTGTGTAGGTTGTTACTTTCAGTGCAAGTGTCCCAGGCTCCTCTTTCATTTACACTTTAAAATACTGACCTCCCTCCCAAAAGCAGAAGGGTCACTACAGCTCTCACTTCCCCTTGCTCAGCTGGTTTTTGCCCCTCTCCCCCCAGTTCAAAGGGAATTTAGCACAAAAGGGGATGAGAAGAACCAAACAAATTTGATGGCCATCTTTGAATAAGAACACCCACCTCGGGTAAAGAAAACTACAAAGGATAGGTCTTACCAGTATCCTAGTTTCCATTTTAATTATTCCATAGGGTTCTTAGTAAAACAAAGTTACATGTCCCCTGGTAGTTAGGTTGCTTCCTTCCTTGCTTGTTCTATGTTTGAGAACTTCCACGTATTAAGATACTTCACAGTCCTTTTTGTTTTCCTCTTTACAATGGCAGCTCTCTGAAAGGTATTTTCACAGCATAAATAACCTGGCATCTCCCCAAAGTAGGAGTAGGGAGGGATCAAAGCTCATATACGAGAATGCTGAGGGTCCCCCCCAAGCCCCCGAGAAACTAATTTTAAAGAATACCTTCCAAATCTGTTGCCCATTCTATCTAACTTTGCATTTGAGAGGAAGAAAAAAAAAAAAGACTCCAATCAACCAAACAAACAAAAAAAACACCCTCCTCGTGAAGTTATGCCCCAGGACAGGATTTGCCTGGCACTTCTGAAGTTAGGGCTGTACGTGTATGAGCAGCACCTTCAGATGGCAGATCCAGTATAGTAGGTTTGAGAATGGCATCCAGACCAACCAGCCTAGAAACCTGTGGCCTAAGACCAACCTTAGCCAGAATGACCTTGCTCCCTGCAATAACTTAAGTACTTGTCTTCTAATATTAAACAAAAGAAACATTTGAATTCCACTACTTAACAACACTAGTACAAGAATTAAGTGCTTAATTACCAGCATTGTTTCCATGATATACACATACTGTTGTTAATAATAGGGAACTGTATTTTTAATTTTTTTAAATGGGTTAGAAGTGTATCACATTCCACAATACATGCCATGTTGTGAATTCAGTTATTTTTTTATTAAAGATTAAAAATAATAAACATTTGACACCTAATATACATAAAGTCACAATAAACTCAAATGTGCTAAAAGCAAAATGTGCATAAAGACACTCATTTCTAAAAGGCACCCTGCCACCAGTATCTTTTAAATGTTTGTCTAGTTCCACCAGGTTTCTAATTTTCTCTCCCTTCACTGAAGGGGAGACTCTAGACTGCTACTGAGTACAGATGCTAACAAGACCAACCCCTTTCAGGGGTCTGTGCTATCACTAAAACACTTAAAACCGTGCATGCAGACTGAGCTCGAGCTTCTCATGGAGTTAACCATCACGATTTAAAATACACAAGGGCTTTTCCTTAAAAAAAAAAAAATGGTAGTGGTATTTGGGCCACTTATAAGGGCCAAGAAAAAAAGAGAGAGGGTTATAACTGCTGTGTATCCAGAGAGCTTTGCTACTACAACCCAACTCCCTCCTCCTCCCTCCCCTCCCCCTTCCCAACGTCTCATAAAAACAAACCCCTTAAGTTACAAAATGCCACACACACAAATGAAATGTTAACGCATTCGCTATTAGCCTGTCAGGGTCTGACAGCGTCAGAGCGCCACTGATACAGTCCTAGAGTGTGTGCACACACTCTCTCGCACGCTCACATACACACACGTGTGCCGGCAGTGCCCCTGCTGCCGTGGGACCCCTTGCTCTCCCCCATAGGTAGGTGTGCGTTGTCTCCCGCTCCTTCGTTACCAGGGTCTCCACATGGATTTGGGCAGGCCGGCCGAGGGCAGCCCGCGCGTCTGCGACGCGTCCAGTCCGTCTGTGCGGGTCTGGCCCGGCTCGGCCTCCGCCTCGTCCGAGTCGGAGCAGGTCTCCTCGCTGGGGGACGGCGAGGGCGCCGGGGCGGGCAGAGCCAGGGGGGCCCCGGCAGGCAGGGCTAGCAGCGCGGCATCCCCCAGAACGTCCGTGAGCGAGTCCGGGCAGCCGCCCTCGCTGAGGGGCATGGACTCCAGCAGGTGGTTGAGAAGCTCGGCAGCCGTGGTGGCGTCGATGCCGGGGCAGCTGGAGACGAAGGTGTGCACCTCGTGCATGCACTGGATATACCCGGCGGCGAAGCGCTCGCTAGCCTCGAGGAGCCGCCGCCCGCCGCCTGGGACAGAGGGGCGCGGGTGAGGCGAGGGCCGGGCCAGGCGCCACCCGCCACCTCCCGGGCCCGCACTCACCGCGGCCGCGGCGCTCCAGCACGGCCCGTACCCGCCGCACCGTCCGCTCCAGCACCTCCGCGTTCTCCAGCTTCGCCTGAAACTGACCCAGGGCGCCCCGGCCGTCAGCGCAGCCCCGGGCCCCGCCGGCCCCCGCCGGCCCCCGCCCCGCCCCGCCGCCGCCTCACCTCGCTGTCGGCCAGCAGCACCCGCAGCTCCCGCAGGCTCTCGTTGATCCGCGCGCGGCGCTTCTTCTCCACCAGCGGCTTCCTTGTCTGCGGGGACAACAGCGCCATCAGACCCCCCGCCCGGCCCGACCCCGCCCCGCTCGCCGCGGCCCCCGTCGCTCACCCTGCGGTCGGCGCGGGGTTCCGCGCAGCCTCGGCCCCGCAGCAGGCGGTCGGTGCGCGGCGCCATGGCGGCCCCTGAGCCCCGCTCCCGCCCCGCGCCGTCCGCTTTATACCCCGCGATTTGCATGTCAATGAGCCCATTGGCCGCGCCGCGCGGGCCGCGCCGCGCGTGGGCCGAACGGACCAATGGGCATCGCGCGCTTTGTCTGCGCCGGGGCGGGGCCGGGTCGGGGTCCGGCTGTGCCGGACCGGGGCGGGCGCGGAGCGGGAATGGGATCGGGGTCGGCCTCGCTCTCGAGGCTGACACTGCCCAGAGACTCTCGGTCCGGACTGTGGGAAGGGGACGTGCCCCTCCCTGCAGCGTGCGGTTCCGCGAAGCAGCGGTTCATGTCAGTCCAACCCTGCAATGAACCCCCAAACACCCAACGCCCGTTACGGGTTCAAAGCATCGGAACACGCGTGAGTGCGGTTCGTCGGGGGCCGTCGGTGCCCCTCGCTGCCGACAGGGACCGACCTGGGCGTGAAAGAGCTAGTCTGAGCTCTGAGCGGGAACCAGCGGGACTGAACAGGCACAGCTGGCCAGGGGCCAAGTCTTCCTTGTCCTGCCCCATCCCGGTGGATGGGGAAGCTCCGGGAGCCGGAGTTTGAGTGCCTGCTGGGGAGGACGCGCCCGTTCAGGCCATGCAGGGCTGTGCTGGACACCACGGCTGTGCTGGACACCACGGCTGCCCCCCGGGGCAGCCCTTCCCCAGCCCCAGGGTCCGCTCGCCCGCCCTGTGGCCGCGGGCAGCCGGGCCCCGAGCGCTCGGTGCCGTCCCCGGGCGCGTCCAGCCCTCCGCCTCCCCTGTCTGGAAGCGCCGGGCAGGCCGAGCTTTGTGCGGGTAACTTGATGCTGATGACAGTCGGCAGCTGCAGTTCCCCCGGCATACTGAGGCAAATAAAAGCATTAGGGCTCGTCCCTGAGGAGAGCGACAGGTGTTCGCTCCCGCTCCTTTGTTTCCCTCCTTTTATTCTCTTCGCTAATGCATGTCATATTTTTACCCCCCGAGGAAACGGGAGACGCGTCCCCCGCTTGACTCGGCACTGCCGCACGTTCGCCTCCCTCTATGTGTCCAGCATAGCTCCACTCCCGCTCCAGCTTTCTCCCGGTTTGTTTCGCCATGGAAAGCCCACTGGTTTTGGTGGTGCTGAGGTTATTCTTGCTGAGAGGTCTGATATGAGCTGTGGGCGCCCACAGCTGCATAGAGCCTCGTGACCTCCGGCTCCATCATTTGCTATGGATCCGCGCCTGTAGGTCGGTGCCTGGCGCGTCTCGCGTGGTCCTGCAGGTAACTGCACGTGCTCTGGGAAAGGCTGGGATGGCTCTTAGTCAGTCCCACTGTTACTCAAGGCTGCTTTTCATCTCCTAAGCGCTGTATAAACACCCGTGCCTGCACTGTGTTAATCCATGTCTGATAAAAGAGCAGACTGGGATAGAGAAGTTCAGCAGTGTCTTCTCACAGACATCACAGAGGAGCACATCAGGGATAGAGCTGGCATGTGGGGTATCCTGGCTGGAGACCTAAGTTCAGGCCACTCTGCTTTTTGTATCGCAGTGGACAGGAGATGTTATTTTCAGAAAGGTATTTCTGTTGTGTTTCTTCCTTTTATGTTAAAGCATCAGTACTTGGATTTTGTCAAAGAGTTTGTCCAGTTGGTGACAAGTTTCCCTGCACCAGGCAGGAGCAGAGTAGGATGTATAACTAAGTCTGTCCTTCTGCTTTTCATGTACGCAGTTCTCTGCATAACACAGTGTTGGAAACTGGCTCATTCTTTTCATTGATATAATTAATGCTGGCTAAGCAGAAATGCTGCTTGGAGCAGGCCAGGTACACAACATTTTTGTATTTAAGTGAGTAGAGACACCTGTGGCTGCATTTTGTGTATGTTTTATGCATACTTGGCCTGGCAGGGAAAAACCGTGATTGTATGGGTGCAAACTACAGTGAAGTAACGGGTGTCACAATTTTGGAGGAGCCATCTTCTTTCTGAAGCAAAACTAGGCACATAAGGTCAGCAGAGGTGTATAAAACACACTAATATACTTACACATATTTATAAAATATGCAGTAACACACAATGTATGTAATCACGTGGTAAAAGATGAACTAAAAGATTTTGTGAGCTTGTTTTCCCTTCAGAGAAAGCTTAGCTTTTCCTAGAACTGGGCTGGGGGGAGGTGAGTGAGCAGCTGCCTGGTGCTTGGTTGCTGGCTGGGGTTAAACCACAACACATAAGTAATCAGGTGCTCCAACAGTGGGGTTAATGCTGGTATAAATTCTGCTGATTTACACAAGAGGCATTGCACCGCTGTGGCTGCAGGTGCAGTCCCCAAACCTGTCAGGCCTCTTTACTGCAGGTGTTGGTATCAGCTGTGTTTCAGAGCTAACTTAGGCTGGAAGATTAACTGTTAATCTAGGAAAATGTGAAGCGAAGGAGCTCCCAAATTCACCTCAGTCGAAGTTCAGCTGTGTTAGGACTTGGGTAAGGAAATGCAACGATTTCTCACAGGCCTCTCAGATCTGTGTGTTTCTGAGCAGTGAGGAGCTGCAGGGATAGGTTGAGGACTTCTGAATGCATGAGAAGAGGAGACTCTACCAGCAGGCTAGCAAATCTTGGCCAAGGATGGCTAGAGAGAGTTGGTCGTGGCTATAACATCCTATTTCTGTTCTGACTGGATGGGTGCTGATGGCAAGGCATTGTACTGTTGCTAGCTCTTGTTCTGCAGCATGTCTTTTTTTATTGTCTTTGAAAAGCTGCTGGTCAAATGAGTTGACAAATGCTGGAGCTGTTTGTGCTGGGCATTAAAAATGTATGTGCCATAAATATCAGGGCATCACTAGAGCTGCCATTCTGGAGGAGGGAGTCACTGCAGGCTATCTCCTCTAGCCCACGGGATAATGTGATATTTTTGTGCTACTTTAAACAAGTTCCATCATATCAGTTGAAGCGAATCATGGTAACCTCATGCATTTTAATGGAAATGTCAACTGCAATCTAGTAAAAGAAAATGTTCCTTAGATACTTTGTCCAGTACCTCAGTGCTTGCCCATGCATGGTGGTTCCTGAAGGAGATTTCTTTCACAAAACTCATCAACTTATCCGTATCATTCTTTCCAGGTTAAACCCATTCCAGGTTAAACCCCTGCTGATGGGGAAGTGTATGGGCACTGCTTCCTCCTCTGTGGAGGGTGGGAGTTTAACCTTTGCTAGAATGGGGAGCTCTGTCCTGTCAGAGACGGGCTCCTACATGTGCTAAATTGCAGTCTGGCCAAGGAACAGCACAGTTTTAGCAGAGATAACTGGATCTGTGCCCTGCTGCATGTGCTCTCCTGCAAGCCTATGCATAGGGAAGTATAACACAGCATATAATAACAAGCTTTAATTCTTTGTAGATGATGCAGCTGCGGTAGTAAAGGCAGCTGTGGGAGGCAATCCTGCAGCCTCAGCTATGTGCCATATGTGTTTTGGAGGCCCAGGTAAGAGGCAAATCCTCATGAGATGGGAGAGTCTGACACGTAATGCCTCACACACTTCTGAGTTGTCAGGTGCATTTGGAAGGTCTCCAGCTCCCAGAAGAACATCCACAGAGGCATAATGAAACTTCAAAAATGTTTAAGTACTCTAAAGGCCAGTGTGCTGCCATCTGTGTTCTTGGACTGGAAGTATTGGTGACCCAGGCTCTCCATCGATAATATAATCAGAGCACGCAATAAAGACATGATGAGCATGGACAAGGTCCATTGGAAATGCTTGAGTAGTTTCTTTCATAAATGGTATAACATCTGTTGTCGTTGGAGGCACAAGTTCCTGTCAAAAAGACACGTCACCCTTATAAATATTAATGGTGCATATAAATGGTGGTGGGTGTGAACTGCGGCGGCTGTCAGGTTAATGGGTGAATTGCTCCTTAGGCATCAGTTTGCTGTCATCATACTTATTTCTACACTAACAAATACAAACTGTTTAGGTGGCAGAGCAAGCAAAGAGCTATCTTCCCCCTCCTCCTCTCCCTGGAGTCCCTTCACAAATGAAACTTGTACTGTAATTAGTCTCCCGCCTTGTCGTTAATGAAAATTAGTCCTGCTTGCAGGGCCGAGGAGGAGGGGAGCATGCCCGGAGCCGGAAGAGCTGAGGCTGTAGGTGATAAATGAAGCGAATGAGGAAGGCTGTTTGGAGAAGTTTGCAGCATTCCCCATCAGCTTGATCCTTGCTGCCTTTAGTGCCATCGATTTCTCTGCTGTTAAAAGCTGATGTTTAAGAGGAAAATAGGGTGGAATATCACCACTGAGCTGCTCTTGGACTCCAGTCTGTTACTGCAAATTGTGTTTGCTGCCTTGAGCACTGAGTTCCTGTTGCCTTTTTCAAAAACCATAAGGCTTTTCCTATCTTTTTTTATTTATCAACAGACTTGGCAGCAGCACTCGTGTTCATCAGCTGGGGCACAGAAGAACAGTTTCTGCCAGCCACAACACTAATGAGTACATTCAAAAGGGTCTTATGTCCTTTCACAGAAGAGCCCCCAGACCCCGTTTGCCGCCTGTGAAGGCTCGGGGTCCCCTTTGTGTGAGAGAATGGGCCCTGCTTTCTGCCATTTCAAAGGTACTTGGACTTTCTGCTATTTCAAAGGTGCTTTAACTTTCTGCCATTTCAAAGGTGGTGATTTTCAAATGCAACAAATGGTGAGGGGCTGTGCTGAGCAAGCAGTGAGGACAGTGGGGTGTCTCCCTGCCGGTGAGTGATGAATGGGTGTCGTGCACTGCAGGGCTTCCCCCAACAAAACTCTCTGTGCCACCTTTATTACCTTGTCAATCTGTTGAGATACAGCAGAGATTTGCCTAAACTCATAGAGCTCCTACCCCTTAACCCATGGTCCATTGTCAGTGACTGTGACAGGATCCTTTGCCTTTGAGGTTAGAGGGACCATTGCCCAGTCACATTGTGTGTAACGAATTTATTTCAGGGAGGTGAGAATAACTGTCAGAAGCAAGTACAGAGTTGTTTTTCAGTTGGATTAAAAAAATAATCTCTCTGTGGTTCTTCAGGGACCAGTTTTGTCATGTTTCCAGTGAAGCCTCTTGTATTTGATTTCTCTAATATTTTTTGGTAACTGAAAGTTATCCTTATCATCTTCATCATAGGCTTTATCCTATCTTTGTAACAGGGATGCATGTATCACTAGTCCTTCTCTGCAAGATATTTATATTAGTTCCTAAATGCCTTACAGGCATCCTCGTTAAAGTACATTTACTTCAGAGAAGGTGCTGAATCCCTTAAACACAATCTTGACTAAGGCTGAAATCATTTTAAGTGTGTGCTCTTCAGAGTATGTTTCTTCTGACGTGCAGTGCATGGCCAGGGTAACTACCTGCCTGTACCTCTGGCAATGACACTCCAAGTTTGTTGACAGGACACAGGTTAACATGTACGTAATCAGGCTCTGAACTTTGCTCCTGTGTGTTTTGTGAAATGCTCCAGAAAATGCCTGCTTTCACCGTTGCTCACAGGTTTGCATTCACATTACAAACTGCATATCTGGATGTGGGAAAAAAAGTGTGCCCTCAGGGATGCCTGTGAGATCCTTTTTAGCAATGACAGCATTATATTTTATGGTCAGTTTTGATAAACACTGGTCTTTTCTAAGTCAAAATGAGAAATATTATCCAGGCAGAGACCAATCCCTTTTGCTTGAGAGTCACAGTACCCTATTTTGTGTTTTGCATAAATACTGGGTTTGACCCTATTGCAAGAGGTGCCTCAGATTGCACAGGTGTGTTTTCTGGAGGTATACATGGACAACCTGGGACATGACCACAGTAAGAGATATTTGTGGACCTTGTTTTAACCATGCCATGCTCCCACTCTGGGCTGGTTGTGGAGCTCACTTCCTGTCTCTGACACCTGTAATCAGAGACAAGCCCGGGAGAAACACAACTGATTTCTTGAAGAGCTCATCTGGAGGATCAGGAAGGACAGAGCAGGTGGCTTCAGTACAAGCTCTAAGATAGGCTTAAGCTGGGTGGAGTCAACCCTCAGGCTTGACCCTAGATGTCAATATAAACAGATCCTCTCATTATGGAAAGCAAGGGCAAAGCTGCAAGTCCCTACCTGTGAGTGCTTAAAATTGAGCCAGCCCAGACTGGGCAGGTAGGGCTGAGCTGCCTCCTGCAGCTGCCTGGGAGCAGCCTCGGCCTTGTCTGCATGAGAATGGAGAACTCACTCGGCCCTGAGCCTGGCAGCAACCTGCAGTGTGGCAGCTGGAGGGCAAGGGCACCAGCCACCATGGGCAGCAGAACAGCAGGGCTGGGCTGAGGCAGTACAGGGCCAAATGGGCTTCTGTTGGGCAGAGGATCAGCAGGTCACAGCATCCTCCAGGAGAGAGTCCCCAGAGATGCTGATGCTGTTCCTTATGAAGCAAAAAGGCAGGATGTTTGGTCCTGGCACTGCCCTCCCTCAGACAAGGGCCCTTCTGTTTGAGTGGGATGTACATGTGCCCCACTGCAGGCCCCCTTGTCCTTCTGGTGAAGAGCAATCAGCCTGAGAGGGCAGGACATGACACGTGGCAGTGGTAGATGACTCCTGAATGTGTTTCTGTCTGGTGCTGTGATTACAGTCTCTGTTCTGGGCATGTCACATGTTGTAGCATCCTTGATAAAACCTTTGGTTTCTCACCTTTCTTCCTTCTGTCTCTCCTGGACAGCTTTCCACCCTCTGGAGCTGGGTCAGACAAGTGCGTGGAGTTTCTAGTTGTGCTCTTCTGCTGCTTTTCCTCAATCAGCTAATACTTAGATATTCCTTAGTATTCTAAACTGTCAAAAGTATGTGGTGTTTTTTTGGGAAAACTGATCTGGTGATAAATGTAGTCCAAAGGGTTGGTGGAACAGGCTGTCTTGAGTTTCTGTTGGCTGTCATGTGGGTTGTGTTTAGCAGGCCCTGTGAGTACTAGAGTGTGTGGTTTCCTTCAGAATCTCCCCACAGCTCTGCTGCCACAGTCAGCTCTGCTAGAACCCTTCCTGTTTTCTAGGATTTTCTCTTCTAGGTAAAGTTTCTATATTATGATGACAGTTTTGGTTTTGTGTATTCATTTATTTCTTATGGCTTTTTATGGAAGAGAAGAGTTGCAAGGAGAAAAGTTGAGCTCCAAGAATGAACATAAACATCCACCATCTAAACATAGTGTCTGAGAGTTAAGTTTCTTGAAAGGGAGATCTAGAAAATCCATGTGCTTAGCAAGAAGCCACCTGGAATTTGTCAGGAAACATTGCGTGGGTGTATCTGAAACCCTTCTAATCCCTAGAGGTGATTTAAGGCTTCAGACAAGTGCTCATCCATTCTGGATCTAGACCCATCTTGTAGACGCACAGCACTCATGGGCAGCACTGCTTCCATCAGGATAGGTACTGCCTTTGCTGTCATAGTCTCTTGGCAACCCCAGCCCTGCACCAACTAGGAGACTTGCTTTCAATTTTTCCTTTCAGGCCAGGCAAATCCACCTCTTGGGATTGTGAAAGCAAGGAGGGAAGGGGAATGTGGGCTCTGGGCTAAGGGTAAGAGAGGGGAACTGTGGTTTCAGGTCCTGACTCCAAGGCTGCTTTTATTCTGTTTGTGTTGGGTCCCAGGAAAAGGCTTTATAATGTTTGTGTTCAGGCCCACGTGGGGAGGGCAATTGAGAGATTTACTCTAGTGCCGCCCGTCTCTTTGTTGTGTCAATAAAGTTATTTGCACAGAATTCATCTGAAGGAGGAAGTGATCTTGAAAGCTTCTGGTCTAAACCAGAGTTTCCTGCTCCTTTTCCAGACAGAGGCCCCCCAAGACTAGAGGGGCCCCATGGTGGTGTGTGCCCCATGGGGGTGTGTGCCCCATGTGGCAAGTCCCTGGGGAGGGCAGGAGACACATCAGTCAGTACTTGTAGCAGGTGGCCATCCCTGTGCAGCAGTGTGAGCAGGGTTGACAACCTGCACACACGTGTTCTGCACTGAGCAGCTCATCCACTAGATGATGGAGCAATGCTCAACAGTCAAATTGCTCTCTATTACAAATTGTTGAAAGTTCTCTTTTCACCCTGAATTGCTCAGTATTTCACTGCAACAGCTCTTCCATGGTCCTGCTGGATGGAAATTACCTGTGTTAGACTGCCCAGCATGAGGCTGCATGCCTGGACTATGGACAGGACTCTGGATTTGTGCCAATGACAACTGCAGTAATGTTCAGTTCAGGGACCCTGGGGTGAGAAGAGTTGTGAGGGGAGGAGGTAGGGGGTCCAGCAGGGAATTACCAACATGAGCAAGACCTGAGGGAAGTGAGCTTGTGTAGCCTGGTCAAGAGGAGGCTGAGGGGAATCTAACAACATCCTACAACTACTGAAAGTGCAGTTACGGAGTTGGAGTCAGGCTCTTCCCATCAGTGACAGATCACAAACCAAGGGGTCACACAGTGCAGCTTGCAAGGTTAAGATCAGATATTGGGAAACCCTCTTTCCTCTTATGGGGTTGGTGCAGCACTGGGGCAGGTTGCCCAGAGAGGTGAGGGAATCTCCCTCCTACGTGGCTTTTGAGACTCAGTTTGATAAAGCTACAGTCAGCCTGATGTACTGCTGGCAATGGCTGTGCTTCAAGGAGGTTTGGTCTAGAGATCTTCACAGGTTCGTTCCAACAAGTATTTCAGTCAGTCTGTTGATTCTGGAAAGACTGCCAGCATGCTGTCAGAGTTTTCAAGGGGAATTTCTGCATCAAGATACCTGGTGTTTTTTGTTTGACACAGTAACCCAGATCTAGATGGAATCTGTCTGCTCCAGGTTACTGGGGCAGTATGATCTCAATATGAAGATTATTGTTTCAGGAAGGGGGGTAGATGTGGAAAGGAGTCACATTTTCCCCATGACCAGGAGGTGGGTGCAAGGGGAGAGAGCTGTTCTAACAGGTCAAGGTGGCTGGAATTTCATTTGCACCCACTCTGGATTTTGAAATAGAAGCAAGTTCAAGTTGCTGCTGGAGCAGCAGAAAGCCTTGTGTGTGCATGCAGTGCTGTGTGCAGGAGACCCTAGGTCAGTAACAACATGCCTCTTTAGCACTTGTGCAATACAAGTAGCCAGTGAAAGAGAGGAGGGGTGACGTGGAGCTATCTTTAATATCTTCTGTGAGGTACTCTACGCCTCTAGAAGAAAGTCTTCCATGCTTGCCATCTAGCAAGCTTTTCTGGGAGTGATGAAGCTTGATTCCCTGTGGCTTTGTGTTGTCTGGTTGGAAGCTCTCTCCTTCATGCCCATTCTGTTTCACTCTGCATTGCAACAAAAGTTGAATTGGCCTTGCAGGACCTCTCACCCTGGCCCAGATGCCCACACTCACAGAATTAACATGAACTTCACTTCCTCATGGTTTTTTTCTTCCCTGTTCCTTTGTTAAATTTATCTGTGGAAGCCAAACATTACTGGAGAAGGATTGACTGAGTCTTGTGGTGGGATTGTTTCCTTAGGGGAGAAGAGGTGAAGAGAGCAAAAAAGAGTCCAAGGAACCCAGCATTTTACCCATGTCCTGTTATCCACAAATCTTGAACTTAATCATCACAAGTATGTCATCATTGCTGAAGTCATAATGAAGTTCAGCATTTTACTGTCAGCAATATTGTATGAACCAACTTCCTGTTTTGCTATGTCTTGAAATACAGTCCCTTTTATAGACTTGCTGCTAAGTTATTTAATTTTAATGCAGTTGGAATCAGGTTTTTAAAATGCACCCCAAACACAGTAAATACAGTGTGTATCCAGGGCCTGCCTTATTTCTGCACATGAATGAGATCAGGGGAACAAGCCAAGCTGATGATGTCATGCATTGAGCACCACTGTACTCGGTAGCACTGAGCTGGCTCTATGTCCCCTGGCTGTACTGCAGACAGCTGATGAAACTCCAACTTTACCGGGAAGACCTGTAAAATTTCCAAATCTCTTTCTTAAAATCCAGGTTGCCAGAAGAGGATTGTTCTCCAGTGAACTGCATTCCTCCAGCATAAGTGTTTTCACAGCATAGCCTTGTCTTAGGAGAGGGAAAAAGAAAGGGCACTTGCCCCTGCAGGGTGCTGTGGAGGGTGTCCTAGGGAGGACAACGTGAGGGGGACCCCCAGAAGAGCCTTCTAGGCCCTCTGCTGCCCTAAAAAAGCTGGACAGATGGACAGCTCCCTTTGCCAGGAACAGCTGTAGCTCAGCAGAGGGCTCTTCTGGCAAATGCTGTTCAGTGCTAATTAGCCCTTGGTTGGCCTCCAGCGCTTGTTTGTTTGTTTGTTTGCTTGTTTGTTTTTCTTGCACTGAATCATCTTACTCCTAAGACACAAGTAAAGCTGTCCAGTCAGCACCCTGAGCTGCCTGTTTCAGACATTACCTGTGTTGCTGCTGATAGAGCCATCCCATAAAGAAAAGAGATATAATTCTCATCTTCCCCATTAATGCCTGTCCTCTGTCAAAATTCTTCAGGAACCGGGTTTGTAACAGAGCTCCTTCTGCTTTCCCCTTTACCTCAGACAATCGTGTTGGTGTGTGAAGCATGCAGAGGAGCTGAGGTACAGAGAGAAAATCACCTGGTCTGTATTCTTTCCCTGTGTGCTGGGATTGTGAAGAGTAGGGATGCGCTGCTCTTCTGTCTGCAGGACCTCAGACACTTGAGGAATAATGGTGAGCAGAGAGCTGAGGGACCTGGGGGCAATTCATTGCTACCCTTGAGATCTGACTGAGTGACCTTCTGCTTGCAAGTGTACCAATGATGCTTGTGAAACTATATCCTCCTCTGTACTGCTGCATTGTTTTGTTAGAGCACTGAAACTGGATGGCTCTGTCCTGTCTCTTTTGTTGGGTGATTTGTCAGCTGCTGTCTGATGTCCATCCTGCCATTCCTTCCCCTCTTCCAGGAGAGCCATGATGTTACAGCGGCAGTCGCAGCTCCGTGTACACAGTGCCATTGATAAATTCCAGTCTGGCTGAAGCAGGAGGCATGGTTCTGAGACAGCCCTTTTGAAGGTCTTCCATGATCTCTCTCTGCCAGCTGGCTCAAGGGTGTATTCTGTATTAACACTCCTTGATCTGCCTGCTGGTTTTGACACCATGGACCGAGATGTCCTTGTGGAATGCTCTGAGCAGATGGTGCATCTGGCTGGGGCTGCTTCAGGTTGATTCAGATCATATCTTGGCGAGAGCTGCTCATTTGCACATTCCATTCCTTTCAGCGAGTTTCTGTCTACTTCGTGGTTCTCCCTGGGGACCCTCCCATTTCAGTGCCTATTGATCTGTTTTGGTTAAGCTGCTTAAGCACACACTTCTGGCTGCCTTCAAGCATCCCCCACACTCTCTGCTCCTTTGCCCAGCCTGACACTCCAGCAAAGCAGAGACATATTTGCAGCTCTTTTGAGGGTATGTCAGTGCAAGTAGTGTTGATATTTGTGGATCAGTGCCCTAAAAGATCCAAGCAATGCCCAGCCTGTCTTAGGAAGGGAAGGATCTGATTGTCTCCCCTGTGTACATTGCTCCAGATATGTACACCTGCCTAGATGTATCTCAGCTTTTATCTCCACCACAGAGCCAAATCTGAGTGGTTCTGTGAGCTGGTGGCTGATTTTTTTTAAGCCAGGGCCTGTCTCTGCTGTTGAAAATCCTCAAGGGATGTCAGACCCTAGGTTCACTGTCTGATGGAGACATACCAGCAGTCTAAAATTGCACAGTCAGGCTGCATGATTGCTCACTGATCACCTGTTTATTGATGTATGTGGAGGAGTTTTTGGCTCTCCATAGTATTTGGATGCTGTTCTCTCCTTCACTGTACGCTTTAGAGATGTAGCATTACAAGGATTGACAGATCAATATACACCTTAGGGCTTTAGATGTAAGAGTTGTGGCCAAAGAAAACAGCCTTTTTCTGAATACAGCACATACAGGTTACTTGGGCTTAAGTAGGCCTGATATACATGGGACTTTTGTTCTTTAGTTTGCAAATACTGTCATCTAAACACTTCCACAGACTGGAAATATGAGGTGGAGAAATGACATGACTTCCCCTGCAATCACACAGCAGAGAGCTGTGTAGTAACGACCAGCCTTTCTGTTGCCCTACCCACCAGAGAATATTCCTGCTGTACTTTTCCTTCTTTAGACACAGCCCCTGACATGCCTTTGTGTATATCCCCTTCCCTTGTCCTTTCTTTCTTCCAGACTCTGGGCTCAGTGGAGAGGGGATGGATTTGGAGAGGCTGAGTTACTGAGCTCCATCTGGAAGACAAAGCTCCACAACTTACCCTGCTTGCAAAAAACACCCCGCTCAAGGATTTCAGCTATTGAGGCAGCCATTAACAGGAATGAACTTGGTTAGTATATTCTTACCATCTCTAGTACAGGGCCACAGATCTACCTTCTCCCCAGAGGTGACAAACCCCAAAGGTGTCCTCACACCTGGCATCTGCACTAGGCAAACCCTCATGACTCAGCAGCAATTCCAGGATGAAACTCCGCAGGTTTCTTCTTTATGGGGTACACATTGTACCTGAACCTTATCATAAGCGAGGCAATCCTGGCTGGCCTGTTACATTCCCCACCTAGAATTCACCACGCAAGTAATAGCAGCGCAATAAAAGCCAACAGACAAGCTGGTTTCTTAGTTCAGCTTTGAAGTGGGAGCATTTGGCACTTTGCCACACTCATGTCAGGGCTCCACCAGCAACATCAGGGAGCCAGCAAAGCTGGGGTTCCAACAGCAGGGAACCCCACGCCATTGTGGTGCAGGTCCATGGATGCTTGATGGTTTCACCCCTCATGGAATCACTTTGTTGAGTTTTTTTTCTTTCAGTGCATCCCATTTTTTCTTGGTGAAGTATGTCTCCTGAAACTGCACTAAAGGTACATGATGGAATCAGCAGATCCTTTTGAAATCTTCATGCATGAGTTCTGGCTTTAAATTAGCTGTTGTCCCCTGTATTTTGTCAGTTTTACTTCTGAATCTTCTTTTACCTGGCTTTTCACTGAGTCTAGTTCTCTAAATTTAGCAGGACTTTGTGTGGATTAAGTGCTGTGTGCTGTAATTTGGCAGAATCTAGCCTGCTCAGGGCAAGCCTTGGTCATTTCTCTCTAATGCTCTTCATTTTTGTTCAGGTATAACTGTGCTGCATAAAAGCTGGTCCCTTGATCACTTGAAGCCAGGAAAGGGTCTGGACAACACGATTGCCTCTCACACCTGATGCAGAGTGCAAAGGAGGATGGGGGAGAAGCCAATCATTCAAACAGCAATTAAAAACACACAGGGGAAAGTTTGTGAGCTTTTGTTTGGGGTTGTGTGAGATAACATCTTGCTTGCACTTCTGAGGAGAGCAAAGTCCTCCCTGCCCCACACATTGTGGCACAGGAACAGAGGTGAGGGGCAGTGCTGGGGAGGTGGGAAGGGGGCTGTGGATGCAGGAGATGGGCAAAGGGAACCAGCACTTCAGAGAAAGCCAGTGCAGAGCTGAGGGCAGGGCCCAGCTGTCCTACATGGCAGCGTGGGACTGTGTGTTCTCTCTTAGGACACCAAAGGGTTGTTCTGCTCTTGCATTACTGATTCTCCTTTCTCCAGATCATAAATTGGAATGCTATCTGCATGCAACTCCTCCACCAGCCCACAGCAGCTCCTGCTCTGTATAGGTACCAGCCAGGGCAGTGTGTGCCCACACTGCCTCAGAGCAGCTCACCTGGGCTGGAATTTGGCTTTGCTCAGCTTTAGAGGCCCTGGCTGCTCTTGCAGTCAGTGTTTGCAGCTAAGCTGTGGGTTTGTTTCCTAGAGTTCATCCAAGTGTGATTTCAGGGTTTCACCAGGCTTTGGCAATAACACAATGACTTTAAGGAAAAAAGGAAGAGATACAGCTTTCAGAGAAGAAAATACCTGTGAGTATCAGTGTTTTGATAGCTCCCTCCCAGGGAACCTGGTACTAATCCCTGGGCATGTGTCTGTCCTTTTCAGAGCCCTGCAATGACACAGAGTGCTCGCCCTGGATGCCTAGAATTTGAGGTTATCCTATACTCAGTATATTCACCTTTCAAGAGGTCTGGGATGCAGGGGCCATGTAGCAGCTGTTATATGGTGGTGTTGTACAAACACAAGGCAGGTGTTAGCTGGCATCCTGTCTCTCGTATGTCGAGTGTAATTGCAGGAGCTGCCACGTTTCCGCCAGCTGGGAGCATCCCCAGCGTATTCTTGTGGATATTGTATTCCCATAAATATAGATTATCATACCACACTGAAATGCCCTGCCCAGCAGATTGTTCCCCACCAGTTACCACGGTGGATGAGCCCCTCACTGCACTCTGATTTCAGATACCAGCAGGGAGGTGTTGCAAACCCTGCCCACACAGAGGCTCTCAGGCAGGCTATCCATGTGGGCGTGGGGAGCTGAACTGTAGGGCTTTGCAGACTGGTTTATCTCTCCAATCCCACTATGGAAAGGGCTGCCTGTGGTCAGTACCTTGGAAGGTTCTAGCTGCATCTGGAATGTCTGACTCCCGTGCTCTGGGGTTGGGTGTGGGGTCACTCAGAAGAGGTTGTTCCTAAGTGGAGTACAACCTGTGCAGGGAAGTCTTCGTTGATGGCAGTCATTCCTATGCCTAGTTTTCTAACAGGTGTGATGTATGTGTATTATTTTTGGCCTCCCAAAGCAATTTTGGTGGTCCACCTTTCCAAAACTGCATGTGAAAGGAGGTCTTTCAAAGAGACCAGCATGGAGTTTTTCCTCCCCTGTCCTGCCTGTGCTGTGTCTCCTCCAGAGACGTCACCTCTGTTTTTGCAGCTCTCTGTTCCTGTAACACAGATACCACCCAGAGAGGTGGGTTTCACCCACAGGCTGAGTTGTTGTAGGCAGCTGGGCAGTCATGGCTCTGGTAAAGGGGTTGGTTGTGCAGGCTTTGAACCAGATCAGAATCCCAAATTCCCCTGGACTAGGGAAGGAGTGGGGTGCCAAAAATCAAATCTGAAAGTGTTTTTCATCCTTATGAATAGCTAATGCTGATGTGAGCTGGGAAAAGCTTGCAGTCCCTGGGGAGATGAGGTGAGATATGCTCCTGTCCAGGGTCAGATCTGCAATGGAGGGAGCACAAGGTGTGGCAAAATTCCTGGAGAAAATGGTCCCCAGGAGTCCACATGGGAGTTCCCAGATGCTGCAGGCATCAAAGCAGCCCCCCAAGTGCAGGTGGGAGCCTGAGCTGGCCCCTGCGCCACGGCCAGACTCCACATGCCTTTGGTTTTGTTACTCATGCCTTGATCTTTTTGTTCCCTTGGGGAAACTCATAAAAATAATTGTAAAATCTCTGGCAAGGTGATGGGAGGAGAGAGGAAGCATGGGGGAGATCTCTGCCCTGGCTGCTCTGATGATGCTGCAGCTGCCCCGGGCAGAACCCCCCCTTCTCAGGGGCACCCGTGCAGGTACTCACTCATCTCCTCCCTGTTAGCTGTGTTGGCTGATCAAAAAAATCCCCATGACAGAGTGGGACCATGGAAACAAAATACAGGCCCTCACCACTTCATGTGTCCTCATAGATGGGCTGCTAGAGGTGGAGGGACACCTCAGGAGAGATGCTGCTGCAGGGATCGGGGCTGCGGCTGCATCACCCTGAGCGGGTGATGGACCCCAGACTGAGGATCTTCTGGAGAAGCATCTTCTTCACTGTGAGGCTGCACCATCACTTGGAAAATGAGATTAGGGCAAATATTTTTTTATATCCCCCAGACAAGAGCACTGAGCTGCTGGGTATTTGATACATTGGAGTGATTGGTCTCTGCTCGCTGCAGCAATGGGCAGCTAATCCAGGGCGCTTAGCATCAGGAAATCCCTCACAGCACAACACTCTTTGAAGGCAAATGTGACCTTTTGATTGGCAGCTCTAAATCTGACTGGACTTAAAATAGGAACCTCAACATCAGCTTTCTGAAATTCAACTCCCCTTAAGCTTCAGTGTTTTGGCCCTGCGTAATTCTGACTTCAATATACAGGCAATTTGTATATTAGGCAATCTGCAAATGGAAACCATGAAAAAAAACTAAAATAAGGGTGTGCTATGGAGTGGCAGCTCTGTGCTTGCCATGTTTGGTCTTTCCCTGGGCCATCAGAGATGGGTTAGGTGGGCTCCTACTCTCAATTCAAGTGATTCTTGTGCCCTTGTATCATAAAGGGTATTTCAAGCAATGGTGCAAACAGGGGAAATTCCTGTCTTTAAGTTGGCTGTTAGACACCAAACATTCCTGCACATGTAAATCCCACAGCTCAGAGGGTCTTCAGACCAGAGGCCATATACATCAGTCTCATACCAGAGTAACAGTGGGCAAAACCTCATGCTAAGAGCTCTCCTCTGCTTCTGTCTTCATTTCCAGCTGCCTACAGTATTTTTGATTGCTTACCCCAGCCAAAGCACAGATGCAATCCACTTGTGTTTCACCCCGGTGATGGGAGTTTTTCAGCAGCCATTAAATAGTCCTTGGTGCCTGTTTTGCAGAGGACCCCAGATCAGACACCTCACATTTTCATGACTGCTCATTGCAGGAAATCAGTGGCAAAGGTTTGTTTCTTTGTTTGGTTTTAATTATGCTGCTTCACTGCAAAATCCCTACCAGTTATATGAGTATAAAAGCACTGGGTAAACAAAGCTGATCTTGCTTGTCTGATGTGTGGATTCCACTGGTGGATTTTGCTGTGGTGGCGAGTTTTGCCAGTACAGCTGCACCAGCAAGACTGGTTAAGAGCAGGTGAGAGGAGCTGGATGCATATCAACTGATTGGCAGCCAATACACTGCATCTCCCGTGGCTCATGAATATGATGAACAAGGGTGTTTGCTCCCTGAGCCAGCATTCAATGTGTTATGAGTAAGGCATTGCTCATCCGTGCTCACATCTAGAAGCAGGAATGTGTGGTGGGCTTCCCATCTTGGGGTGCAGTGCATTCATCAGGGAACTGTATGAATGTGTGTGTGGACTTGTGCTCACTTGGCCACACTCCATCGTATCTTTAGGTTGGGGGTTTCTCTTCAGAGCCCCCCAGAGTCAGATATTTCAGCACTCTAAGCCAAACTCTCTGTAAAAGCCAGGTCCCCAGGTGTGCAGGGAGCCCTCGGACGTTGCCGTGCCTTGGGCTCTTGCTGTGTCCTGGAGGTGTGCCCAGGCTGGCTGCAGGCAAGCCTTTTGGGTGATCACTTTTACCACCTTGACTTGCATTCAAACAGTTTGGGAGTCGTCTGATGAGGAGCTGCCAGTTGGTGCTGCTGCTGTTTGGTCTGGACCATGCACAGACATGCAGGGCAAAGCATTGCTCCCTCTGCCTCCTTATCTCCCCCAGAGGAATGCAGCGTCTCCTTCATTCAGCGTACACACACCATGCTCTGTCTCTAGGAATGGCCAGGGCAAAGCAACCTTTTTGGAGCTGGGGAGAGAGGGATGCTAAGTTGTGTGACAGATACTTCTTTATGTGTAGGTATGTACAAACATACATGCACTTACACCTATGTGTACATGCACAAATATGGATATAAATGGTGGGCCAAAGAAACTGTTGTTGAGTTACTGGAGTGGCCTTTAAAATGAGCATGTATTGCCTTCACATATTTATTGAGACAGGTTTTCACATATATTTGATATATGTGAAAACATATTTGTTATATTTCACATATAACAGTGGTGAGCACAGTGTCCTGGCATGGCTGACCCCCGCCAGGTCAGCCCAGCACCACGCAACAGTGTGGGTGTCTGGGGACTCAATTCCACGGATGTTTCATGGCCCTGAGGCAGCCAGACTTTGCTTGTCCTCAGCCCTTTGCCTCCCTATGGAGAGGTGACAAGGTTGAAAAGAGTATTGTTGAAGCTCTGAAAGACATCTGGGACAAGGACATCTCGCCTTGAGGAGGTGGATATTGTCCACCTTACTGTGGTTCACACTCCAGCTGTGGAAGGATTTGGGATGTCTGTTTAGGAATGGCAGAGACACATTGGTGCTGGAGTGAATCTGCTCTTGTTCTAAAACATGCAACCTGCTCTCCTGGTTGTTCTTTTTTCTTTCAGCATTTCATCTTTGACTGGTGAAACAGCATTTCCCATTATGTGGAGAATTCTGTCCTCTCAAGCTAGCAGCAGTCTGTCTGAGGGAAATTCTGTGTTTGCTCCTCTCCCATGGGTGCTTTCCCACTGCCTGCCTCAAGCTGCCTGTCCTCTCTTGGGATCCACCCTGACCACACAAGCGGTTGTGGAGGTGCGTGGTGTGGAGCAGAAACTCCTGGTGGTGATGGGGCCCTGGCCAGCTGAGGACAGGTAGGTGCTACCCAAAAGCATCCCAAGACTTTTTGCCCAGTGGCCTTTTGGGTGGAGGAGTGTGCCCTTGGCAGGCAGATCCTTTCCTGCTCAGACTTGCTTCCCAATCCCCAGGAGTACTGCAGGCTGGCTCTCTACAGGCAGCTGGAGCAACGCCTGCCCCAGGTTCAGGGCAGGAGAGCTGTCTGTGTGCTGGGTGAGGCCTCTCTGATCTGTGTGCCAGGAGCTGGATATAGACATAGACAGCTGGATGAAAGGTGTGTAAAATCCCCCCCGAGGGGCTAGGATTGAAACTGTGAAACCAAAAGTGTGTGCAAACACGTTAGGCTCCATCTGGGGCAGCCATATTTCCCTCCAAAACCAGTGGGAGTGGAGAGATCATAGGCTCTAACTCTACTAGTGTTTCATTTTGGAGCAGTCGTGTGGTTTTGAAGCAAATTTCCTAATTGTCCTCACTCTCTGTGTTCTTTGGTGGCACAGTTTTTGTGCGCATAAACTGTGTCCATCTTGGTGGAAACCAGACAAGAAGTTCTGCTCTGAGCTTGCAGCAGCCGTGGAGGAGGATGTGGTGGTTGAAAGCAGCAGCTGGTCCTCTGGGCAGCTGTGAATGACACACATGTCCAGAGGTTTGGTCCAGGTGATGAAGCCTACCTGGAAGTATCATCCTTGAGCAGCATGCATGGTAGATGTAGGAGCCTCAAAAGCAACTTCTTCAGCCAACAGATCTCCTCTGTCACACACAATTATTTGCTGGCATTGGTGCTGCCCTTGAGTTTATGTGACCTCATGCCCTTGGTGAGTAGTGGCCTCAAGTGGGTGTTGAAATTTTGCTCTCCAGGGACCACAGGTCACCTCACTCATGTCTCACACCTACAACTGCAGTATGGCCTGTGCTCAAGTGTTTGCATTGCAGGCTTTGCCCTGCTTGGGCGATCCCCTTTGCAGTAGGATCAGCATGGGCCATCATGAAGAACACTGGCTGCTGTTTTATACATTAGGTGTTTGAGGGAATGGCAAGAATGGCTTTCTTCCTCCATCTCTGGCTGCTGAGTCCAAAATCAGGACAAATGCTGGGAATTCCCTGGTCTGGAAAGTAATTGCAGCCACCCTGGAACCCCTTGTGAAGGCCCCTGCCACTCTCTGCTGCTGTAAAAGCACCTCTACTGGAGAAGATCAGGGTGTGGGATGCAATGGTCTGGTTCATTGGAAGTGTTTTGGTGGGAGGTGGGAGTGTCAGCCTGCCTCGGTGTGCTCAGCTGCCAGGCACTGTGCCCTGGCTGTGCTGCAGCCAGGCTGAGCAACCTCACCAGGAGCTGCACTGTGCCAGGGAATACCCCCAGGAGCACTTCCAAGCTCATCACCTTTGGCCTCTGTCCTTCAGCTACTGCCAACCTGGGAATGGCAGCAGAACCACCCAGTTAGTGCTCAGAGCAGTGCCAGTTTCCCTGTAGCTGTTGGAGGAACAGCTGAAACAGAAAACAGCTCTTTTCAGGCTTAATGCCAAGGTTTCCCTCTCCTTCTTGTCTTGCTATGGGTATCATCTCAAACCACACGCTTCCTGAATGAATCACTAGTGCCTGGAGTGGCCAGGCACCACTTCCAGCAGGAAGGGGCAGAGCCTGCTACTCTGATATGGACATCACCTCACAGCCAGTTGATAAGGGGCCAGGGCTGGAAAAAATTCCTCATGAGAGCAACGGAGGGTCGCTCTGCAAAAACAAGGCATCTCCCAGCCACAAGTTAATCTTTCCAAGCACAGTTTTATGCTTTCATGTTGCCTTATGTCATCTGTGGGAGGACAAGCAATGCCTGGTCTGGGGGGACATGCCCCTCATCTGGCATAGTGAGTTTAGACAGAACTGGTGCTGTGCATGGTGTAAGCTGGGCAGTTTGGGTCAGGAAGCAGACCTGGGGTGACTGTACCATTGCCAGCACAAGGGCAGAATGGTAGGAGGGCAGTTGGGCAGCCTAAGTCTCGTGGTGACTGTAGCTCAGAGAAGCTCAGCAGTGGGGAGGCTGGGCCAGGCACTGGGGGAAGGTAGCAAAGGTATGTTTGTACAGATGGACTTGGAAGAGGAAAGTGCTGGAGTTGGGAAGACAGTGGAGAAATGATTCATACAACAGTTGGTTGGAGAGGTGCTTTTCAAGTCCTGCCTCATCTCTTTAATCTATGCAATCCCTGGCATCTTGCTGGTGCTTTTCATCTAGAGGTCTCTGAGATGAATACAATCATCACCCCCAAGCAGGAGACTGGAAAAATTCAGGTGCAGAGCAGCTGGAGGTGAGAGTTGGGCTTAGAGCAAGACCAGCTGTCCCACAGGGTTGTGCATAGCTGCTGCCCCACACTGCACTGCTGTGACTGTGTCTGCTCTGAAGAACCACAGCACTATTTGACACCAAGTTCAAGGCCATGGCTGAGATAAACTGTACTGGTAGGCTCAGGGCTTTCTTCTGCTGTCTGGGGTCTGTGTTGGAAAGTGCTCTCTGCTTGTGGATTCTTATGAACAAGGCAGGAAAAAGCCTTGGGCTCCTGCTGTGAGGGCAGTGCCAAACTATGGGAAATGCCAGGAGGCATTGGTCTCCTTTTCCCAGAGGATTTTGACAGCAACATGTCTGGTTTGGAGAACCTGTCTGTCCAGTATTGCTTTTGTTGTGTTCAGTGGCTGGACAGTTCGTCTATCGCACCTATCAAAATGGTACCTCAGCACTTCTGAGGAGATTGCTATCCCATGTGGACTGCTTGTTCTCACAGCCTCTCCAGTGGGAAGAGTGCATATCTTAGAGTGTTTTGCTTTGTACTTTATTACCCATGTAGGCTAATGAGGGTAGGGCAGGTGACAGAGAGGTTTGAGGTTATGTGGTTGCTCCTGAGCAATTCTTCCCACAGTCCCAGAGGGACCCAGGAAAGTCCCAGCTCTAACACAGGGGTACTCTGTCCCAGGGAGCTCAGCCATGGCTCTCCTGGCTTACTTCACTGTCCTGCCTAACATTTGCTTTTATGAACTGTTTGGAAATGATTATTTCTCTTTTTCTCCCTTCTCAGTCCGTAGGAGATAGAAAGAAAGAGCTCGAGCAGTGGGAGATGGTGAGATTATGAGGAGGGGTTGCTGGGGCTGCCATTGTGCCAATTTCAGGTTATGCCAATTTGAGTGAGAAGTCGTCCTACAGCAACTCCTGCTGTGTGGGTACACTCAAGGATGAGGGGGCCTGGGCAGGGTCAGATGGAGAAAGAGGAGGGGCTTTTGGGAAGCTCCTAGTGAAGGAAAGGCCAGCTTGGCAGTAGTTTCTCCATCCTTCCTCTTACCCCAGCAAAGTTTTTCCCTGTTCAGCAGCCTTCCAAAAGCCACAGACTTCTGCGCTGCCATTTCCCCTGGCCTCCTCAGGAAGGGACTGTGGAGGGGAGGCATCATTCCCAGCTCTCCTCAAGGGTGTTTGCTGTTTGGCAGAGCAAAAGGGACAGTCCTCCATCCCCAAAGATGAGCCCCTTTGAGCTGGTTCTAGAGGACCAAATGTCTCTGTGGCAGCAGATGTGGGATTGATTGAAGAAGACCATTTTCTTGGTGGTGTTAGCCATAGAAAACTAGATGGAAATGCTCCAACATGCTTTTTAATTCCAAATGTGTGGTAGGATTTATGACAACTAATGCAGGAACCATAGGAGAGTCTCAGAGCAAATCGAGTTCCCAGGCTCTAGTGGGTCTGTGGTGATGCCTCAGGCAGCAAGCCACATTCTCACCAGGGCTGTGACTTATAAATGAAATATGTCAGCAGTGCAGGACACATCCAGGGCTAGTTCAGCTTCTGCTGCGTTATTCATGAGTATGTGAAAGCTCTGAAAAATGTGACAGACTTTGGGTTAGGTTCTCAACACAACATTACTCCTCGTGAGATGAAATATGTGTCTCTCCTAAGACAGGAATATATATGCTGGAAGCTGTGGGATAATGGCATATCTAAAGGGAAAGTGAAGTCTTTGGTGTTCTGCTGCTGGTGGGTTTGTTTTCACTTTCCTCCTAAGAGGAATACTTGCTAGCGATCTGCAAGCACTCACAACCATGGCAGTGTGGTTCAAGTCAGTTTGAAAATATTTTGCCCCAGAATTGCTTTTGCGTAAGGTTTTGCAAGGTCTCTCCTTGTGAGTGCAGAGGATTAGGAGCCCCTGCATGGCTTCTGGAGAGGTCACACTGCCAACCTGGAGTCTCCTTTTTGCCAAAGTGAGCACCCAACAAAGAGGTTAACTGAAAATTTAGCTTGTGTTCCCTTTTTAATCACTGTGCTCAGCCCTCTCAGGTAATGACCCACAGGGACTCAGCATCACTCCTAAATCCCTAAAGCATTTTGGCCTTGTAACTGTGGGTGGCTGTGGGACCCTCAGGGTGGGATGATGAGTAAGGGAAAAGGCAGGGATGCTCAGAGGCCCTGAGGGTTGTGTGTGCCTAGGAAAAGGCAGCATGGCAGGGCCTTAAGTTCTCTTACTTAGTCATGAACCTCTGTACTTTCCTAATGAAAAAGGACTTGGTCCTGTCTTCTGAGAAATAACTGAACGTTTCCTTGGCTTCCATGAGAGCAGGTCTGGGAGTGAAGTTTATATAAAGGGAACTGCTGTGCACATGGGTATTTTGTTCACCTGGGCTTACGTTGGTATATGAATCAGTAATTGCTTTGTATTAAAGGCATATGAGGGTCCTGAGCTTTGGATCCAGCCTCTCCCATATCCTTGTGTCCTTAGCAATTGGTCTCTGCTTTTAATGCTTCATTCACAAACACAAGGTTGTGGGTTTGATCCCTGTATTGGACTTGATGATCCTTTGTGTCTCTTCCAATTCAGAATATTCTGTGATTCTGTGACATGTCTGGAACAGTACTTTGGCAAGGGACAAACAAAGCCCAGATCTGCACCAGGCTGTCCCAGCCCTGTGTATGCTGGGGGAGATGTGGTGTATCTTGTGACTGTTTCTGGCAAACAAGTCTGTCTGGCCATGCCTGAGCTGAGGAATCTTGTCTGGGTGCTTGTGTTGGCTGTTTTCAGTCCTGAAACACCTGGGTGTGCAGTATCCCTGTTGTCTGTGCCTCCAAACCCCGGTGCCTGCAGTCCCAGGTGAGAATGGTGGAGCAGCCTTGAAGGTGCCTCATCTGGGTGCTGGGGGACCGATCCCTGGGCTGTGCTGTGGCACCTCGGGCAGCCAAGAGACACAGCCATTGGCACCTGCTGCAGATGTGCAAATAGCACCTGTCTGGGTTCTGCTGCTGTGTCCAGAACTGTGTGAAGGGGCAGCTTCAAACACCAGCTTACAAGGACAGTGCTCTCTACTCCCCACTAGCCAGCTGGCTGGAGCAGCTGCTCTATTCCATCTTTTTGGGAGAAGATGGTAGCAGCTGCCAGTTTTTGGGTTGTCAGTGGAGAGGTGACCACATTGGAGAGTGAGATATTATTGCTCTTGTACAATCCCAGTTTTGATAAAACTGAATGGATTTGAGGTACATATGGAGTTCCTTTGTCAAATATAAGGAGGAGCTGAAATTCATGTGTTTGAAGTGCTATGAGTAATCCTCTGCCTTTCTGAAGAAACTTTTTTTTCCTGAAAAACTAGTGACTTGCAATGGATTCCCGCAGCACTAGTTGGATACGTGAAAAGGAGATCATATAAAAGGTCACCCTTGGTTTGAAATGAAGGCAGTGAAAAATAAGTGTCTTGTACTAAAACTGTTACTGGAGATTGTTGGCCAAGTATTGCAGTCTCACTTTTCTATTTTTAAAACTCTCTCACCAGCTGTGATGTGACCCTTCCCTCCACACCCACAACAGAAAAAAGCCCTTACTGATTAGAAACAGGAAATAATAAAACTCACTAACCACAAAGTATTTTCAGACACAAAATAAACAAGCAGAGATGGTGAGAAGTAGATATTTCCCACTGATCTCTTTTCAGCACTGTAACCATAGCTGATAATTATAGTCACTGGGGATTTACAGCTTTTAGAGGGAATGTATGTTTTTAAGTTGATGCTGTCAAACTGTAGTAAAATATTTTCATCACAGCCTCTCCCAGCATAACAATAAGGTGGCCACAAGTGTCATGAGGTGCATTATTGACACCATCTAGAAGTAAAAGAACACTTCAGGTCTGATCCTGGGCAGGGAGCTGCTCCTCTTGTTGGTCCCACTGGTGTTCAATGGAGCTTCCTCTAGTGAGTACAGCTGGGGGGGATTTTATGGGGTGGGATTTTTATTTAAACTCAGCAACATGTGTGATAATAAACTGGTAAGGTCTTTAATGTCTTTTCCAGGATTTTGTGGTTTGCTTTGCCTGATAGTTTTCTCCACCTAGGCGTGTTCTGTGTCTTTTGCTGCAGTGGTTTGCTTGGGGTGGCCCCAGCTCCCAACCCTCTGGATCTTTGCAGTGGGACATTGTGTATTTTCCACATTGGTGGTCATTCTGGAGGTTCCCGTCAGCAAAGGGGGAAGTCCTAATTTTCAGGCTGAGGACAGAAACTGAGGTTGAGGTAAGATCTGTCCAATTCTATGCCTTTACCTGACTTCTGACCCCATGGTTGAAGAAACCTGCCTTGCCTCCTTGCAGCCATGTGTAGGCCAGTTGTTTCTCCTACCACCCTTATGCCACTGCTCCTAATGGCTCTTCAAGAGGGCTGGATAAAAAGGAAAGCTTCACAGAAAAAGATGCTAAACCCAGAGGTGCTGGTTTTCACTCCTTAGGCACCTCATCAAATAGATCTCGCTGCATAATGAGCCCCTCTGAACTGCGGGTCCATTCATTAGTATGCGTGGTGTTTGTTTAAGAGCTCCCTGCTCTTTTATTTTAACTGTGAGGAACTTTTAACTGCCTTTGAGATGAAAAACAGGGACCAAATGTTGCCAGCAAGCGAGCAGATTTGTCCCAGTCTCCTTGGTCCAATTTGCAGGAAATGTTACCTTCTGCCCTTTAGAGGATCTTTGTGATTCACTTATAAGTAAAAGCTGAAGCATTGATCCAGGCTGATAAACCCAACTCCCCACTTCTTTCATAATTTTTAAATTGTTACTGTGATCCAGGTAATGCTGTCTGTGTGTGTGGTGCACACTGCTTTCCTACAAAGCATCAGGAGCAAAACCCAAACCAGCTCTTTCAACTGCATTAAGGAAAAACTATTTGTGAAAGAAGAAAACAAAAGCAGATGCTTGAGTACTGTTTATTCAGAGCACAAAGGACAAGGCTGGGAAAAGTATCAGTCATGATCTTCCAAAAGTTTATTTAGAACTTTTAGTTAAGGAAACAAAAAAAATCCCTAAATATAACTATATGTTACATATATATACATATACAAACACATAGCTCACTAGTTTAAGAGCGATGTCAGGATGTCCAGGTGGCTGGGAACAACACAGCCAGAGTGAGCAACCCAGAGAGCATTTCTAAACAGCCTCAAAAGTACAGACCAAGTCTCTCCCTTTCTCTCTTTTTTTTTTCCTAACTACTGCAGCATTTTTACAGGAATTGACACTGGAATCTCCTACAGCTGCACAGGGGTAATAATAAAAATAAAAAGCCGAAGAGATCAGCTGTTTACCCCTTTATCCAACAAAGTGATCTCAGTGGTTTATGTGAGATCTGAGAGGTAACTGATGCCAGAAAGGGCCATTGCCTGTTGTCTTGTATTTTTATTAGTAGGAAGTTAATTATTTTAGAACATAAGACAAGAAAACTATATAATTAATATAAGCTAAAGAGCATAAGAGGATTCTATACAATAATTTAGATGTATTAAATAAATAAAGAATAATAGCAGCCTTCTACAATGCAGGCTACACAGAGGTTTACTTCGGCTTGAAGTACCCTGGTCTTTAGTACACCTACAGGAACAGACTTGCTCCACAAGTGTTTTAAAGAAACATATCTATAAGATACATACGTAAAAGTGTCTAAGGTTAGGATAAAAATTGAAAACACACTTTACCATGGTCTCCACATATCTAATGATCCCATTCTAGGGTTGTTATGGGAAAAATTTGGCTGCAGAACCTGTCTGGGAGGTGCAGCATCAACCTGGTTGAAAACCGACAGCAATGGCAGCTGGAAGGAATTTTTGGAAGCCTGCTTGTTCTCTGCAGGGTAGAAGCGCTCCTGTGCCAGGTTTGTGCCCCGAGTGCTCCCTTTAGGGCTCAGGGGACCTTTTGGCGTCAAGAGAGGCTGTTGAGATGGGCTGGAAGACCTCAGTGCTGCTTTGCAGGTATCTTCACCAGACCTGGGCAAGGATTTCAGCAGGTGGTTTAGCAGGCGCGCCCCAAGGCTCTTGTCCATCCACTCACAGGTGAGAAGGAGGTTGTGCACCTCGTGCATGCACTGAATGTACCCAGTGCTGTACCTCTGCTGGGCTTCCAGACCCACTTTGGAGTCAGCTGCATTGGAGAGGAGACAAAGGGGAGTTGGTGAGAGGGTAAGAGCTGACTGGTGTGTTCCTGCTGGGAAACCTTCACCAGGTTTCTGGGGGGGTCACTCTGAAGCCACTGGACTTTTCTAGAAGATGCCTCGTTTGCAGGGAGAAGGTGAGCAGGGTGTGAGCCCCGGTGCTCTGCTGCCTACTGCAGAGGCAAAACCACGCCAAAAAGCAGAAATAGGCTTGGGAAGGAAAAAACACCTTGCCCGAATTAACCAGTGCCCAGCTCCATCTCCCCATCTAGTGGAGAAAGCCGAACCCAGGCAGCAGCCCGGGCCTTGGCTGGTTTGAATGATGCTTTTGCCAGTCTGATAGAGGATCAAACCTGCTGCCACCCTCCTGCCCGGCACGAGCACTCACCCATCATCTTGCTGCTCTGGATGTTCTGGAGGTGCTTCACCGTCATTTCGAGGATGTCTGCTTTTTCCAGTTTAGACTGCTGATAAGGAAAGAGAGCAGCAGTTAGAGGCAATGAAGGCTTTGCACCATGCCCAGTTTCTCAAAAAATGAGACACCCTCCACAACCCCATCCCCCAGATTTCCCACTAACAAAAGAACAAAAAGCAGCATAAAAATGAGCACTTACATCCAGGTGAAATGCTCCCACAACTGTCTCCTTCAGCTGGTCTAAGCAGTTATTAATCCTTTCCCTTCGCTTCCGCTCAATGAGGGGTTTCCTTAACTGGCAAAGAAAAGGAGCAGGAAAATTGCAGTTGGTATTTTTTTCTTCCTCTCCCTGCTGCAGTTCAGTGAGGTCAGAGAGTCCCATCCCCTGTGTGAAGCCAGTGTGGGGTGACACAGGGCTCAGCAGGAACAAGATGAAGATGGATGTGTACCATCTTCAGCCACGGCCTGTCCCTTAGATGGCATCAGCCCTCAATTCTCCCACCTCCACTCATTTTATGCAGGGTTCACCCAAACAAAACAGAGAGAAGCAGAGAAAGGGAACAGAAAAAACCACCCATGTGGGTTAATTTCAGAGAAAACATCTTTATAATATGAGGAAAATAACTGTCCCCCTTTTCTTTCCTGGAAGCAGTGCCCATAGCCCCAGCACCCATCATTCACATGCCTGGTGCAGTGCAGAGGGCACGTACCTTCCTCTCCTCCTTGGTGCTGGCGAGCTTGTGGGTGCCGCCCGGGGTGGCTGTGGCAGTCATTCTAATCCAGGCACGGGGTGGGAAGGAGGCACTCGGGCAGTGGGTCGCTTCGTTTCTAGTTGGGCTCTTTGCTGCTCCGCTGCTCCTCTGCTGTATTTATAACCCCGAATTAGCATGTGAAAGGGAACTGTCCTTGGCGGGACTTCTTTTCCCACACGAGGGGTCGAGCCCGGAGGTTTGTGGCCATCAATCAAAGCTGACAGGTCACTGCTTCTTTTCAATGAGCGTGCCAGCCCCCCCAAACGGCGACAGATGTCCGGCCTCCGACGCTGGGCTTTGGAGGGATCTTTTGTTAGGGAAGAAGGGAAGGAAAATGGGCGCGCTCTGAGCAGCTTGCACGGCTCCTCGTTCAATTTGCACAGATTCCCAGGGAGAGAAACAATAGCCGGGAAGCGGTCGAGTTACACCTGGGAAAATGCCTTCTCCTCATCTTTTTCCCCTCTATTTCCTTGAAGTGATGCCTGGTTTCACCTGCTAACCTGACCCCAGCCATTTCACATCTTTGAAACAGCCTCTTAATTTAATAATAGAGTACTTCAGCTAGGAGTTCCCGCTCCCAGGGATTATTATTACAAGGAAACGATGATCGATTAAAAACTGTTGACAGCCGGTTGTTTCCATCACAGAAATCCTCTAGGGCAAACATGGGAACATTATTTACCTCTTGGGAACCTGAGTTCTCTGTTGCACATGGGCGGATGTAGGAAATATGTAACTCTTCTAGTTTTTGGCTGCCGTGTAGAATTTAATATTAAACTGACAGGCTGTTGCAGATGCAAACTAACCCAGAGGTGTTAGTCCTGTGGGATTTTTACTTTGATTTCCCCCCTGCCATGCTGAAGGGGGCTTGTCTGTTCACTCCTCTGGAATGCTGGTGCAGGAGCAGAGAAGCCTTTGGAGGAGGCTTGGTGTGGAGTGAGAATGCACTTCTATACTTCCTCACTTCTGCCTGGTTTGGGGGAGAGTATGAAGGTGTTTTTCATGACCGTGCATTTGCTTTCTGACATTTGCTTTGCTAATGAGCAGGATTTGGCAGTGTCCTGTTGAGTCCTGCAGGTGAAGCCCTTTGGATTGGTGTCAAATGTGTCACCTTATTGAAGTGGAGAGGAAGGGGCCACAGTGACTCAGAGGCACTGCCAGCCCTCCCAACTCACTGGTGGGATTTTCCAGCTCCCAGTGTAGTGCTGTGGCTGCAGAGCCCTCTCCACTCAAGCTGACGGTGGGATGTACCCCAGTAATAAAAGCGAGGAGTTCACGTCCCTTGCTTAACCACAGCATGGGTGGGTGTGTGTTTGCTTGTGAGTAAATGCAAACATGCTGCATGTCTGCACACCCTGCTGCCTGGGCTCATCACGAAAACATGTCCCCAGACATGGAATCTGGCAGGCAGAGGCTGTCTGTCAATCAGATGCAGAGCTGGGGTGCAGCTACCTGGTTTTATAAGTGCACTACTTGGCAGAGGCCTGGGACGAGCTGGTGTGGTTGTTGTGCTGGGAGAGGAATGCTGGGAGGGTGAGGTTAATAACTTGTCCTTTGTGCCAGGTAAAGGGAGCAGGGATGGGCCCCTTATCTCAAGTGTGTCCTCTGCAAAGACAGCGAAAGGAGGTCCCACTGCCCTGTGTGGGAGTCTCTCACATCAGCCAGCCCCAGCTGATCACCAGTGAAGACTCTTGGTTTTCCAAGATTTTTCCAGCCCACTTGGGAAGTGGATTGCTGCTGGTATTTATAAAAGGTGTAGCTGAGGCATCCATGACTCCAGCAGCTTGGTATGGAGGAGGCAGTGGGTGGGCTGGAGTACAGGGAGGTCTGGGCAGTTTCCTAGGGTGCTCCAGGCTGGAAGCATGTCACCTGGGAACCCAGCTTCTGGCTGGCTTTGGCTCAAATGGTGAGTAAGGAAGAGAAGTCCACCATCTGCCCCCAGACACCAGCACCTTGTGCAGAAAAAGGCACCTTACCAAGGCAGTCAGGGCAGCAGGGGGAAACCTGAGACAACCTTTTTGGGAGAAGATGCCCAACTGAGCATGGCAGAGGTGTCAGGAAATGCAGAATTACCTAAAAATTCCTAAAAGCATGTCCTGTGCCTGTTGGCACCCCTCCTTGGGTGGGCATGGCTAAAGGGCGCTGTATGTGCCCCCCATGTTAGTGGTCCCAGAGTCTGGCCAGCCCCCAGTGCCACCAGGAAAGGTGTCTCCAGTCTCTGTAGTGGTGGGACCTTGTTCCTCGCTCTCCCTTTCCTACTCGGCCTTCACTTGCTGCTTCTGCTTCACCTTCCCTTCTGCTTCCTTTATCCTGTGAGCTGCTGCCGAGGTCTGGGGGGAGTGGGATGCTCCACGAGACCATGATGCAAGCTGGTGGCAAGGCTTTGGGTCCAGGGGAGAGCCAGGTGGGAGGGGAGGCCACGAGCAGCGCGGTGGCCCCCGGTGCCCAGCCACAGCCTGTGCCCAGCCCACTCAGGGTGAGCCCCTTCACTTGCCCACGGGCATCTGCTCCGGGTGAGCTCATTTCAAGGTTCATTTGTAAGACAGCACCACAGTGAAAAAGAAGAGCAGCTTGTGCTGTAAACAGTTATTTTACACCTCTCAGTCACGGCAAAAGCCTTTATTTCGGAGGCGGGGAGTGCAGGCGGGAGAGCTGCCCTGGCTTTGGGGAAGGCCGACATCTGTGCTGGAGATTGTAGGTACCCAACAGGCCAATGCAAATGAGCATTACAGGGAGCTTTCTGCAAATTCCTGCTTTCCCTTTGCACTGCCACTGCCAGGTTTCACTGAAAAGGGGATTCTCCTTTGTAAACAAAGCCTCCCTTTTTTTTCCTGGGCTTTCCAAAAAAAAAAAAAAAAAAGGAAAGAGAAAGGGGTGAGTGCTGCTTAGAGTTTTCTTTTTTGCTATTTTTCTACGTTTCACACCCCGCAGAAAGAAAACAACTTTTAACATCTGTTCCTGCACTTTTTAAGAGGGAAAGAAAGGCTCTTGAAAAGGGGGAAAGTGTGGCAGATGTTGGCAGGTTCCCTCCAACGCAGATGTCTTGCTCTGAAGAAAACTTTCTTTGGGGATTGGCGGCCAGGGCTAATCTTTGACTTGGGACACGCGACTGCTGAGCGAACGGAGGGACGTGGGAAAGCGCCACCGAACAAAGGGGCTTATTCAAACAAACCTGAGAGCCGTGAACAATCTAATAACCAGCAGAGAAATGGTCAGCGGCCCCTGGCCCCAACAGGGAGGGCTTCGGGGCAGCCGGTGGCCACAGGACAAGGGAATTTGACCGTGTCCCCAGGGCTGCAAGCAGGGGTGTCTATTCCTTGCCCCCAGTCTGCTCCCTCTGGGGCATCCAACGCAGTGCTTTGGCCAAGGACCATCATTCTTGAGGTGCTGAATGGTCTTGGCTGCCCCACGGCAACAGCAGAGGAGATGGAGGGCAGGTGGGCTGGGCTGAGCTGCCCCACACACACCAGCCAAGGCAGCATGAGAGGAGTGACTGTTGGACAGCAGGGATGTCTTTGGTTAAGCTTTTAAAAAAGAGGTTCTGCCAAGATAATAATAATAAAAAACCCCAGTCCTACCGATTAGGACCGGTTGAAGGAGCCTTGTGAAACTGGTTTTGGTAGGAAAACAGTGTTTATTTTGATTGTAAGCAAAAATGTTGAGAGAAAAAGGTATTTTCTGTAAACCTTTCAATCCCTTTCTTTCTGGCTGATAATACATTTTAAAATAAGTTTTTGCCATGAAAGCTGGTAATATTTCAACTTAAGCACTTCATAGGAAAAAAGGGAGAAGCCCAGAGAGAAGGGAGCAGAGCCAAGAGGATTCACACAAGAAAGTAACTCATTCCAGTTTGCTGTTACAGCTGAAGAGCTCTGTAGATCATTCCTCTAATTCCTCCAAGTTTTGTTCTGCCTCATCTCTGTCCTGGTCCATTTTCTCTGGGCTCTGGTCAGGGCACAGCCTTTCCCGCCAGCAAGGCTGCCTTGTGCTGGGACAGCTCTGCCTCTTCCCTGCTCAGGGCTGGAGGGGAAAGCCTGGTGAGATGGAGCTGTGTTGCTCCTTTGGAGGTCAAGCCCTGGGGCAAGCAGCCAAAAACGCTGCTGTGAGTGTCTCCTGTGTTTCTCCTGACAGCAGAGTCCTCCCTGCATGGCAGCTGGAAAGCAGGAGCCATCTCGGCTGGAATGAGGAGCCCCGTGCTGCAGGAAGGATACTGCATGTCCCCAGAGACACGAGCACCCGTCCAGGTTGGTCCTCCTGCCTCTTACAGTTTAGGGTGATGCTGTGGACACCAACTCACAACCTTACAGGACTAAACAGGGGGCCTGTGCAGCACTGAGGCAGACCCAAGTCTAACCTAGGCCCTGGCGGGTTAATGAATGGCCTCGTTAACACAGATGAGCATTTTGCAGGGATGCATTTGCTGTGGGAGAGGGGGAGGAGAGCTGAGTAGGTGCTCCTGAGCACTGCTTAATCTGCTGCATGTGTGGGTCATAGCAGGACCACTTGATCCCCTCTTCTTTCCAAGCTGGGGAGCACCCAGGCTGGATTTGCCCTCCTCTGAGGTGTCTGCTGGCTGGGTGTGGGGTCATGGGTGCCTAGCCCTGGGAGTGTTGGTGAGCAGATGTCAGAGGGATGGACAGGGTGTTCCAGGGGTCCTGCCCCATCCAGCACTTCCAGCTGTCTGTGGGTTTGCTGGGGCTGGTTTTATGATAGCAGCTCTGTTTTCAGCATGTGCAGTGACGTGAGGTTTGTGGAGCGAGGAGCAAAGCATGGGTTTGGGAGCAGGCAGGGTAAGGTGGGGGCAGCTGCTGCTGCCGGCATGGGGAGTGGGTTGGCCCTGATGTGAAACCACAGGGCACCCTGTACACCTTGCATTCCCTCCCTCGGGTCAGGCTCCAGACCCGCCTTGCTGTGAGCAAACATTCTCTGAGGAGAGGCTGTTTTACAGGGGCTTTAGTCATTCTGAATAAAGAGGGTTTTGTCCGGCTTTTTTCAGAAGGTCAGTTGTGGCTCAAGGTTGAGGTTTAAAAATGAGGGATAAAGCTCTCCTTCAAAATGTTTAAATCTGGATGCTTCTCAATAGCTGTAAATCCCAAGAATCCCATCCTGAAGCCCTGCATCACCAGGGGTGGTTTGCTACCAAAATGTTACAGCAGGAGAGGAATGTGAGAGCAGCAGGACGTGCCGGCGCGGTGACTGGATGTGCCGGGTCTGGAGGGTGCAGGCGGTGCCTGGGCGGGCAGGCTGGCTCCCGGCACAGAGGCACCTCAGCCACAGTCTCTTGGGGATTACTCACTGCTGGATGGCCCGGGGGCACTGGGGCTACACCTCCAGACTGGCCTCAGTTTGGGACATTGTACCTGCCATGTCCCACCTCAGACCCACCTGCAGCAGGGTCTGCAAGGGGACCACGTGTCCTGCAGCCCGGCCAGGATGGATAGTGCTGGGAAAAAGCTGGGGCAAAAAAGCAGGGGATGATTTATTTGTGCTTGGGGCATGGAGAAAAGCACTTGCAGTCATTTCCTGTCTTAAGGAGAATGGGCTGAGGGCACAGCCTCGATGAACAGACGCCACCCACAATGGGACATACGGCCAAGGGCACCATCAGAGCTTGCAGCGAGGGGAGCTATGGCTGTGCTCGGGAAGGCTGCTCCAAAGACCTATTGTGTTGGAATCCTTGGGGCTGGGGTGACACTGTCTGTACCAGGTCACCGTTTCTGGCAGAGGGATGGGAAATGATGGGGTTTGTGGCTGGGTGAGTGGGGAAGAGGCGCGGGGATCTGGCAGATGAGTTTGATGTCTATGGTAAGTGGTGGCCTATCAAGGCAATATTGTGTGCAATATCCTGTGCAATTCACCATGGTGTAGGCAGGGGTAGGAGTGCAGTTGAAGGTTCACCTGCTCCAAAGACATTTGGTGGAGAGAGAGAGGTCATATATGGCATTGGACAGTGCTACATGCAGTATTTTCATCATAGAGAAAATCCAGCTCCAAAAGTAGCACTGGACATTCGGAAATTCTGTTGACATCTCTCACCTCCTTTACCAAGTACACCAAATCTCCCTGGCCCCAGCTCAGCCTCCTGGGTACCAGCTGACTCTACCGTCTTCGGGAGTGAACTCCTGGGATAGGAAATAATTACAAGGCTGGTACCAACTGAGTAATTCTCAGCTTTTCTTTCACACACCCCCATCCAGCCTTCGTGTTAAGGATTAGCTGACGCTCCTGCCATTGTTCAAGCTGTCTCTCACCTGGCAGGTTAGCAGCTGGTAAGCCCCACAGCCCCACAGGAAGTCTTATCTGCTGCTTTGCAGCCAGAAAGCTGCAGCTTGAAACACAGCTCATGGCCCAAAAGAGTCCTATAGGAAGAAGAAAATCTGATAAGCTGTGTGGGTGGTGACAGACTGATAAGGGTTATCCCCTTGCTGTGCCAAAGTGGTGGTAGGAGGAAGAAGAGCCAAACTTCACAAAGATGGCATAGGGGGCTTTCAGGGAATGTTCAAGGGGGTACTTGAACTTTCCTTATGTGGCATCCCAGGAGTTACTTCATTCAGGAGGGCAGCCCTGGGCATTCTCACACTCTGTGTGAGATGTTACCAGATGTCACCTGAGAACGAGCCTGATCTATAATGTATAAAATGCTTGGTTTATTCAGCAAGATTTGCTTTCACAACAAGATGAGTGCCTAACTCCCCAAACATTGGGACCTGGGGCTCAGCATCCTGCACTCCACCCCCTGCACATCCCATTCTGCAACCTCTGCACATCCCACACAGCCTACACATCCCACACATCTTAGCTTCTCAGTTCTCGAGACCACAGAATTATCTGAGTTAAGTTTCACCTTTGTGAGAAAAATATCTCTTCTGTGGATAAATGCAGCTTTTGTCCTGGCTTGGCCATGCACCAACACTTCCTTTTTATAGTATGTGTGTATACGTGTACTGACACCACATCCTGACCCCCTGACACAAAATACCTTGTCAGCATGAATGAGACAGCAAGGCCAGTCATCATCCATGCTCTGCAGGGAGGGTGATCTGCAGCCCTCCTGCCCATGTGCTGTTCTGGGCCTTGCCTGGGTGGGCGCCTGGGCTGCTGCTGCAGGGGCAGCAGGACAGCCCATGGGGGCACCAGGCTTACCAGAAGCATCCTACCAGCTGCCTGTTTCTGGTGCTGCAGGGCTGGGATTGCAGCACCCGAGGAAGTGGGGAAACACACACTTGGGTGGTTTTTTGCACTTGCTGGTTCAGTCTCCGCACAGCCCGGCTGCTGCCGTGACAGTAGAAAACACAAGGGTTTAGGAGGGGAGAGCATGAATCTCAGAGTCTCCGGTCCTTTGAGCCAAGACCATCCTGGGTTGTTTGTAAAATCTCATGTTGTTTTCTAAGCTGTTTTTTTGCATCTGTATTTTTGTAACTAATTTTTTACCAATTAAAGCAAAAAGTTTTATACTGCTTTTTTGTTTACAAATACTGTCTGGTTCAAACTGTCTCTCCTCTTTAATTTCTTTACTTTTTTCCCCTCTTCAAATATATCTAGGAGACTGCCTTTTATTACAGGGATGAGCATTTCTTATTCCTCTGGAGGAACCAAGAGGTGTAGGAAGTCCAGGGGCATAATCACTTGTGGGTAGTAAAACCAGGGCCCTGACAGGATGAAGAACAGCCAGGACCTGTGAGAAGGTGGGTGACACTCCATAGACCAGGGTCTGGGAAGAGGAAAAGCAGTTTGCACTTGTTTTGGCTTCTCCATAATGAGGCACGTAAAAATAATAACAAACCCCCCGCTATCACAACCCTTTTTTTCTGTCTTGTCTATTTTTGGGTTTGCTCTGTCAAAAAAAACAAGAGGCCATGGCACACATGAGCTCCCTGGTTTTCTAGAATAATACCTGCGACCAGCTGGGTGTCTTGTTGTGTTTCCAAGGTGATGTTTCCTCCCATCTCCCCATTCCAGGTACATATGTGTGCACATGCACACGGACAATTTTCACAAGATACAATTTTGCCACAGAATGTAAATAAACTCTCTTTTGAAGGTGTGTCCTGCTGAGCTGGGGGGAAGGAGCTCAGCCCTTCCCCAAAGCAGTGCCTGATTGAAGGTGGGGACAGGCAGAGCTCTGGAGTGCCCTCCTCCTCAGGAGCCGGGGATCTCATCAGGAGAAGAAGGAGAGGCCCCGAAAAGCTTTGGAGGGTCTCAGGGAAGGTCCCTGTATGTATTTGCTGGAGTGGCTCAACACAGTTTTGAGTGTCAAGAGATGTGACAACGGCTCCTGTGTTAACTCAGCCCCCCAGCAGTTGAGCCCCAATCCAGCTGAACAGCAGCACTCTAAGCCCATGCCCTCCACTGCAGCACGTTTCTGCTGGAAGAGCTAATTAATTAGTTTCTGCAAAGCTCCTTGAAGGGGTAAAGGGCTAAGTAAGTGCATAGCAGCGTTATTCAGAGGGTATGCGCTTCAGAGCTTAATGGGTGCTACTTGAGTGAGTAACCTTGGTTTGTAATTTCTTTGTAATGTAAAAGAACGGGGAAAGCATCTAAAAAACCCAAACCACCACCAGTCATTTTCAGCAGTGTTCACAGCCTTGTATCTTTCTGCATGATTTGGGATTTGTAGTGTATTTGCTTCCAGTTCTATCAAATTAATGGATGTATTTATTTGACCGGGGGTTTTTTTGTTTGGGTTTTTTTGGTTTTTCTTTTAGCTCAGGAAATATTTTCTACTACAGTGCTGTTTTTCAGGGTGACTTCTGTTAATTCCTTTCATGTTTACCATGCTGATGGAAACCTGGTTTTGACATTAGTAGGAGATTCTCCCTAGAATGGATGCTGCGCTTTGTAGATAACTTTCAATTGTTCCACACTAATAAAAACTTTATTAAAAGGACTTGCTCTCCAGGAAAGGAATTTGCATTGGATTTTTTCCTATGATTCTTCTGGCAATTGTTTTTCTTTTCTGACAATCTTTACATGCTACCCTTAGTTCTTGTGATTCGCAATAAAATTTTTAAAATGTGTTCTAATTCTGAAATGGCACCTTGAATTGAGGATAAATCATAACATCAGTGTGAGAAAAAAAACTCCAATTGTTATGGGAGACAGTCACATTTATTTGTGTTTTCTACTGTAAATAAGATTTGGAGGCAGGGCAGGTGAGTCTGTTCATTTTGTATTAACTGAATGAACTGAAAGGTAATAAAATACTTCTTTGAGAAAAGCTTCAAGAGTCTGCAGTGAACACCTCCAGCTAGTAATGGGTGAAACACGGTTTCAGGGGCAGTCACAGGCACTTTTGTAACCTGGTGATGAAATTCAGCCACTGCAGCTTGGTCCAAAGTCCATGGAAAGACTCAGGATTCTTGTTCTGCCAGACTTGAAGACATTCAGCATAACCACAGTTGTCTCTGCTCCTAATATTTCCTCCCCAAGCCTTTTCCCTGAAACACTTTGGCAGGAACAAGGAGCCTGGGCTCTGGCCTGTGAATCACACCAGTGCCTATGCCCAGTTAAAACATTAACTGGATGTTGGTTCTCTTCTTTCCTCCTTGTGTGTTTGTCCAGACAGCTGACAAGACAACACAGATTATTTTCTCAGATGATCTGTGTCGTGCCTTTTCAAATGACCACGTAGGTGACAGAGGAGCCCCTCTATCCCATCGCACAGTGAGGGGGGACCTGCTGCCACAGCAGGATATTGGGGAGAGGAGGAAACACCCTTCAAAGGGAAAGGGTATGTGCGTCCTACTGAATTACAACCCTGGAAAAGAGGAGAGATAAACCAGGCGATGGATTACTGGGCCTCATGGAGAGCCAAGGGCAGCCCGCCCTGGAGAGTCAGCTGCTGCTACAGCATTCCATGTGGGCACAGCCACTCTGCGGGAGGTACAGTCCAAAGGAAGAAAAGAGGTGAGCAAAACAGAGCTGCTTGAAGGAGGATTAATTTTGCAGGCTGACACTGTTTTTCCCCACTTTTCCATTTGTTGGTGTGGGATGGTGATGAGAGGAGCTGGAGCTGAGCTGCAGGGCTCCTTGGGCCTCCCATCAGCAGCAGAAAGCCCCAGGATCCCATTAGGCTCTCTGTCCCTCCTGAGAAAAGGACCTGCATGCTCACCTTTCTAACTGTGTTTTTTTCCCAGTGAAGTAACCTGGATTATTTTAAATAGTTTTTTCCCCATGTTTACTCACTTCCTAATTTGCAAAGATTAATTAATGCACAATGGATGTCTCAGTCATGGCTGTGAATTAGTGAATCGTTAATGTACAAAGAGCTCTCTCATGTGCTGAATTTAATTCCTGCTTCTAAGAGCTTAGAAAAACCATGCTCTCACTGCTGAGGGATTTCCCTGCAGTGTGCAGGGATGGTAATTGCACTGAACCCATTTCTTGCATGATCTCTTTTCCAATGGTCATTTATAAAGTGGTAGTGTCTATTTTCCAGGAGCTGGTGTTGAATCCCTGTACCAGTGCTTGCCTTTAATCAGTACCCTGAATATTATCTGTTTAAATTTGAGTGGTTTTAGCATAATTATGGGTCAACAATTTGAACTCAGGCATACACACCCTTTCCATGTTGGCTTTGAAAACAATTATTTCTAGCTCACCAAGTGGGTTATATGAACTGCCAACATTTTGCTGACTGCACACTGTGGGTCCAGGTGAGCTTGGCAAGGTCCTGTCACCTCACACAGGCAGCCTGCCCCCTGCCTGCTTCAGGTCCAGGGCTGCTGCATCTCTTACATCTTCATATAACAGCAAGATGGTATTTGGGAGATACAAGGAAGTATATATAAATATATTGTATTATATATATTATATTGCAGGGATGGCTGCAAGTGTGATCAGAAGCATTTTTCCATGCCTGAGCTGTAGCACACAGCTGACTAAGATGGCTGGTCCAAGAAGACCCCCAAGAGGTCAAGAGGCAGCTTTGCCCATTGACACCACTTGCCCTCAGTACAGCAAAGTAGGGAACCACAACACGTGGATTTCAGAGCAGCAACATGCTGCCTACAGGAAAACATAACTGCATGGAGAAGCCTGACCCAAACCCTCCCCAGCAACGTGACAAGGAAGTGCAGGAAGGGGATGTGGAGACACGTAATCAAGAAGAAGCTGAAGACAGAAGCTGTCAGCTCACGAGGAGCTTACAGATGTTTTGGGGAAAGCAGGCCAGCAGGTCTCACACTGCTGCATGGCGGTACCGCAGCAGACCTGCTGGGACGAGGTTTTGCCTCGTGGCTTGTAAGACATTCGTGACACATTTCATTAAAAATGTATTTTTCTTCTTTAAACATTGTGTGTTATACCACACTAATGGACAATATCAGCTTGATCTCTGCTGGGAAAGGTGTGGGCTCTTCCCGATCCAGGCTAATCTGCATTTGTCACTGTGACAATAATAGATGAGTATTATGTACAGGGACACAAAAACAGCCCGGAGCCCTTCCGTGCTGCAATGGGAACTGCAGAAAACCTCCAGACTGTAATTCACCAGCACCTGATGCACCGGCACCTGATGCATCATGACGCTTAGTCCATGTCCAAGGCACGATGCCAAGTCCCAACCCCACACAGGAGCCCTGAGGGTCACGACATGGGAAAGGAGCTTTGTGGCAGTGCAGAGGGTGAGGAGGGTCTGCAGGAGGGCAGGCCAGAGAGGGGGTTGGGGGGCAATAATGATGAAAAAGAATAATAAATACAAATTATAAATCAATAAATACCAAATAATAAATTTAAACAACAATTAATTAAAAAGAATACCGAGTACTAATAAAGAATAAAAGAATAGGCTGCACCTGGGGTTTCACATTCAGTTTTGGGCCCCTCACTTTAAAATGGAGCTAGAATAGAGGAGGGCAACAGGGCTTGTGAAAGTTCTAGAAAACTTGTCTTATGAGGAACAGCTCAGGGAGCTGGGTTGGTTTAGTCTTGAGAAAAGGAGGCTCGGGGGGGACTTCATCGTTAACTACAACCATCTGAGAGAAGGCTGCAGTGCGGTGGGGCTGGTCCCTTCTGCCGTGCCTGCAGGGAGAACACAAAAGGAAGTGGCCTTAAGCCGAGACGGAGGAGATTCGGATCAGATAGTACAAAAATTTTTTTCCCTCTTAGTTTGGTCAGGCATTGGAATAGGTTTCCCAGGGAGGTGGCGGCGTCACCGTCCCTCGTACGAGGAGTCTGGATCTGGCACTGGGCGATGTGGTTTAGGGGTTACACTGGTGGACGGTTGCATTGGATGATCTTAAAGGTTTCTTCCAACCTCGAGGATTCTACGACTCTAATAAAGACAAAAACCAACAGAACAGGGAACAGTAAAACGAGGAAATAACGAAATCGAAGGGTGGGTGGGGCGATGTCGCGGCCGCCCCGCGCAGGCGCCGCCCTGGGTCCTCCGCGCCGGCAGGGGGCGGTGTGGGGCGCGGCGGGCGGAAGCGCGGGCGGGGGCAGGGCCGGAGCGACGCCGCGGAGCGCGGGGCGCGGGGTGGGGGGGACGGGCCGGGCGAGCGGGGCGCGCCGCCTCTGCCGCACCGAGAGCCGGAGCACAGAGCCCAGAGCCGCCAGGGCGGGCCCTGCCCGCCGCACGCGCAGGTACCGTCGGGCTGAGGGGGCCGCGGCCGCGGGCATTGTCCGACGCGGGGCCTGGCCGTGTCCTGCGGGCAGCACGGCCCGCACGGTGCCCGCCGCACTCCGGCCCGCTCCCCGCTGGTTGCCGGGAGGGACCGGCCGGGCCGGGCGCGGCTGAGCCGGGGGTGGGTGCCGCGGGTGCGGGGTAACCGTGCGGGGACGGGCATGGCCGGGGCTGCGCCTCCCAGGCGGCTGTGCCGCGGTCCCGCAGCTCTTCCAGCGCCGGGCCAGGAGGGATCACCGGGAAGCGGCGCGGGGGGAAGCCTGGAGTGGCCGCGGCGACCGGGCCGCCCCCAGGGCAGCGCCGGTCCCGGCACAGCGGCAGGGCCGGGCCGGGGGCTCTTTGTTACGGCCGTGGCCGCACGGACCGGCCCAGGCTGCGGACCCCGCACTGCCTGGCGCGGCCTCCCGGGGTCCTGGTCTGAGGCCTCTTCCTACAATTGTTGTTCCCGTTGGGAGCCCCGATGGGCCTCTGTAGCAGGAGCTGTGCGTGGGGGCTGCTCGGAGCCTGTTTTCCTTCAGACTGCCCCATACAAAGCTAACACAGCATGTTAAATAGAAGAAAAAAAGTTTTGTCTCTTTTTTTCCTGTGAAATGCTACCGGTACTGAAATTAAGATGTACCCAGTGTTGGTGGCTTTTTAATTTTTTTTTTTTTAATTTTTGGCGAGGGATCACGTAGGTACTCACGATTTATTTAAAATATGGGAATGGTGTGATTTAATTTGCATGATGAGTCAAAAATTAAATTACATGACCGAGGCTCTTCAGTTTCAGTGAGGCAAGTAACAATGTGTAGAAGAACAGTTTCAGTGTAGATCAGAAAAGAAATTTGATTAGCATCAACATATTGAAAAGTTTTTTTATGCTTGTGGGTTTTTTAAACTTACCTGTCAGAAACTCTTAGTTCGAGGCCCTGTGTTTTGCTCTCATCAGGAAGTGTGTCTTCCTTTTTAGCACGGAGAGCTCATGCAATCATAGACTGTCAGAGGAAATTTAACATCCTGAGCTTGTGCCTTGGCATCAAAGCTTTTAAATAATAGATTTTTGCTATCTAAAACACTGTGTACCTTTAGTTAATAGCTACTACCTAATACCTGTTGATATGGCACATGCCTTTAACTGGCGACAGAAAAAAATGCCAGGAAATATTCTGTGAAGTAGAATAAACATGGTACCTGTTCTGGGGTCAGAAATAACTGGATTTTTTTTTTAGTTTTCAGTTGTCCTGTGCAAATTTTTTAGCTAATCTGATCTGTAAGTGGTATGATGGCACATGGTACAGTGTCTTGGTAGGATTCTATCTGACATGGACTTGCTGTTGTAAGAATATTGTGTTTCACAGCTTCATGGTTCTCTTGTGGTGTGAGAAACTACTGGGTTAGCCAGCTAGTATGCACTTGACTTAAATTTATTGGTATTTAACAAGTTGTAGTGTGATGTACCTGTTGTTGGGGGCTTTCCTTGGCCAGACAGATGTACCTTGGTACGGAAGGAGGTTGTGTCTGGTGGTGTTGAGAGCAAGCAGAATAAAGTCTTGGAATGTGAGTTTGTATGTGTGAACTAAGATGCTGCTGAATGTTTCTGAATGCTGGTAGCATTGATTCTTTTTCTTAAGTTAATTGACTTCTTCATGCTGACACAGAGTTCTGAAACTTTGCTGCATTCTGTGCGCGTTTAATGAGTGGTTGTAGGGGGGCAATTAAAAACCCAGATTGATACCTTTTAAGATATATGTATTTATACAAATAAAGGATACTAAATAAAAGTGCCAGTTGAGCAATATTTTGTGACAGTATGTCTTTGAGAGATAATTATGCTCTTTGGGTATTATCAAGTGCAGACAAATGTATATTCCCAGAGAGGTTTGATAATATTAAAACTCCACCTCTTGGAATTCCTTGATTGGTTTTAGGAAACATTTACTCAGGAGGGAATGTTATCTGTTTTGCATTCTGTGGCCTCTCATTAATGGATGGCAGTTGAGACCTGACAGTTGTCCTGTACATGCTGCACTTCCTAGGGGTTTTTTTAGGGCATTTTGGTGAATATTATCATTACTGACCAGTGTCCTCCCTTCTGAATCAGTTCTTTATTGACTTTTTGCAGATTTTTATAATGAGTTGTTTGCAGCCTTAATTTTTGTGTAAGATATTTCTGAAAGCTCATAATCTCTGTACATGCTTAGAGGCTCTTGACACTTGCTAAAATAATGATTTCTTTTTTTCTTTTGGTCGAGTTTCAGAACTCTAATAGCTGATGGTGGTTTGAAGCAGAGGGCAGGAAGGATCCTGGTGACCTTTTGAATTCCCTTCTGGCCCTGCTTTTCTGTACTTGTGACACTTTGTAATATGGTTTAATTACAAGAACAGCTATTAAAGTATGATTATCGTGGTCTAATTGGAGGCATCTTGCAGCTACCTATCAAAAATAAGATTTGACTCATCTGCTCCTTCAAAATTAATAGTTCCACAACAGCCTGCAGCTATTTATGTGAATAATGTGCAAAGCAGAAATATGAGTTGAATTTCAATATTGTAATTTCTACACTGTACACTTGAAATCTGGTAAATTTAGCAATTTTTGATAAGGAAACAATGGGCTACATATGACTTCTTAGCTGCAGGTTGAAGCTGGATATTAATGACATTGGACAAAAACCTGTTTAGTTGTTCAGTGATCCTAAGTCACGATGTTCTACACTATGGCTGTAGACAAACCTGAAGCAAGATATAAAATTCCTTTTGCTGTTTGTTCTCAGAAAATGATACTTCCCCAGTTTGTTGTCTAATTGGGGGAGTTAATTAGTCTGGATTGTGTGCAAGTTCAGCTCCCCTTCCCTTCCATCTAGGCCCTCTCTTTGCTCCCTCTCAGTACCATCCTTCTGGCACCACGAGGTGCAGAGGTGTGAGCCAGAAGGAAGATGAATATCTGCAGTTAGAAGGTGAAAGTTTATGCTGAGATCCCTCCCCATCCCCCAAGTGCAAACACACAGGTTAAATTAGAAGATGAGGCTGTCTTGAATTATTTTAACGGACTTGAGCTGGGCTGTTAAATACACGACCGGGGGTACCTAAGGCTTATGCTGGTGTCATGTGAGTTGGGTCTTTCTTTAGCCTGAGCAGATTTACGTGCTTTCCTTATTGCACCTTGTGATAAAATGACATATTCATTTGTCCCTATTTAAATACTCCTTATAAAGGATTGGATTCAGGATTGATCCAAACTGGAAGCAGCCAAAATACTGTGTGTTTACAGGAATAACTGTGGTCATTCCTCAAGAGCCTTCATGGCTTCTTTTCTTCAGACAGTGTTAATTTAGGAAGTAAATTGCTTAGGTTTAAATAAACAACTGCAATTTGCTTTGTAACTTCCTTGTTTTGAGTATTCCAGCTGATGCTTCATATAATCAAAAGACACTGCAAAAAGTTTCTCACTGCCTACTTCAAATTTGCTGAAAGGGAGCAAATTTTAAGCCTATCCAGAAGGGCACAAAATTCTGGGGGATATTGCTACATGTTGTAGCTATCTTTCTGTTTATTGAAAATCTGCTACTTGTAATTAAATTCCGAGTTACTTTCTTAAGATCTGTTTGCTCTGTAATCCTCCTCTTCAAACACTCAGGGAATTCATCACCAAAAAGTTAAATATAGCAAGACAGTTCAAAAATTGGCAAGTTATAATTAGTAGAGAACTGCAGTATTATTGTAACATGTTTTTCCAAGTTCACAAACATCTTTGGATGAAGTTATTTATTAGTTACTACTTGGGGTTGTTTTAAAAAGTTCAGGTATACTGGCAAGTGTGGGAAATGGTTGCATCAGGGAAAAACTGCTCTATGCTTTTGATCCTTGCCCTGTTGAGTCTTTTTTTCAGTCAGTATTTATTGGTAACAAATTCGTTTTTCTTGCTAAGAGAATGTAACTGTAAGTTTAACTGCAAACCCTATAAGATTTGAAAAGTGACACTTAAAAATAGCTAAGATAGAGCTTTGCTATAAATTAAATAGAATTAATTTGTCATCTTTTCAGGGACTTGAATGTGTGTGACTGTGAGAGCAGTACTTATGTTCAGTTACTTGTGTGTGTGAAATGCCTTATCTCCTTTGAAGTTATCTGTGTTAAAACATAAAATGAAAAAGATGGAGAAGTGTTCCCAGAAATGTGGCATGCATGGTCTTTTTCTGGCTGCTAAAGCTGCCCAGACAAATAGCTGACATCTGAAGAAATATCTTTCTGAAAAGTTTTTATTGTTTTATTTACTGACTTTTAAGTAAAGCATGGTAGTGCAGAGCAATAGGAAGAAAGCCAGTTTTACAGACAGTTGTGGAAGGCCCCTCCATGTCCCCAGCCAGTTCTTTTGTCCAGTGCCACATCAGATTTTGCCAGGCAGAATCCCACTGTGCAGCTTTCTCTGTCGTTTTTCTCTTTGCTCACCTGGGAAGCCTACCATGGATGAATACGTTTTTTCCCAAATACTCATTCAGAGCCACACCAGCTTCCCATTCCCAGCTCATCTGCTGAGGAGCTTGGTTAAAAATGGGTCTGTAGACACTGAATTATCAGTGACATCTTGTATGGTGTGGTAGATGTGTGTGCTGATAGCACACATTCAGAGCATCCTGCTGCAGTGGAGGCTCTGAGCTCTTCCTCTGGGTAAGCACTTTTGGGAGCTTTTGCTACAGTTGTAGAAATGAGGCAGAAGTTATTTGTGTTGTTATGTTTTACTTTTGACTGTTACGCGTGAAGTTACTGCTTTGGCAGATTATGCTCCTTTTAATAGATGTCAAAAGACTTTTTTTTCCTTGATGTATTGTAATGGTTTATAAAAGTAACCACAGTGTAACATTTTGACTTTATTGAAGATCATGTATAGACAAAGAAAAAGCAAAAGCAAAGTCACAGAGAAGTATAGTTTTAGAAAAGAAAATAGAGGAGGTTTTAATCAAGCTAAATGAGACCTTAGTGATGGAGACATGCGCTGAGTGTAACACACTGAGAAGTCTCTCCCACACAGTTTATGTGTAACCTGTCACACCTGCTATTCAAGTCCTAAGTTTCTTCTGACTGGAGATTGGTAGTGATGGAGAAACTTCTCAGGAAAATTTAAAGCAATACCTTGGAGGGGGGACACTCAAGGCACAGTTCCTGGTAAAGACTTTGTACATAGTACAATATTAGAAAAAGTTGAGAAAGCAAAGTTAATATCTCAAAAGTTAGCAAATACTCAGAACCTTGCTTTGCTCTTACTGATTTGGAACAAAAAGTTTATGTGATTGTTTTCAGGCTTTTCCAGCAGGAACCTCCATTCCATCGCTGCACAAGTGCAGGGGCATCCTTCGCATGTGGTTTAGTTGCAGTGTAGTATTTGGTCTTTTGCTTTACTGCATAAAACTCAGTTCTGTGAAGACAGGAGGCTTGGGGTCCTTGTGGGTTTTCCTTTGCTTCACAGATACTGGTGACAGTACATATTCACAGTGTTCCTCAGCATCATGGTGCTTCTTCCCCCTTTTTTTGAGGGCACGATGCTTAAGCACAGAGTTTTCTCCTGTGTTTGTGTGTGTGATGTTGTGTATGTTGTCTCATGGAGCACTTGGGAAATTAACTTCCTAAACTTTTTTTCCCAGTGACACCCATTTGATATGACATTCAATTGCCTAAACGTAGATACCTAGTTCTATTTTATTGCTCCAAGGCACCTGCCCTAGACAGGTAGGAGGTTTGTGATTTTCTGGAAGGGCAGTTGGAGACTAGCTGTGCTGTTCTAAAGCATCCACAGTGGTGGTTGGCGTTCAGGCACCTGAACTAGGGCTGTGGTATTTGTTGTAAGTCCTGGAATCTCATTTTGAGCTCTCAGAAGAGGACAGACACTTTGGCAGTGACCACGTTGGGCACTTGGGTTATGTGTTGCCTAAGGAGAAAGGAAGATTTGGGGTAGAATTCAGCTGTCTGCGGCAGTACTTGGTAGTCTTGTCTGAGGGACCTGGATTTGCTGTCCTCTGCCTTGCTGTATGCTTTCCAGCTTCATAAAAGGAAAAGTTCTATGGAAATATTGCCTTTTTTGTAGTCTGGTATAGCGTGTTAGTGGAATGAATGAAGGGTTCTCTTAAAAAAAAGTACAACTGAGGAAACTAAAATAATCAAGATAACTGGAAAACCTTAAGACTTGTAAGTGTTGGGTGTTGGACTGGAGGACTTTGCTACTTCAACATGAGAAATTCAGGTTGTCTTAAAATATGATGGAAAGCAAACACAAGCTTCAGTGACCAGGTCAAATAGTCTTTTTTCATGGATTTCATGGATAATTATTGATAACAAAGGCAGATCCTTGAAAATATTCTGTTTTCCAAACAAGTGCTGTTGTGGAGGACATCATTTAGATTTGTAATCTCTAAGAAAAGTAGTATATTGACTCATCAGCATTGACTAACATAGTTCCATTTTACGTCTGTAATTGCCATTGAGCAATATCCAAACTCTACTGACTCTGTAATAGGGTGGAGCTGGAGTAAACAGTTCTGTTAGGAACAGCATCCATACACAGAGCATTTGGGGCAGAGCCTTGGCATGGATGTGCTGTCTGACTGGTGTTACCCTTAACTCATGTGTTATGGTGAAGAGATTAACATCATTAGATCCAAAAGAGCCTCTACAAGATTATGGAATATTTTCCACAAAAAGTCACAAAAATTTCAGGGCATTTGTGCATGATGACAAACTTACGAATGTGTCGACATTTTAAATTCTATTAGAGAGCTGCACTTCAATTTTTTTCGTTCCTTTAACCTGGAAAAACCAAAAAGCCTTTATCTCCCCAACTTTCTAATTTGTGATTGTAGTTATTCCTTTCTACCTGTATATACATTTTTTTTCTATCTGAAAGAGAAATAAACTTTGTTTAATAAGCTTTCATTCTTGTTTGGGAACTTATATATATGTGTGTGCATATGTATAAATACAAAGTATTAACAGTCATATAGACCTGGATTTATAGTTTTCATCCAACAAAGGTGGATTAGGTTTTTTGCTTTGAGACTGACCATGAAAGGCTCGTCTCTTCCTTTGGGAATTGCACTGGATAAGGTCCCAGCATTGCTGGAGTGCAGTGTGAAGGGTGGTTCTGCTCTCCCTTTGGCACTGGCAGATTGCAGACTTAACAGTATCAAATCTAGGAAGAAATGTCAAATCTGTGTTGCAGAAGTAGCTGTTCTTGAGCTCTTTAGTGAACAAGGAGACCGCTTGTTGGCCAGAAATAGAGAAGCTTTTCTCTCTAAATAGGTTATTTTTAACTTTCATCATTACTAACAAGGATTGAAAAGTGTAAGTACAACAGAAGGTTCTACACCTTATCATTTGTATTCCTTATGGTACCCTAACTTTCAGTGTTGTGGATTCATGCTTCTCAGATTTATACTAAAACTCAGAAAATCCAGACTTTGATCAAGTCCCTAAATCAGGTAACCAAATTAATTTTAAAATGATTGTGAGCTAGATGGTCTTTAATGTCCCTTCCAACTCAAACCATGCTATGATTCCGTTGTTACCTTAAAGAATTTATAACCAAGGTTATAAATTTGACTGCGGTCAAACCTTAGGTTACAGTTTTAAACCAGTCTTGAAAGCATAACCTTACTTTCTTCTTAAATTTGGCATTTTCCTAATAAGTTTTATCAACCTTTGTTGCTAAAAATGGAACTCCAATATAGAATTTTTTTTTGAGAATTATGGTTCCTTTTGGCTCACTTTTGTAATTAAAACAAGTCTTTTAGCATAGAAAAGAGGATCTTTAAAAGCAAAGGTTTTGTATACCTTGGGAGTTTACCAATGATGTGAATTTTGGTTTCTAGACTACTTGATTGTTTAAGAGCTCTTGTTTGATTGAAGCCTATTGGTGATATAGAAAGTGATGACATTATATTGTTGTAAACTCCTATATGAATAATTTTTATAATCCCTAATTAAATAACATTATGTTAAGCTGGTTCACCAGTTAATAATTTTGAAGGTTGTGGGGTTTTTGTTTTGGTTTTCCACATAGCTCTAAGGAATAGAGGGTTGACAGGATACTGATGTAGCTGAAATAAATAAAAATACACAGTGTGAGGAGTATAGGTATCAGCTAAAATGCAAGCTTGATGTCAGCCCTTTGGAAGTTCTGCTGTCCTTCAGTCATTGCAGAGATAATGTGTGATCATTCTTTGGGTAACCTTGTAGAGATGGTAACTTCTGTAGTGTTCAAGTTTCTCGTGGTAGTTTTGCACAGTAATTGCATTAAAGGAAAGTTGGGAGCTCTTATTTTAGTATTTCAAAACAATTTGATTGTTCCCTTTTCCAGTCCAACTCTTCTTAGTAGATTAGATAAGGGAACTGTCCCTCAGAGATGCTTCAGTTTTCCCACCATTTTAGTTGAGTTAATATTAGTCACTTCTTGTTCCAAGGCTCATTTTTCACTTGTTGTCTGCAGACAGGCAGCTCTCAAGCAGTTTTTAGTTTGTGGACCTGTATTTGTGTTTTGGGAGAGGTGCTGACTACTGTATCAAAAGTATCAACAGTGCTAGCTTTAGTTACATTTTGTGAACCCTCCCGGCTCTTCTGTCTTGGAGACTCATATCTGCAATAGCTCTTGGTGGCTGCTTCCAAGTGAAATAGGTTGGAATGTCTTCCTTTTGGACAGGTATCTTTCTGCTGTGGTATTGCCTCCAGCCTCCTTTTCTTTTAAAATGCAAAAATACTTTTTGAAACTTTTGGTCAATTTGTGTTGGACTAGCAAGCAGGAACTGTAAGGTATTTTCTTCTGAGTTTTGGCTGGAATAAATTAAAATATTAAACTTATTATGACAGCTTTCAACCTGCCTGTCCCAAGGTTGTTATTTTCTTGTGTTTGTTACTCTGATAGAAGCAGAAGAAGTTTGGTCAGCATGATGGGGTCTACCTGGAAAGATAACTTGAGTGTCCCCAAAAAGAGAGGGATGAAAAGTAGCATGTATGTATATCTGATAGATCACCACAGACATCTGACACATTGTTTATATTCTGTTTTCATTTAATGTACAATAACTTTGAGTAACTGGAACTCTCAGGTGGTGTCAGGAGGGAAAAGGACTCCAACGTGGGTTTTTCAGGAATATCTGGCTTTTCAGAGTGTGTATGCTGAAGGATCCTGCTGTATCATACATCTTTGGTCAAGTGTCTTGTGAGTCATCAGAAGGACTCTTAATTAGATCGGCATGACAAGAGCTCAAGCATGTTTGGGGCACAGTCTGGATCATTCCCCCTTTTTGATTCTGTGCTTCAGAGCATTTCATAGCATCAAGTTCACAGCTGTGCCGAAACTCCCCTCCATCTGCCTCAAAACATACAAAAGGAAAATACAATGGCATGGTGTTAAATGTTACCTTCTCTTTCCTGAAAGTTTGTGCCACAGAGAGCTCTCCTAACTCTGGGATGCATCACGGCTGCCCTTAAATATATCCTTCTGTGCTCTGTGATCTGCCTTACCCCAGAGGAACTTGGCTTGGCAGTCGAGGTGTGCTTTGGTTTATGTATCAGAAATTGAATGCATTAGTGACTTTGAAGATTTAGACCAAACATGTAAACTGGCAGGAGAAACAGAGGTGATTTAAGGGAACTGTGTAAAGGACCCTTTTTTTTACAGCCGCTTTAGGTGTCTTGTGATCTTGAAATTATTTACGTGAAATTTCTGTACTGCCATGGCTGGTTCTTTCCTTGGGAGAATGGAGTGAATTGTCCTTTAAGGTTTGGTTTTGTTTGCTTGTTTATTATCGTGGCACAAAATTTAATCATCAATTCAGTAATGTTTTCTCATTTAGTTGAAAAGGGAGATAATATTATCACAGAATCATTGAATGGTTTGGGTTGGAAGGGACCTTAAAGACCATCCAGTACCAGCCCCCCTGCCATGAGCAGTCTAGTGGTCTAGCAACCACTAGACTAGGTTGCTCAAAGCCCCATCCAGCCTGGCCTTGAACACTTTCAGGGATGGGGCATCCACAGCTTTGGGCAGCTTATTCTAGTGACTCACCACCCTCACAGGAAAGAATTTATTCCTAATATCTGATTTATTCCTAATATCCCTGCCCGCTTTCAGTGTGAAGCCATTTCACTATGTCTTGTCACTACATGTCCTTGTCAAAACCCCTTCTCCATCTCTCTTGTAGCCCCTTTAGCCACTGGAAGGTGCTTTAAGGTCTCCCCAGAGCCTTCTTTTCCCCAGAATGAACCACCTCAACTCTCAGCTTGTTTCCATGGCAGGGGTGCTCCAGCCCTCTGATCATTTTGTAGCCTCCTCTGAACTTGCTCCAGCAGATCCACTTCCTTCTTATTCTAGGAGCCCCACAGCTGGAGGTAGCACTGCAGGTGGGTCTCATGAGAGCAGAGCAGAGGCGCTGAATCCTGTCCCTCGCCTGCTGCCCACACGGCTTTAGATGCAGCCCAGGACACAGCTGGCTTTCTGGGCTACAGCGCACATCTCATCAGAGTCCCCCAAGTCCTTTCCTGCAGGGATGCTCTCAATCCATTCTCTGCCCAGACTCTGTTTGTGCTCAGGATTGCCCCACCCCATGTGCAGGACCTTGCAGTTGACCCTGTTGAATCTCATGAGGTTCACATGGGCCCGCCTCTCAGGCTTTTCCAGACCCCTCTGGATGGCATCCCTTCCCTCCAACATGTTGGCCAAGACCCCACAGCTTGATGTCATCAGCGAGCTTGGTGAAGGTGGGATCAATGCCATTGAGAAACGTGTTGAACAGTGCTGGTCCAATAGTGACCCCCTGGGGAGTGCCACTCATTGTGGTGCATAGTAAATTATCCAGGTATTTTCTGTTTCCTGACCCCCTGACAGTTTTATTCAGGCTGGTTTCAGCCAGCTGCTTCTCCTGAGTTTATCTCTTACAAAGGCACTGGTGTCTTGGTAACCATGAGATGTACATCTGAATGTCGCAGGTGTGTGCTAGCCTGTAATGTGTTGATTTTTGTCTTTCTCCTTCAAGTGATGCCCATGAAACTAATTCTTGATTTTCAGTAATTGGGAGGAAAGAGAAGTCTTTCCTGGCTAGCCTGTGATTTTGCTGATCTTTGTGACGTTTTCCCATCTGCCACATTGTCCTTGATACAGCATACTCAAGAGGGAGCAGGGATTTTGGTGTGAGGATGAGCTGGCTGAAAGTTCCATACCAAAAGATACCTCCACACAGCTAGCTTGGGAAAATTGGACGCTTGATTGGTGATGGGACTGATTTGGGTTGGCAGTGTGAAGGAGAGAGTGCTCTTTATGAAGGTACTTAACCAGTAAAGCCCTAGCACAGTTGCACTTGTCATGGTGTTTTTTATTAATCTAAGCTGTATCTGCACTGGTAGGATTTGTCAACAGAGCTGTGTCAGTGAACCCTTTGTACTGTCATCAAAACTGTGTTTTAAATGCCAGGGAGTATGGATCAGCTCAGATATTGCCTGTACTTCAGCTCCCAGTACTAGGTAAGAGGGAATTTAGGGGAAAAAAACCCTGAACAACTCTTTACTGAATGAAGAGGGAAAAGATTCACAGTAATGATGGGGTCATGATTCTGAGTCGTTTATTGATTGCCCTCTCCTGCTCTCTCTGTGACTCAGTGTGTAACTCCCATAGGTTATTTGTCAGGAACTCCCTTTTGCAGAGGAGGTATGTAATCATTGAATCATGGGCCAAGTTCCCTCGGATTCATGTAGCTTGAATCAGCTTGGAATCATGACAGTTGATCTCAGAATAATTTACATTTTAATCTTTGTGTCACACCACTGAGATTCCTCAGTAGAGGGAATAGTGTCAGAATGGAGAAGTCTTCTGTGGTCTCAGAGTCACCTTTCAGGAGTCTGACCAATTTTTTGCAGTGCAGCTTGCTGTCCCTGCTGGTTTTGGGTTTCAGCCCTAGTTCTGTCAAGCTAATGCACAAAAGTGAACCCAGAGACATTAAGCTGTGCTTGACTGCATGTCATCTCAGCTAGTTTGTAAAGCTTTTGGGACTGAGGTGAATTGTACAGTAGTATAACATAAAGTTTATTTAATTCTGAACTCCCAAACTGATTATTTTACAAGGGAAGCCTTCCAAGGTGGGTCTGTCAAAGCAGAGGCGAATGTAGTTTGTTCTGTGCTGCCTGCGGCAGGGACCAGTAGTAATCAGTAGGGAAGAGGGATACTCTTTGATATGTCTTCTCAGTTCTTAAGTCAGTGTGTTTTGGAGGTTCCTGAGCTATGTTGAGATCACTGTTTTATAGCCCATTATCTTAATGCTTTAATGTTGTCCTTCCTTAAGTGATCTTATTCTTTTGTATGTTATCTTTATTAGAGATCTGTGATCTTCAGGTAGAGTAGATGAAGAGTTATGTTGTGCTGAACTTAGATAAACTTATGTTGAGCATGAGAAGTTTCTAGCAGGCCATAGAATATGGTCTCCAAAGAAAGTAAAGGAACTATGGGAAAAATATTGCTGTTTTTCTTAAAAGTCAGTTTTAAAAGTAATACTGTGACATGATTCTTACTGAAACGATATTTGGGTAAACACTTTATCCATTTCCTTTTTTTTTCCCTAGCTTTGTTGCTTGTGCTACTAGAGAGTGGTTTTAGTGAGTGTAGTTTCTTGTTTGAGAGAGTATTCTCTAAAGAAAATTGCACCTTAGGGGATTGGTCTGGAGCAATCCCAGGACCATTCTCGCAGTTTAATTGTTCTCAACTTCTCTTCAAAACAAGACGCCCCAAAAGCACGTGTGCATTTCCCTTTCTGTCTTGTGCTGGTACTTGGGATTCTCATCCTCCTTGCTTACGTCACTGACTCGGGTTTGAAGTGATCTGTTTTCCCTCTGATCATGCCCCTGGCTGTCTGGTTAAGGCCAAATGCCGATGTTGTGGTGCTGGTGGGGTTTTCTGTCCTTCACCTGTGCGGTTTCTGATGCTCCTGCAGACATGTTTAGTTGTTGGAATGTGTGAACTCCAGACCACGATGCGAAATAGGTCAGAGATTAAACTGCTTTGTCCTTCTGCCTCCCCTTTTGCCACTTCTTCGCTCTCAAAATTCACCCTTAGATGTACATCAGAAATCTGATGCAAAAAGAACCTCTGGAAAATAATGTAAATAATATATACCAAGGAATAGAAATAGTTACAAAGGAGACTCTTGCTTTGAATTTTTGCTTCCAAGGGTGCGTGGAATGGCACGTACATAATTGCAGTGTTTTTTGTCATGTAGCAAATATTCTGGGGTTTGTGATGATGCAGTACAGGCATCTGAGCCAAGAGGGATTGACTGTAATACCAGGTTATGAGAAAATTATTTCAGCTTCTACCTGGCTAAAAGTGGACATATTGTCTGACAACTTTTCTTGAAGCTTCAAGTAAGTTCTTCTTTTTTTTTCTTTTTTTTTTGTGCAGTGTGTTAAAGATAGTAGTTACTTTTTGTGGTGAAACTTAGATTTATTATTATTTTTAAAATATATTTACCAAGGAATGGGTGAGGCATTTACATGCTTGTCTGTATACCATACTGCAGTATAGCAGTAAGGTTTGTGGGGAAATGAATGGGTGGGGTAACTCTAAACAGTACACCAGGGAAAGAAGCTGAGTCATAAGATTTCCTTGAACATGGAGACAGAGCTGAGATTTCAGATACTAAGCATTAGTATAGACAAGCTTTTCTGCTTATGCTGGATCTCTGAAGCCCCTTGAAAACAGCAACATTATTTGAAACCAGTTTCTACCTAATTTTTCTGTGTGTTAAACTGCAATGAATGCAATAATGTGCAAGTCACAAAGTACAAGGCAGTTTTAGGAGGCTGCAGTGAGGTGGTAGAGCGTCATGGCAGGAGCTGCCCTTCTCTTTGTCAGGCATCCTACTGGTGTCTGCAGGAGAAAGAGGCTCTTGAAGAGGCAAAAGGATCAGTAAATTAATTGAATGGCAAGAGAGAGGCCTGCTTAATGAAAGGAATCAGCTGGCATTTGGTGCTAAAGAAACAAGCAGGGCTGTGAACTGCCAGGGACTTAATTACTTTGCAATTTTCAGAAAGTAAGAAGCTAAGTCACATTATGAATTTCATTTTTTTGTAGAAATTTATTTTCCAATTTTCTTTTTTGCTCCTGAATCCATTGAATTAATTTTTTTGGTTCACTTTATTGTTCATCTGTGTTACAGGAGGGATTTTTTTTCCTTCATGATTTTAATTTTTCCCTGAACTGAGCTACCATTCTCAGAGAGGGGATTTTTTTTCCCCATTTTAATCTTTAAATGGGTCACACCACAAATAATTCTGTGATGCAGAGTTGTGAAACTGCTTCTGAATAATTTTAAAGCTTTTGTGTGCTGTAGACTTGAACAAGTTGATAGTGAATTTTAAGAAAGCTTCTAATATTCAGTGGTGGGTGGGACATGCCAGGTATGAGATGAGCGTACCTCTCTTGCAGGAAAACTTTTATGTATTAATTGTATTACTTACAAAATATCATGGCAGATCCAAACAGATCATTGATTGCTTTAGGTATTTAGTATGTCAATAGTTTTACTTCTTACATCAGAGACAGTTGATGTAGTTAGTCTTCCTATCCATGTTTTAAAGTTATGTTGAAAGAAAAGGTGTGTGGAAGTATTTACAGGATAGCAAAAATGCCTTAGAGCGGGACTATACTCCTAAATGCTGCCAGCTGGTAGTGGCAGTAATTACCAGTTACAGCCATAGCCATTCTGTTAATGGCATGCTTATGCAAGTAAAGCCATGGTTATACTGAATAGTTCGTGCTAGAGCCCTGAAATACACTGAGGTGTGGCTTTTGCTCTTTATCGATCTCATTTCCTCTGGGATAGGAAAGTTTTGCAGGTGAGGTATTAATAAACTCTGCTATTTAGACATCTATTTTGGATGAGAGGCTGTCATGCTTCAATTTGTGTAGCATATCAAAAAGAAAATGAAAGAATTGTTTTGGTACAATGCTGAAGCTCTTGAAAATTGTTTAATCTAGTGGGAAACCACATATCCAGAATGAGAATACTGAAAAATGTAGTCGAAAACAGCACATGAAAAATGTGGAAGAATGTGTTAATGAGGAATGTGAGCACTCAATTTAAATAATACACTGAAGGAAATGATGGATGTTGCCTTGGGTCAGCAATACTTGTACAATTAGAAGTGGTGAGGCCTTTCAGGAAGATATGCTGCAGCCAGGAATTCGCAGGGATGAGCTGGCAGCGATATTCCAGATGCCTCACAGTGGCACCTGGCTGCTGTCCTGCCATGCCAACTGCTGCACATGCACCAGGGCAGGGCTGCTCTGCACACAAATGGTGCTTACAGAAAGTACAGTCAGGAACTTACATCTGGCTAAATACTGATATGGTGTCTGCATCTGGCTTTGAAGTACTCGAATATTTTTTTCCCAAGGAGCATGATAGCTTGCATAAAAAATGGTTCTTGGATCAAAGGAATGGCTGTCAGTCTTCCTTCTGGATGCTGGGCATGCCTGACTGTGAGACAGTGCTTTTAAAAATGCATAATTTCTTGATCTGTTTCTGGTTTTATCATCCCAACCAGACTTCACAGTGGTGAATTCTGACTGAACTAACAGCCACTTGTTACAATAAGATGTGATGAAAACTGATTTATGTTATTGTTTTCAATACTGGTTTAATGATCCCTGTTAATTCGAGAGGCCTACAGCAAAAGAGCAGGTTCTGAGGGAAATCAGTTCTATCAAGACAAACATGAGCCTGCTGTGTTATATTTTTTAATAACAACATGCCTCTTTTTAGCAAGATGCAGCATGTTTTGTCAGTAATAGACTGATAAATTGTCAATTAAAAATCCACACACAGAGTAGACCCAGCTGTTTGTTGTGAATCTAGATATTTTGCTGTTGTAGACTCATTAGTTTATTTAACTGTATTTGTTTAAGCCATTCTCCTATGTATTATTAACACTGTGGAGTGTAATCGACACATGATATGATTTCAGGATAGAGGTTGGCAGCTTCCCTCTACCTGGAGGAGGAGGTGATGTGCCCTTCCCTCCTGCCTGCCCCAGCCTTTTCCTCTCCTCCTCCCTTGGGCTGGCTCTGGCTCACAGTTGGGAGTGCCATGTACTGGTTTGTCTTAAGAACCTTTACGATTTTTTTCTTTTTTTTTTTTAAATTAATTTTCCCTCATTTTTGTTGGCTTTGTCTTCTGCCGTTTTGGAGAGTTCAGCCACACATGGGGCACTCAGACAAATATCAGACCACGCAAAATAATGATGGAGAGTGACCTTCCCCCTTCAGTCCTGCTGTGGATTCAGCTCCAGCCTTAGCTCCTATGGTGAGGTCATGAGATGAGGGAGCTGATTCACAACTACTTGCTGGTCAAAGGGATGTATT